>NC_082673.1:91849627-92149627 GCF_025265405.1 Mesoplodon densirostris | reverse complement strand
AGGCTCCACAGGGGAAGACCCCTGCAGGCCCCTCTCCCATACACGCTGCCTCTCGGATCCCACCTCCTTGGCTTGCTGATTCGCTGACATCTGTGACCTGGTGTTTCTGCCAAGGCCCCCAGGCCCTGTGTTTCTCCCGTCCCCTCCTCCTGCTAGGCTCCCCCCTGGCCAGGGGCCTCCCCGGCCACCCTTTCCCTTTTCTTGTCCACACCCACTGGGCTCCAGAGCCTCTGGTTTTGGCCTTGGGTGTGTCTCCATGGTTACCTCCCTGATCTGGGCCCCCTGTTCCCCACTTGGATGCTGCACCAGCCCCCAGCCTGGCCGCCTTCCCCGGCTTCCCAGCCAGAATTCATGTTCTAATAGCCACAGCTGGGGGTCCTCAGCGCACACCCCCAACCCCCCCGCCGCACCCCCCCACCCGCCCGGCACGCTGAGGCCTGGTTTTGCTGGCATCCTGTGCTTCCGCTGTCATGTCCCTGCGCCCCTCGCCCCTCCCCCACCCCCTTCCCACAGCTCTCTCTTTGTTCAGCTGTTCTCTTCACCTGTGAAAACTCCTGTTCATCCTTCGGTACCCAGCTTCAATATCTTCTCTGGAAGTTTCCCTCAACTCGCCAGGCTCCTAGCAGTGAGATGTGCTTCCTAGGCTCCCCTTGGAGACCTTCCTCATTTCCCGTCTTTACGACCCCTTTGTGTCTGGGCCCCTTTGACACAGCATCTGCTCTTGCTGCCCAGTTGCTGAGTTCCAGCCTTCGTGGGTGACCTTGGCCTCCCCCTTCCCCCAGGTGATCCAGATGCAGTGTAACCTGGAGAGAAGCGAGGACCAGGCGCGCTGGCATGTGAGGGGGGCCCCGCCCACAGAGGCGCGGGGGCGCGGGAGGGGCGGGGCCGACTCCCGAGCCCACCGAGCCCTCCCGCCTCCCCAGCTCACTCTGCTCCTCGTGCTGGAGGACAGGCTGCACCGGCAGCTCACCTACGACCTGCTCCCAAGTAGGCCGCCGGGCGGGACCCCGGGCGGGGCGGGGGTGGGGGGCAGGCACGGCGGCCGGTGCTGTGGCCTCACGCCCGGTCCTCACACCCCTGCCGCAGCTGACAGTGCCCAGGACCTGGCCGCCGAGCTGGTGCACTATGGCTTCGTCCACGAGGTGAGGTGCGCAGCCGGGTACGGCCAGCCTGGGAGGGCCGCAGGGTGGGCCACGTCCCACCATCCCCCGTGCCTCCCCCCTGCCCTGCAGGACGATCGGCCGAAGCTGGCTGCCTTCCTGGACAGCACCTTCCTCAAGTACCGCGGAGCTCAGCTGTGACCGTGATCCCGCCTCAGCGCTCCCGCTCCCCAGCCCCTCCCCCCCCCCCCCCGAACCAGACCTGGTGGCTCCCGTGGGGAAGCTCGGCATTGGCCCCGGCGTCTGGGTGGGGGACCAGGGGCCCCCCCTGCCTGTGTGCCTGCTAGTGAGGATCCTCCCCCTCCCACAGCTCCCAGCAACCCTGCGGCGGGGCTGAGGGTGGTGGGGTCAGGCCCATCAGGGGTGAGGGAGCCAGGGCTGGGGCTGGGGGGCTGGTTAGGCCCCGCATGTCCTTAGGATCAGGATCCCCCCATCGGCCAGCTTCCACAACTCAGCATCCCTCCCGTGCCCTCCATTTCCACCCCCGACGCAGTCTGGTCATGAGGGGCTGCCCTGCAGGGAAACGCGGCAGTGCTGGGGGGCTGAGGGGCGGGGGTTGGCCCTGGACAGATGTGTGCCCAGAGGAGCGCTGCATTCCAATTTGCTACCGCAGAGCCACACGAGGAACCGGAATCGCTGCCTTAAACCCTTGGTAAACCACCTGCAGGTGTCAGGCGTGGTGCTGGGCTGGGCAGGGCCACGGCCCTTCAGCTCCATGTGGCTCTCGCACCCTGCCCCCCGGCCAGTGCAGACCCTCCAAAGGGCTATTTTCTGTCCTTGTTCCCTGGCCTCGAGTGGTCATGGTCAGGCACCCTCCCTGCTCCTCCCAAGCTCACCACCCCTCCCGCTACGTCTGTTACCTCCTCCTGTGGCAGCTGCCTTCCTGGGTCCTAAGGCTACCAGCCCCGGCTCCCTGTCTCCCCCACCCCTACCCCCCATAACCCTAGCCTCCATTCACTTGGACCACCTCCCTTCATTTTCAGATGTAGTTGATCACTGTTAAAGATTTTAAACTGCATGTATAAATTTAGCACATTCAGTTTCTAAGCTTTTCAGATGTCAAACAAGAAAAGCTCACCACCGTGTTAGTTCTCTGTTGCTGCTGTCAGGGTTTACCACAAACTCAGTGACTTAAACCAGCACACTTAGATAGTTCTGTAGCTCAGAAGTCTGGCACAGATCCCGCCAGACTAAAATCAAAGTGTTAAGAAGACTGCGTGTCTTTCTGGAGGTTCTAGGGCAGAACCCATTTCCTGCTCCTTCAGGTTGCTGGCCTGCAGGTGCCAGGCACGGCACTGGGCACAGGGCAGGGATTCATTTCCTCGCAGTGATGGGGCCGAGATCCCCACTTCCTTGCCTGCTGTAAACTGAAGGCCACTCTGAGCTTCTAGAGGCAGCCACCTCCATTGGCTCACGGCCCTGTCCTCTGTCTTCAAAGTCGGAAACATCGGGTGGAGTCTGTCTCACGAAACTGTGTGTCTGGTTTTCTGCAGCCAGGAAAGCTTCGTGTGGCTAGGTTGGGTCCACCCGGATAATCCAGGATGATCTCCCCATCTCAAGGTCCTTAATCACATGTGCAAAATAACCTTTCACCAAGTAAAGTAATATTAACAGGTTCTGGGGGTTGGGACACGGACATCTTTGCAAGGGGCAGGGGGTGGGTGTCATTATCCCACCTACCACATCACCCTAGCCAAAACCCTAAACCAAAACACCTTACCAAGATGTATCAAATGAAACACATGCACCAATACGGTGAATCTCAAGTTATCTTAAACATTCCAATATGCTTTACAAAATTATTCAAGTTCTCACACCTTTCAATTTAAAATTACAATCTAAAATAACTTACACATGTAGTTGGAAACGCTGATGCTGTCTGATTCTGCGTCATCTTAAACAGTTTGAGTGTCCAATGCGTAACAGATTGTACCAGTGATTAAACTGAACTCAAAAGGATCAATACTATCATTGCTTCATTTAATGCCTATGTTGAGGTTTTCATTTTAACTTTTATCTTTTCAAAGTTATATACACATTATTTTAAAAGTGGAATTTTCTTAGGCCAATAATAAATAAATAATAAATACTGCCTCTAACCCTGACCCTTTCCAAATTCAACTCTCTTAGCTGTTTCTTCAGGCATTTAAAATGCATGTTTCACAAAATCGCACACATGCTTTTACTGTTTTTTTTTTTTTTACTGTTTTTTTACATCACGTGTCACCTGCTGGTGTCCTCTGGGGGGAAGGGGATCACTGGCCTCAATCCCCTGACCCAGCGTCATCCCAGTGTGATGGGCAGTATTACCGCTTCATTCCCACAGGTCTCAGCAGAGAACAAGGTGTCCTAGGATTATATTTGCTTTCTTGCACAACTTTTTGTTTCCCCTGGAGTTAATCATTGCCTTTTTGGGGGGCTTAGTTTTCTACACGTCTCATGAATTCCTCCCTAGATTCTCCCGCAGAAGTGTGAACCTACTCTCAGTCTTGAGGTTTGTTGCATAGCTGGCTGCTGTGTCATCTTTTCCTGGAGCCCCCAGCCTGGCCACTCTCTGCCCCAGGCTACTTGTTCTTGGGTTCGTGACCCAGCTGTCAGCATGGGCTACGCCTTCAGCAGCACCTCCCTCCTCTTGTCTCTGGAACCCATGCTTGCTTCTTCCTCCATTCACCCTCTGTTTGAGGAGGAACATCCTGAGTGAGGCTGCCTGGAGAGTCACGGAGTCGCTCCTGTTTGCCCTCACCACTCTCACATCTGCTTGTTCGTGCAACTAGGGACAGTGTTGGGCTGGTGGAAGATTACTTCTTGCCAGGACTTTGAGGGCATCCTGTCACTTTCTTCTAGTCCCAAGAACTCCCATGCCTTTCTGAGTTCTGACCCTTTGTGATTTCTTCTTTCTCTCTCTGGATCTTCTCTTTACCCAAGTGCTTTGGAAATTCTCAACGATGTGTCCTGATTCAGACCTCTTTCTTTTATTTTGTTATTATTTTTAATTAAGGTATAGTTGATTTACAATGTTGTGTTAATTACTGCTGTACAGCAATTTCCATTACAGTTTATCATAGTATATTGAATATAGTTCTCTGTGCTATACAATAGGACCTTGTTGTTTTGTTTTTTAAATATTTATTCATTTATTTATTTGGTTGCGCCAGGTGTTAGCTGCAGCTCGAGGGCTCCTTACTTGTGGCATGCGAACTCTTAGTTGCAGCATGCATGCGGGCTCTAGCTCCCTGACCAGGGATCGAACCCGGGCCCCCTGCATTGGGAGCACAGAGCCTTACCCACCGTACCACCAGGGAAGTCCCTGGACCTTGTTGTTTATGACCTCTTTCATCTATTGTCCAGAGATCCCAACCCTTCAGTTCTAGGAAGTTTTCTTTGCTTTTCTGGTGATTTCTCCCCTCTCCTTTTCTGGAATGCTTACTTCGATGTTGGACTTATTTTCTGACAGGTGCAATATGTGTTGGTTAAGGGCATAGGCTCTGGAGCCATTCTGCTGCTTCCTGCTGTGTGACAGTGGTCTGTGACTCCACTCTCTCACCAGTAAAGATGGGGATAATAACGGTCCACACGTCATGGGGTGGTTGTGAGATCGCACAGATTAACTGTGAAAAGTACGAGAACAGGGCCCAGCACACAAGCACTCTGAATGCAGCGATGCCAGATTTTCACAGGGGAAGCTGCCACCAGGGGGTGGTGCTTTTGCCCCCCACAGTGGTGGTGGAAAGTCCCAGCCCGTCCACCCCCTCTGTTACGGAGGCCTCTAAGGCGCCCGGCCAGCTCTAGCACTGGGGAGCGCTAACAAGTGTGACAATGACTCCATTGTCTGCTTTCTAGCTAATATGGTTTCATTGTTGTCATACATTCTGGAAAATTACAGATTTATCTGTCAACCTTTCTGTTTAACTGTTCGTTTTCCTCTCATGCTTTTCATTTATAAGTGCTCTTTCTCGTTTGCTGAATGTTCTTTCTTTATAGCCTCTTGTTCATGTTTTCGGATGCAACAGCCTCTCTAATATCTCTGAGGATACGGTTTTAGCTTTCCTTTTTTCCTCCTTCTGCTCGCTTTATTGGCTGTGTTCCTTCTGAGTCCCTTTTCCTTTTGCTTTTTTGTTTTTTCCTCTCCCTCAGCTGTCTGGTGATCCTGGGTTGCCCAGCTGCATTTAATCTTAGTGGCTGGGGCTTATTGCCTGGTGAGCTTTGAGCTCAAGGATCGAGCCAGGCCATCCTCCTGACCACCTCCCAACTGCCAGGCTTTTCTTCCGTGTTGGGAACTACTGCAGAGATGAGCTCTTCTCTCTGAGGACTGTGGGGGCCACATGCTTGGGGCCGGACTCAGAGCCGGGGGTGGAGGTGGCAGAAAGGCGGGAATCTCACGTATCCCCCCACTTTCAGAACAGGACCCTGCCCCCGACGGACAACCCAACCGAGAGCGCCTCTGCTGGAGCTCACCTCCCAGCCACTGCCGGTAGGGGCTGAGCCCTGGAGTCTCTTCCTTTTCACAGTTGCACTTGGCGTGACCGATCTCCTGGACCCCGACCTCCAAGAAAGCAGCTGCCGCTGGCCACCTTTCTTCAGCTCCACAACATTCCACCCTTTTGTCTTCATGGGTTGCTTCCTTTATAAAATCCTTTTCCTATCATTTTAGAGGGAAGGGAGATGAGGCAAATATTGTTGGGTTTAACCAGGGGTGTCTGTATTTCATGTCAGACTCTCCCAGGATGGAGAAGAGAACTGCCTAGTTGGGGAAGACACCTTGCTGCCTCAGGCAGGCTGAAGTTGCTGAGCTGACAACCTCAGGACCTGAGCCTCACTGAGTGAGGGTCTTGGGACTGGGTGGGCATGCAGCAAACGTCCAGGGCAGTTCAACACCAGGGATGGACACCTGGAACCTTTAAAAAACAGTTCAGAACTAAGGGGACTCGGAATGCATACCCTTCCCACGGGATTGGTTCAGAAGCCTGTCTCTTGGGTTGCAGTTCTACCGACTGTATGTCAGTGGCTCTACGACGCCATCAGTGCAAAAGATGCACTGTTTTATGGATCAGTAGGAAAGAGAAAATGCGGCCATTAGGTGACAGCATACCATGCATTGGTAGGCGCATTCAGAGATGTTATGATGCAAAGAGCATCTCGAAATCTGAGTCCGAAATAAAGCGATTCTTTGTCACTGCTTTCAACCGCAGCCCTGGAGAGGATCGGGCCGCCTGTGACCTGCCTCGGGTTTTCCTGCAAAGCAGGCAGAAAACCGAGCAGAGGCCGGAGGGCGGCACGGGACGAAGCGAGGAGTGGACGGGGACGCACTGAGGCCGGCGGAGGGCGGGGCTGGCGGCGAGCGGAGGCCGGGCGGCAGCGCGCGCGCCCCCGACACGCCCCGGCCCCGCCCCTTCTGCCCGCCCCTCCCGGAGCGTTAACTGTTTCTCCCCTCACCGGAAGCGCGCTCCTTTTTCCTTCCACGTCGCCGGGGGAAAGGCCCTTAATCGCGAGAGTTCCGTCCTCTTGAGAGTTTCTCCGCCGGCACCCAGATCGCGCGAGACCGCGGAAGGAGCCGAAGTGTGCGGCGCGCGCGCGGCGGCCGCGACGGGCGCAAGATGGCGACGGCGACCATAGCTCTAGTAAGTGAGCACCCCGTGACCGCGGGCCGCCGCTCAGATGGCGGGAGCGGGTTGTCGGCCCGGCCAGGGCGCCGAGGGTTCCCCGGGGATGTGGCGATTGCTCCGGGGCCCCCCGCGAGCTCCCGCGTCCTTTGGTCGGGCGAGGCGGGGGCGGGGCGGGCGCGAGGCGGGGGCCGGCCTGAGGCCGCAGCTTCCGGCCCGCAGATTGCAGCTTCCGGCGGCCGGCGCGGGAGGGCCTGGCCCGGTGGGGACCTGGGGCGCAGGTGGGGGCCGTGCCGCGCGCCGAGCCGGGTCCCTTCGCGGTGAGGCCGGTCGGGCCCCGGCGGCGGTCGTCCCCTTCTGTCGACGGGGTGCGCCTGTGTCCCCGACTTGAAGGCGGGGCTCCTGGGAACCGTGGCGTTTCTCCTCCCGCTAGTGTGAAAGGGGCCGCTGGGCGTGCGGGGGGCCTGTAGGAAGCGATCGGGCCTGGTGAGGAGGGAGGCCTTGGCTTCTTGCGTACACAGCTGTGAATTTGCTCTCCGCTGATGCTCACGGGGAAGAGGTTTCCAGCCAACAGGGACTCCGTCCTGCTATCCCCACTCAGGAAGGGAAGACGTGGTCTCTCATTGCCTGTTTCCTGAGCGATCACATTGTCCCAAGCGCTGTGCGAGGACTTGGGGGAACAGTGGGGAACCAGAGGCAGTCTTGCCCTTTTCCGGGGTCTGGTGGGCACTGGAGACCAGTTCCCACCCAGGGTGCGTGAAGTGCTAGGGGGGTGCGGGCACCTAGAGGAAGGAACCCCTCCCGCCCTGCTTAGTGCTCGCGTCCGTCCGCCACATGGAGCAGTTAGCATAGATGGACAACCCCTCCTCACACAGCACTTCCGTGGTGAAGTCTCCCTTCACTCTTCTTCCTCCCAGGCTTGTGCGACTGACCCCTCTGGGACCCTTCACACGGTGCATCCCTTTCTTTACCTGCCACTCTCCCCCGACCTGTACTCAGACTGATGTGGTGAGGTCTGTCTAAGAAGGCAGCTTTTGCAGGTAGATGGAGGCTGGACTGATCGGGGAGATGTCTGAGGGTCAGGGGGTGTACTTAGACTGCCTTGGCCATGCTCTCAGCTGGGGGCTGATGCCCAGAGAGGGGGCCGAACCTGTCGCACTGGGGAAGAAACTGACCCCCAGTGAGAGAGAGCCCGCAGGCTATGAGGGGGGCCCAGTGTGTGACTGTCGGGCCTAGCTAACTTCACTGTCCTCTTGCTGCCATGTCCCGCTTCCTGTTGAAGCCACGAGAGCAACTACCTTTGTGAGAGGAACGTTAGAGAGAAAAGAGGTGAAGGTGGCGGCTTGGAGGCCAGTGAGAGTCATGTCCCCAAGCGTCCACAGACCTGCGTCAACACCATGCCTCAGCCTTGCTCAGGGGGCCTCGGCTCTGCTGTGGCACAGGGCCAGGCACAGGTGGTGTCATAGTAGAGGTGGATGGGGGCACTGAGTCTAAACCCTGTAAGCTGGGGTTTTCAATAAGGGTCTTCACTGACCCTCTGACTCCTTTCAAGAGGTTAATACATGTGTGTTAGTAGGTGTATGTAAACTGTAAAGGCCCAGGCTTACCTCATCAGCTTGTGGGAGTGAAGTCCAGCTTGTGGTCCAACACATTCCTCTTCCTACCTTTTGAATGGATAGGTTTCTAGAAGGGTTACCTGTTTCCCTGCAGTCCTTTTGGGGCATATTGAGAGCTTGCTCTCTGTCTTCTGGTCCATGCATGCTGAGCAGTGCTGGTTTGCTGTCCTAAGCTGTGGCTTCAGCTCTTGTGGGAGGTGGAGTGGAATGGCACAGTGATCTCGTGGGGAAGGACCCAGGAAGATACAGAAGTGCCTCTTCTGACTTGGGTGTGCCTTCCACCTCGTGGCTGCAGAAACGGGCCATAGCCCCTTCCTCTGACACTTGGGCTCACTCCCACTGGGGACCATCATCCTTGGGTTCCATCTGGCAGGGGCACTGGGACCCTCTCCCCTCCCCAGGGGCACAGTTGCTTTTTTCCTCTTCCTGTGGGTCCCAGCCTGCATGTCAGTTCACAGAGGCCTGCCCTGGGTGCTGTGGCCCAGCGTGCCTCATAGGCCGCTCTTCCCCCGCTGTGCTTGGTGTTCTTCTTAGCACTTGTTAACTACAGAAATAATCTCACATCGGTGCTGGTTGGCATGTCTCTTGTCTTGTTTTGCTGCATCTGCAGTGCCCTGCACAGAGCCTGGCCATGCAGTGGACAGCATGGCACCGTGTCAAGGGGACTGAACGGAAGGAAGGCAGTGTCTTGCAGTGGCCCTGCTGTGGTGACTTGACTCTGGATGTTGTAATAATACTAATAATCATTGAAACCTATGGGTTGCTTGCCATGTGCAGAAGGATTGCCTTAAGTACTTTATATGGAGCCACTCACTGAGTCTTCCTGCCAGCCCCAGGAGACAGGCCTGAAGAGCCTGAAGCCTGGAGATGTTAAGTAGTTACATAACTTTTCTTTTCTTCTAGTGGAAATAATCCTTTTGCCCTGGGCTGTTGATCATTGACAGTGCTGGGGTTTGGGGCCCAGAATCATGCGGCAGCACCCCACCCCACCGTACACACACACCTGCCAGAGGGGGATTTGCACCCCTCAAGGCACTGCTGCCTGGTGGGGGGCGGGGTGGGGGGCTTTGTGACCGCAGGGCATGCTGCATTCATTGCCAGAGGATTACAGCACAGGGCTAGCTGTAATGATAAATGACAGTTTCCTTTAAGCTCTCTTAGCATCTGCTTAGAACAGAACCCTAGGCTCAGTGGGACTGGAAACTGCTTCTGCCATGAATGGGGTAGGATGTCCTTCCTAGAGTTCCTGGTGAACTGAATTTTCCTGGGAAGTCTCTTCTGAGCTGTGTTCTGATCTCAGCACTGTCCTGGATCCTTTGTTGGCTATTACAGCAACTTGGGGTAGTGGTTTATAAGTGTGCCCTCAAGTTGACTCTGTTCACAGGGGTCTAAGGGTTGGATTGTATTCCCAGACCTGAAGTGATCTCTTGCTGTGGGTCTTAAGAGGCAGCCTCTGCTGTGGGTGTGTTCTGGGGGCTGCCAGGGAACTTGGGGCAAAGCCAGACTCTAACCCTGTCCCCAGATGCCATGTACCCACTGGATGGGACTTGTGTCAGCAGGTGCCCCCTTTCCTTTGTCTCTCTCTGGGGCACAGTTTCTAAGCAGCAGTGGTGCCGAGTTCAGAGGGGTTCCAGGGAGGCAGCCCGGCTGGCTCGGCCCCAGCTTCTGTGCCCACTGGCCACGTCTCTCCTTTGAGGCTGGAACTCGTGAGACATGCTCGGGCCAGGTCGTCCCAGCCTTTGGCTGTGTTTGTGCACAGACCCTTGAGGGTGGGCATGGCTGTCGCCTGTGTTCAAGATACATACCTGTGGGTCTCGTCCTTGATCTGGGAGCGGGTTCCTGCTGTGTGGCATCTGAGAAGGTGGGGAAGTCTCAGGACCCTTCCACGAAGACCCTCACCCCTGTGACGTTGCCCACCTTCTGCCTTTGGCCTGCCACCCTTCTAAGCCTGGCCGGGAGCTTCTCCTTCCATTGGGCTGGCTCTGCATGGCAGTGCTTCTCGGCCCCTCTAGGCGTGGCCAAGCTCTCATCTGCCCTGAGTTAGACAGCCCTGGACAGTTTGCTGGGGGAGGGAGGCTTACCCATGCAGACCCCCTGCCCGGCCCTGCCACTCAGAGGGCAGCCCTCCTCAGAGCTGTCTTCAGGAGGGGCCTGGGACCTGCCCCAGGGGCTTGGCCAGAGACTGTTGAAGGCATTGGGGCTGATGCTGAGCTGGGGGCTGACCCCGGCATGTGTACAGGGTGCTAAAGAGGTGCCTCCGTCTGCCTCAGGAGGGAGACGGCCATCTGTGCTCCTTGTCATCTTGTCCTGCCCGGCCTGGCCCAGCCTGCCAGTAGGAAAGGAAGTGATCTTTAGGACCTCAGCTGTGTGGCCAGAGGGCAGCTCTCGACCCACTCCTGCCTTTTGTTGGCCTGGGGCAGGAGCACAGCTCCGCTCTCTACCGTGTCTCTTTCCGGGGACTCGTTGCCAGCTCGGGGCTGCCCCAGATTCTGCTCTGGTTTCTGCCAGGCCAGCCCCTTGTGCTGGGCTCTGGGCAGCTGCAGGTGTGCTGGGGGAGTGGGCAGGTGAGGCGCAGTGAGGCAGTGTCAGGAGTGATCAGGGGCCATGTCACAGCCGGCTCCTTCCTGGGCCCGTGCGGAGCTCAGCTCTTAACCAGGAAAGACGAGAGAGGGCCTGGGTGGCTGGGTCTTGTGAATGTCCATCATATCGTCTCCTTCCTGCCTGCAGCAGGTCAATGGCCAGCAAGGAGGGGGGTCCGAGCCATCGGCGGTGGCGGCGGCGGCGGCGGCGGCAGCGGGAGACAAATGGAAACCTTCACAGGTACTGACCTTAAGCATCCTCGCCCTCAGGCCCGCCCGCCCGCCCGCCTGCCTGCCCGCCTGCCTTCGCGTCCCTGGGCCCAGAGAGACCTGGCAGGGGGTGGGGCGGGAGGAGCCCGAGGGACTCTTCCCTGCCTTCTGGGCAGAGATGCCTGTCCTGCCCTCTCGCCACCCAGCCCCCAGCCTGGCTGTAGCCTCCTCCTCCCTGCCTCTACTTGGCGTCCTCCTGCTTCTGTGGTGGGTTGAAGCCTCATGTGTCTTCAGAAACCAGGCAGATGGTGGCTGTGGTCAGGTGGGGTGTGAACCTCAGCCGGTGGGAGCCCTTCACCGTCGGTGTCGTACAGAAGGGCAAACGTGTTGTTCCAGAACGTGCAGGGTATTGTTAAGAGCCAGAGGTACAGAGTTTCACTTCAGATCTCTGATTTAAGTAAAACGTGAAAGCAGAACCATGTGTAATTCAAAGTATAAGTCTGGGAGTCTCGGGGCAGGGCTTCAGGGTAGGCGTGGGAGATCTTGGCCAGTTCTGGTCGCTGAGCCGGTGGGAGTGTGGGAGGGGGAGCCGGGTAAGAAGGTTCTTCACGCTTCTGCACGGCAGCGCCTGCGTCCAGAGGGTTCGGGGGCTGTTCGGCTGGGCCCTCAGCACGCTCGGGGGAGGGCCATGGCACGCAGCCTGGACCCTAGGAAGTTATGGGGGCTGAAGCTGGTGGGCCCCTCTCGCCAGCCCTCCCCGACCCTGGCTGGCTGTCTAGCCAGCCATTGGTTGGTAGAAGGGCTTTTTGTTTATCAAGACAAAGAGGAGATTGAAAAGTTTCTAAGGGGCTGAAAGGGGGTAGCGTTGGTTACCATGGTGACAGCCTGTTCTGGAGTCATAGCCCCAGGCTCTCGGGCCTCTCTCCCACTAAGGAGAACTGGGCTTGGAGCCAGCGGGAAGGACAGCCTCGCAGGGGCCAGACTGGGTCGCCAAGGGAGGGGCTTCCAGGGCTTCCTGCCCTTTGACCCTGTGCTGGAAACCCCACACTCCAGCTAGTCAGGATGGTGGTTCTTGGGGTTTGGGTCATCCAGCCCCTTCCTGCCCCCTTTGTACCTCTGTCCTTGCTCGTCACTCCTGTGCTGGCGACCTGCCTCTCTTCTCTGCTGTCCCTCCCGAGGCTTCATGCTGGGGGCTGCAGAATATCCCCTCTGGAGCGCTTGCTGGCCACCCAGCAACTGGTGGATAGGCAGGTGTGTTCTAACTCCCAACACACATGCTCTTCTGGGTCTGGTGGCCCTGCTTCTCTTCCAGCTTACACAACTGTTTTCTTCCCCCTGCAAACAGCTTAGAAATGAGTTTTGATAGAGGGCATGTAAACAATCGTAGTAGCATCCGCTGTGGTCTGCAGCAGGCTGGGACACCGCCACCGCCACCAAAGCGTCTCCTCATCCCTGTGCTCGCCTAGGGTGCTGGTGGGTGTCCACTTCTGTCCCCCTGTGGCTGGCCTGCTTCTGGCTTCTCTTGCCAGGGTGCTATGCACAGCCCAGGGAGGAGTTTGCTGGAGGTGGGTTGGAGCCCTCCTCGGGGCTGCGGTGGCCTGGGAGAACAACTCGGGGCTCTCCGGGCGGTGAGCACAGTGTGCAGGGATGGGTTACCGCCTGGAGCTGTGCTGGGAGGGAGCCCTTGCCCATACTTGCTCTTTGAGTGGCCCCTGGATCTTGTCCCGAGCAGGGAAGCCGAGTCTGTGGCCGTGGCTTTGGCCGTGAGAAAGTGTGGGTGCCAGGCAGTCCGGGAGTGAGGAGTCCCAGGACCTCCAGAGAGCCCTGGCCCCCTCCCCTTGTCTTAGAGGACAGCTGAGGCCGGCTCTCTCGTGCAGCATGGGACGGGGGTTCTGGGGTCAGGCTTGCCATGAGGGCCCGGGCCCCTCTTACTACGTGCTACCTGTCTTGGTGACTCGGGCAAGCCTGGGTCCTGCAAGGTGTCTGTCTGCCTCGGTGTGTGTCCTCCCGGTGGGTCCTGGAGGAGACCGGCCTGGGACAGGCATAGGGATGTCAGGTGGGCAGACCCACGTCCAGGCCAGGCGGGAGACAGTCTGTGTGAGGACCTGTCTGCGCCTGGGAGCGGGCTGAGCTGCAGGCCACGTGCGGTGGTCGGGGCAGAAGGTGGGGTGGGCTCCTGGGGCCGTGTGCGGGAGGTCTTGAACGTGTTCTTAATGACTTCCCTGCTCCCCGTCACCAGGGGACGGACTCCATCAAGATGGAGAACGGGCAGAGCACAGCCGCGAAGCTGGGATTGCCTCCCCTGACGCCCGAGCAGCAGGAGGCCCTGCAGAAGGTGAGAGTGTGGGTCCTGCCTGGGGCGCCGCGGCAGGGGGAAGCCTCCCCGCAGGCCGGGCCCGCAGCGCCCCTCACCGCCCCCTCTTGCAGGCCAAGAAGTACGCCATGGAACAGAGCATCAAGAGCGTGCTGGTGAAGCAGACCATCGCGCACCAGCAGCAGCAGCTCACCAACCTGCAGGTGAGGGCCGCCCGCCCCGCCGCCGCCCGGCCTTCTCCCCGCCCCCACCGCCGCCTCTGCCTTCTCTTCCTCCTCTCGTGCCTGCGGCTGTCCCCGCACCGTGTCGTGCTGCTCGGTTTCTCAAGGACTCCTTGGGACGCCCGGGTTCCTCCCTGAGGCACGAGGGGCCCAGCCTGACCCACCTGTTGAGAGCCCACGGGCCCCCCCAGCCCTCCTCTGTGCCCCGCCGCCCTGCCCGAAGCGGCTCCTCTTCTTGGACTTCAGACGGTGGCCCTGAGCCCGTGTGCCCCCAGGCGGCGTGGCTGGGTTGCAGCCCCTAGGCATGTTCCTCCCCACCCCCGTGGCCTCGGATAAGAGCAGTCGGGGCCCCCCTGCAGGGAGTTCAGTCCTCGGCTTGGGGCCCAGGACTGAGAGGACAGGCTGGGGACGCCTCCACGGGGCCCTGCTCTAGGCCTGTGGCCCAAGGCTGCCTGGGCTCTGGGGAAGAGGACAGGGTGAGGCTGACAGGTGCCTGGGCCTCGAGCCCCCCTCCCCCTCAGATGTTCACGCTGCCGCCAGGAGCTGCCCCTGGCTCTTCACCGTGCTCCATCCGGTCCTCCCCTCCCCCTCCCCCTTCCTCCTCCTCCTCCCCCTCCTCCTCCTCCTCCTCCTCCTCCTCCTCCCCCCTTCCTTCTGCCCTGCCAGCCAGGCTGCGGGGCGGGGCGCCTGGGGCTCTGAGGCCCCCCTGGGCAGGTGCCGGCGGCCGGCCACGTGGCCGGCAGTGTGGGCCGGCCGGCGGGCCTCCTGGCAGGGCGGGGCCCCCGGGCCCGCGGCCGTCTGCGTGAGGGGCGCCGAGAGCGAGGTGTGGCGAGCGCGGAGACGGCTCGGCTCCAACGGACTGAACTCTGTCTTTACTGTCTTTCAGATGGCAGCAGTGACAATGGGCTTTGGAGATCCTCTCTCACCTTTGCAATCGGTCACTAGACCCGCTCACTTCCTCCGGGGCCATGTCCTTAGTCAGGGCTAGGGGGGGCGGCGCGGCCCGCGCGCCGGGGACCTCGCGCCCCGTGGCCGGCCCCGCCCGCCAGCTGGGACGAGCGCAGCAGAGCGCCAGGCGCGGCGGGGCCGCTGGTGTGGGGGGCACCCACCCCGGGACCGCCCCTGGGGGGGCCTGCACCTGCTCTGAGGGCCCGCCTTAGAACTAACCGGCCAGGTAACTGCGGAGGGCAGCCGGCCAGGAGGGCAGCTGCCCGCGCCAGGCCCGCCTGCACGCACGGGGTGCACCGCCGGGCCTCCAGCTCCGCCGGGCTCCTGGCTTGGGGTCAGGCCCCCGAGGAGAGAAGGGTCTTAACTCAGGGCCCCATCAAACCCCGGAGGGAGGACGGATGGATGGGGCGGGGGGCTGGGGGGACCCAGGCGAATGAGAGAGGGAAGGACAAGGACTGGGCCTCGGGCCTGGCGGTCAGCAAGGGGCGGAGGCCACACGGCCAGGGAACAGGCAGGGGCTGTGGTCAGAGGGGCCAAGGAATAGGCAGAGGTGGTGGCCGCGGCCCGGGCTGCCGTCAGCAGGAGTCTGGGAAGGAGAAGCCCCTCCATCCCCCAGAGGCAGGCTGAGGAGGAGGCCAGGCCCCTCTGGGGAGTCTGAGGGGGAAACGTGGCCTTCTCGGGGGGTCATCCCTGGGCGTGCCGCTCTCGCAGGGGAGACGCAGTCCTGACCTCGAGGACCGGACAGTCCCTGTGTCCTCTCTAGGAAGCGTCTGTCTGTGGGGACAGGTCAGGGGGAGAGGGCTTTTGGCACACCTGCTGTTGGGGAGCCCACACTGAAGAGGAGACGTGCTCCTATCTTGGAGAACTTTGACCTGAGGGGCAGCTGGTTTCATGTCTGGGGCTCCTGGTGCGAGAGGGGACATGATTCTACCTTTGGGGGGCGGTCCTTGGTCTCAGCAGGGAGCCTGAGGCCTGTTTGTTGAGAGCATAGTTTGAGGAGGGGAGTCCCATTTGGGGGGCGGAATTCTAGTCTGGGGGAGATGCGGACCTTATTTGTAGGCCCCTTTCTGAGGGACGGGGGGCCTGGCCTGTTCTAGGCCCGTTGATGTATCTCAAAGAAGCTGGCCTCTGGTTATGGGGAATCTCGTGAGGGTGTGGGGCTCCCCTGTTGAGGGGCTGGAGCCAGGGCCCCGTCTCCTTTGCCTGCCCTGGGCCTGTGGTCTCCTCCCTCGGCCCAGCTCCTCCCAGTGGCCCACGGCATGTGGCTCTAGGACCCTCCCTTGCAGGCATGTCACACGTGAGGTGGCAGGGTGGGGACTGTCTCCCTGAGGGAATGGGGAGGCCCCTCGGCACAACTGCCAGGCTCGCCCCAGCGTGGAGGCGGGGTGTCGGCCCGAGCAGAGCCCAGGGGCTTCTCCTTTCGGCGGCTCTGCCACCTCTTGCTGTTCCCGGGGAGTAGCAGCCCTTTTTTGTGAGGGTTCAGGCCCTGGGGCCCTGTGCGAGCGGCTGCTGTTCGTCTTCTCTCCCGGGAGCCCCTGTCTGGGCTCCTCCCCTCCTCCCCGGGGTCTCTTCTGGGCGGTGGCTGCCCTGTCTTCTGTCCCCTCTCTCGCCTCCACACCAGTGGGTCCCTGCAGCCTGGCGGCTCCCCCTTCCCTCTCTGTCGGAGTACACGGCCAGGACCCTGGGAGGACCTCTCAGCCCACCTGGGTGCCCGGCCCCAGACTGCAGGGCTTGCGGCCCTGCCTTGCGACCACCTGTCAGCTTCGCTGTCAGTCTGCCTGGGACCTGGGTGGGCCGGGGTGCGTCCGTTTCCTGCCTCCAGGCCTGCCTTTCCTTCCTGGGGGTGGGGTCCTGCCGACCCCCACCACCCTGACTGCAGGGGCTGAGCCTGCACCACGCTGCCGTGTGGGGAGCCCTCCCCACGCGGAGCCGGGTGGGTGGGCCAGGAGGGGAATGGGCTGCCCAGCCTCCCACCACCCCCTCACAAGCCAGTGGCTCTCTCTCCCCTTGTGTCCTGCTCCAGATGGCAGCTCAGCGACAGCGGGCACTGGCCATCATGTGCCGGGTCTACGTGGGCTCCATCTACTACGAGCTGGGGGAGGATACCATTCGCCAGGCCTTTGCCCCCTTTGGACCCATCAAGAGCATTGACATGTCCTGGGACTCCGTCACCATGAAGCACAAGGTGAGGTTCCGTCTGCCCTGCCTCGCCCCACCCCCGGGCTCTCCAGGCCTAACGGCGTGTTCCTGCGTCCAGGGCTTTGCGTTTGTGGAGTACGAGGTCCCAGAGGCCGCCCAGCTGGCCTTGGAGCAGATGAACTCCGTGATGCTGGGAGGCAGGAACATCAAGGTGAGGCTGGGGGTGGACCTTGGGGTCAGCGTGCGGCACGGGTGTGCTCTGTGTTCAGTCCCCCCGAGATGCAGAGCAGCCCCTCCAGGAGCCTGCAGTGACCCGGCCTAGGCTGACTGGGCACTCTTCATCCCTGCCTCTCCCCCAGGTGGGCAGACCCAGCAACATAGGGCAGGCCCAGCCCATCATAGACCAGCTGGCCGAGGAGGCGCGAGCCTTCAACCGCATCTACGTGGCTTCTGTGCACCAGGACCTCTCGGACGACGACATCAAGAGTGTGTTTGAGGCCTTTGGCAAGATCAAGTCGTGCACGCTGGCTCGGGACCCCACGACCGGGAAGCACAAGGGCTATGGCTTCATTGGTGAGCTTGGGGCGGCGGGGTGGCGGTGAAGCCCACCCGACGCCGAGGCTGGCCCCTCACTGCCGCTCCTGCTCTGCAGAATATGAGAAGGCGCAGTCGTCCCAGGATGCCGTGTCTTCCATGAACCTTTTTGACCTGGGTGGCCAGTACTTGCGGGTGGGCAAGGCGGTCACACCCCCTATGCCCCTGCTTACACCTGCCACACCTGGAGGCCTCCCGCCTGCTGCTGCTGTGGCCGCAGCTGCAGCCACAGCCAAGATTACGGCTCAGGTAAGGGCTGGTGGAATTGTGTGGGTTTGGTGGTGGGCACCAGGCCCCCCTGATCCTGTGCGGACTGGCTCTTTGGTCTTGAGTGGAGGCAGCCAGACCGGGGACTAAGCACAGTGGCCTTGGTTGCAGGAAGCAGTGGCTGGAGCAGCGGTACTGGGTACTCTAGCCACACCTGGACTGGTGTCCCCTGCCCTGACTCTGGCCCAGCCCCTGGGGGCTCTACCCCAGGCTGTCATGGCTGCCCAGGCCCCGGGAGTTATCACAGGTGAGCCTGGGTGGGTCGAGGCTTCCCTCCTTCCCCTGCCCCCTCCTCTGGGCTTGATGCCTTCAGCTGCCCTTAATGAGCTTCCTTAGTCCCCTGTGCCCCGGGCCGTTCAGCCGTGCTCCGCGGTGCTGTGCTCCTTGCTGGGAATGGTGGGGGTGGGGGGAGTGACCGCTGGACCTGGTGGGTTTGCTGCAGGTGTGACCCCGGCCCGGCCCCCCATTCCGGTCCCCATCCCCTCTGTGGGAGTGGTGAACCCCATCCTGGCCAGCCCCCCGACACTCGGCCTCCTGGAGCCCAAGAAAGAGAAGGAGGAGGAGGAGCTGTTTCCTGAGTCAGAGAGGCCGGAGATGCTGAGCGAGCAGGAGCACATGAGCATCTCTGGCAGCAGCGCCCGCCACATGGTGATGCAGAAGCTCCTCCGCAAGCAGGAGGTGGGCAGCCGGGACCGGCGGGGCGGGGCGGGGTGGAGTGGTCCAGCCACAGCCGCAGCTCTCAGCTGTCCCCCCCCACAGTCCACAGTGATGGTTCTGCGCAACATGGTGGACCCCAAGGACATCGATGACGACCTGGAGGGGGAGGTGACCGAGGAGTGTGGCAAGTTTGGTGCCGTCAACCGCGTCATCATCTACCAGGAGAAGCAGGGCGAGGAGGAGGATGCAGAGATCATTGTCAAGATTTTTGTGGAGTTTTCCGTAGCCTCTGAGACTCACAAGGCCATCCAGGCCCTCAACGGGCGCTGGTTTGCTGGCCGCAAGGTGGTGGCTGAAGTGTATGACCAGGAGCGTTTTGATAACAGTGACCTCTCCGCGTGACCTTAGACCCATTCCCTGGACTTGCACTTTCTCCTCGTTTCCTCCGGGTTTTATAGAGAGATTCGGTGGTATCTTGGGCCCAGCCGCCCAGCCTGTGGATAAAGGTGCAGATGCTGCTGGCCCTGAACGTTCCTGTCTGACACTGGTCTTGTGCTTATTGGGTCCCGTTGGGGCGCGGGCGCGGCTCAGGGCAAGCACCCGGGCCGTGCGGAGGCACTGGGCCTTGGCGGCCGGGACCCGAGTCCCGGGAGGAGGGCATTCGCCGGGGTCAGCAGGGGCTGCTTGGTTACTTGGTACCCGCATGGGGCCGCGGAGGAACGTGGGGGTGGCTTTCCTGCTCTGGGGGGCTCCACTGTCACCTGCGCAGGCAGTGCTGCCAGAAGGCTGGCCCAGAGCCCCTCAAGTCCCGGGACACGTTTAGTCAGGCGAATGAGCGCCGCCTTGGCCCGGCGCCCTACCCTCCGGGAGCCCGCGTCCCTGTGAGAGGGGCGGCGGGCAGGATTGTGGGGTCTTGAGGCCAAGCCCGGGGAGGGGGCCCAGCGGGCGGGAGGGGCGGCAGGAAGCCTCGGTGCCGGCAATGATTGGGGCGCTGGCACGCGGGAGCTCAGGCTGTGGACGGACTTCAGCTCCCACCATGCCTTGCGCCAGGGGGAGGGAACCGAGCTTCCCGACAGACCGTTCGCGGTGCCGCTACGGGTCTTCGGACGCACCGGCGCCGCGAGGCCTTGTGGGGGTTGCAGTTCGGGGCGACGAGGGGCGGCGAGGGCGGGCCTCGGCTTCCCGGCGGGCTGCGCGGCTGCCGGCGGTTGTCGGCGGGGCAGTCCGGCGGGTAGTGGCTGCGGTTCCGGCTGCGGCACAACGGCGGGCGAGCGGACGGGCCGGGTCAAGTGGGCCGGGCGGGATGCGGGGCCGCCGCCGCCTCCTGAGAGTCTGAGCGTCGGCCGGGCCGCGCCCCCCGCCCAGGCCGCCGTGGTCCGAGCGTTCCGAGCGCGGGCCGGGCCCAGCGCCGCCGCCGCCGCCGCCGCCCCGGGCCGCCCCCGGCTCCTACCCCGCCCGGGCCGGCCCGGCGCTCATGCGGGCCGAGCCCCGCCCCCCGCCCGCCGCCTGAGCCCGCGCCCGTCCGCACCATGCTCAAGTGCATCCCGCTGTGGCGCTGCAACCGGCACGTGGAGTCGGTGGACAAGCGGCACTGCTCGCTACAGGCCGTGCCCGAGGAGATCTACCGTTACAGCCGCAGCCTGGAGGAGCTGCTCCTCGACGCCAACCAGCTGCGTGAGCTGCCCAAGGTGAGTGGCCGCTGGACCTGCCGCCGGCCCAGCCCTCGCACCGGGTCGGCGGGGTCGGCTTGGCTGCGACAGTCCGCTCCTCTGAGCCCTCAGCAGGCACTGGCCCGGGCGGGACGCCGCAGTCTCCAGTCGGCCCTGATGGTTCTTACTGGCCAGAGCCCCACCCCGGCCAGCCCCACCCTCCTCACCCACCGCCGGCGCTGGCACCAGGTGGCAGCGGTCATCGGGTGCCTGCCTGGGGGCGGGGATGGTCACAGCCTAGAGGAGGAGCTGCAGCTTGAAAGCCGTGGGGGAAGGTGGATGGGGTTGGAGTGCATGGGGTGGAAGGTGAACCGGGCGTGACTGACGGATAGGAACTTGCTGGACTGCTCTGGAGGTGGGGAGGCCAAGCTTCTGTGCGGACTGCTCTTCTCTTCCTCCTGGGTGCTGGGGTGGGGTCGGGGGCAGCCGGCTTAAGGTGCTTGTTCTTGGCAGGTCTGTCTGTAGTTCGTCTACTTTTCACTGCCTTGCTCTTTCTGGACAACTTATTTTCCTCCTCTTAAGGCCACTTGGGAGAGGAGATTAAAGGAAGCAGGCCACAAACGGATTTCCTTTTTGGAGACGGGGTGCAAAGTGGCCTAATGCTTGGGGGCTGCGTGCCACAAAGGGTGTGGCTCCATTCTGGGCTTGGACCAGGGCTCCTCACGGTCATCTCCAGGTCCCACCACACGTTGCCTGCAGCCCCTGCACGCATGCAGCCCCTATCTGTGGCCTTCTCCTGTTTTCTTTATACTTTTTTTTGGTAGTTGCCAAATTCCTGTCATGGGCTCAGGCTGGGGTGGCGGCTGGGGTGCAGTAGCAGAAACCACCACAGGCCTTGGAGGGCCCACTTGCTGGGTGGATGGAAGAGGTGATTCAGGGGGTGGGTGGAGCCTTGAGGGAACCCAGAGAGCAGGGAACAGGGACTCATCAGGTCAGAAAAAATAAGTGATTTTCCAGCCAAGTCTTGAACGTGTAAGGTAAGTCACGTGGCAGCGTTGTACGGGGCGGGGTGGGGGGATGACTCTGAGGTGACACAAGTCAGAAGTGCGGGAAGATGCGTGTGTATCTGTTTTTGCCTTCTTGCCTTTCTCACTGCAGACTAGGGTGATGGGACAGGCCCTGGGGTTCCTGTGTGGCCTGGAGCAGGGAGGGGCTTCGGCTGCAGGGCCCATCACCCCTGACCCTACCCCCTGCCCACAGCCCTTCTTTCGGCTGCTGAACCTGCGCAAGCTGGGCCTGAGTGACAACGAGATCCAGCGGTTGCCCCCTGAGGTGGCCAACTTCATGCAGCTGGTGGAGCTGGACGTGTCTCGGAATGGTGTGGAGCCTGGGGCGGGTCCGGGGTGGAATCTGAGGGCGGCAGGAAGAGCTCTGAGCTCCTGGAGGCTGGGGGCATGTCTCCGTGGTGACCCCTCTCTCCTCACAGACATCCCTGAGATCCCCGAGAGCATCAAGTTCTGCAAAGCCCTGGAGATCGCAGACTTCAGTGGGAACCCTTTGTCCAGGTGGGTGGTGGCCGTGGCAGGGGTGGTACTGGGGCTTGGGAGGTCCTTCGGCCTCTGCCTGGGCATCTGAGGACCCCTTGCTCCACTTAGGCTCCCCGAAGGTTTCACACAGCTGCGCAGCCTGGCTCATCTGGCCCTGAATGATGTGTCCTTGCAGGCGCTGCCTGGGGACGTGGGCAAGTGAGTGCATTCTTGGGGGGTGGGGGGGGCTCAGTAGAGCCCTGTTCCTGCACCTCTCCCCACCTTCCTGCCTTTCTCACGCCCTGCCCTGATCTTTTTCAGTCTCGCCAACCTGGTGACCTTGGAGCTCCGGGAGAATCTGCTCAAGTCCTTGCCTGCGTGAGTGGGCTTGGCCCTGCCAGCGGCCGGCCTAGGCCTCTCGGCCCCAAGGACCACGGGCCGTGTGCCCACGACAGAACTTGCTCTGTTTCCTCTGCAGGTCCTTGTCTTTCCTGGTCAAGCTGGAACAGCTGGATCTGGGAGGCAACGATCTGGAAGTGCTGGTGTGGAGAGGGCGGGGCTGTCATGGGTGGGGCGGGGCCGGGCAGGGTAAGTGAGCCTTGGCCGTCACTCTGTCCCTGTCTCTTCTTGCAGCCCGACACCTTGGGGGCCCTGCCCAACCTGCGTGAGCTGTGGCTGGACCGGAACCAGCTGTCGGCCCTGCCCCCGGTGAGTGAGGGTGTGGCTGCCCCCGCTTCACGCTTGTCCGTCCCCTGACTCTCTGCACCTCTCTCCAGGAACTCGGGAACCTGCGGCGCCTGGTGTGCCTGGATGTGTCAGAGAACCGGCTGGAGGAACTGCCTGCGGAACTCGGGGGGCTGGTGCTGCTCACCGACCTGCTGCTCTCCCAGAACTTGCTGCAGCGGCTTCCCGACGGCATTGGTTAGTGCTGGGAGGGGTGTGGCTGGTGGTGAAACCAGGTCTAGAGAGGGTTCCTGGGGCAAGGACCCTGATTTTGCTGCGTCTTGGGACACAGCCCTGAGGAAGGGGGAGACTGGCCTGAGGCCAGAGTGGGATGGCTGGTGCTGCTCCTGAGGAGCCGGGGCAGTTTGTGGTGGTGAGTGGGGATGGTGAGCTCGTGAGGGCACGATGGCAGGTCGGGGGCAGCTGGTGCGTGGGAGCTGGTGGGCGTGGTCAGGTTGGCAGCAGGATGGCAAGGGTGGGGGGGTGAGCTCTAAGTGTCCTCGAGGCGCAGGAGGCAGGGTGAGGGGCGGGCTGTTTCAGTCGCGTGGGTGACTGGGCTCCCTGCCTCGCTGAGCCCTGTCACCACGTCTTCCTAACGCCAGGTCAGCTGAAGCAGCTGTCCATCTTGAAGGTAGACCAGAATCGCCTCTGCGAGGTGACGGAGGCCATCGGGGACTGTGACAACTTGTCAGAGCTGATCCTCACGGAGAACCTGCTGACGGTGGGGCCCGGTCCCGCTGGTGGCTGGTTTCAGAGTTAGCATGGGATGCAGAGGCGGGGGACGTCTGGAGGCGTGTGGAGTGGCGGGAGACCAGCGGCTGGAGGGGTCGGGGCCCTGGAGCAGGGGCAGAGACCGCCCTCCGAGAGCGCTCATCTCCCGGGGGCTTCTGCTGATCTCTGATCCTCCCTCCTCCCGGCCAGGCCCTGCCCCGCTCCTTGGGGAAGCTGAGCAAGCTGACCAACCTCAACGTGGACCGGAACCGCCTGGAGGCACTGCCATCTGAGATTGGGGGCTGCATGGCACTCAGCGTCCTCTCTTTGAGGGACAACCGCCTGGCTGTCCTGCCACCGGAGCTCGCCCACACGGCCGAGCTGCATGTGCTGGATGTGGCCGGGAACCGGTGAGTAGCCCCCATGCCCGCCTGGCCTGGCTTCCACTGAGCTGACCATCCATGCCCACTGTGCCCCCCCACCTCCCCCACCCTGAGCTAACGGTGCCCCCGGCCCCCAGTCTGCAGAGTCTGCCGTTCGCACTCACACACCTCAACCTGAAGGCCCTGTGGCTGGCAGAGAACCAGGCTCAGCCCATGCTTCGGTTCCAGACTGAGGACGACGCCCAGACCGGCGAGAAGGTGCTCACCTGCTACCTGCTGCCCCAGCAGCCCCCTCCCAGCCTCGGTAGGTTGCTGGGGGGCAGGACGGGGCGTGGCCTCGGGCGGGGAGGGGCTTCCCCTTGATGCGCGCTTCCACAGAGGACCCGGGGCCGCGGAGCAGCCCTTCCGAGAGCTGGGGTGACGCCCCGCTCGGCCGCGTCAGCGTCATCCAGTTCCTGGAGGCCCCCGCGGGCGACGAGGACGCAGAGGAAGCCGCTGCCGAGAAACGGGTATGGGGGGGGTGGGGTCCCCGGGGGGCTCCCTCCTCCCCACCCCCGCCTGACCCCGGCCCCGCCCCGCCCCTCACCCCTGTGCCCACTGCAGGGCCTTCAGCGTCGGGCTACGCCTCACCCCAGCGAGCTCAAGGTGATGAAGAGGGGTGTGGAGCGTCGAAGCGAAGCCGCCTCCTGCAGGCCCGACTCTGCACAGCGCTCACCCTCACCCCCGCCCTCGGAGGAGGTGCCTGGGGGGATCCACGGGGCGTGGGAGGGATGCCCACCTTACAGGCTCTCCTGCTCGGGGGCCCCAGGCTGGGTGCAGGGTTCCGGGGCCCTGTGTGGGCATGGGGAACCGGCCAGGAGAGGTGCCAGGTTGCAGTGGGTGGGGGCTCAGGGCCAAGCGCCCACACACTCCCGCAGAGCAGGCCGCCTCCACCGAGGGCTGCTGGGCAGACACGGGGGTCGTGTGGTGTGGACGTGCGGGCAGCTACAAGAGAGGAGCCAGAAGCAGCTGGGTCCTTGGCAGAGGAGACTGAGTAGTGGGCCCATTCCCTGTGGCGTTTCTCTTGGGCGCCCACATGGTCGGGTTTTGTGAAGGGGGCTGGGGCCAGAACCAGGCCTAACTCTACTCAACTCAGGAGCTTTGGCAGCAGGGCTAGGGAAAGCTTTAGGGCTCCTGGGGTACAGCAGGGTATCTGGTGCCTGGGGGACACGGGGCAGGGCCTGGGTCTGTGACACAGAGCCTTCCACCTGGGAAGCTGCCACAGCTCATCTGCAGAGGCGTGCTCACTTTGCGGTGCTTGTCCTTCCCCGTGCTGGTGTCATCTTGGGTACTTGAAATACCTTTGAGGGTCCGCCACACAGAGCAGTGGCTTTGCGTGCCCATAGCTGTTTGGTGGAGTGTGGCTTCCCTGGGGGTGGGACAGTGGGCACCCCAGAGGGTTGAGCACAGATTCCACTCCCTGCAGGGAAGGGCCAGCTGGAAGTGGGGAGCCCACGAGGTGCTGTGGTCAGGCAGCAGGGAGCCCCGGGGTGGGTGGCCTGCAATGTGAGGTCCCCCGATAGGTGGCCTGACCCGCCACCTGACCCCGCCACAGGAGAAGAGGCTGAGCACCGAGTCTGGCCTGAGTGCGGACTCGCACCCGTCTGCCGGCACAGCCTCCCAGGGTGAGCCTGCGGGCCCGCTGGCCGGGGCGGAGGGGCCGAGCCAGCAGGAATCCACGCCAACCTCTCAGGAGGAGGTCACAGAGGAGATCTACGAGGAGGTGAGACTGGCCTTGGAGACTCCCCCCCGCCCCTCCTCCTTCCCGAGCAGGTTGCTCTCAGGACCAGTCAAGGTGCAGGTGGGCCCCGCAGATGTGCTCTTTCCTGTGTGGAGCCCAGCAGGAGCCATGCTGCCCCAGGCAGGGGCGAGGGCCTGGGGATGAGGGCCGCCACCCCATGGCCAGGTTTGGCGTGGGCCCTGCTCTCCCACATCAGGCACCGCCTTACATCCCCCTTTTGGGTTGTTCTCAGACCCCCCAGGGACCTTTATCGCGGCCCTGATGGGAACCCCAGCATCAGGCTGCTGAGAGCACAGTGCACGGCGTGGGCAGAGCCTCCTGGCCCCCCGATCCCCGTCCTTCTCTGATCCGAGCAGCGGGGAGCCTCTCAGAGCCTCTGTCGGCTGCCACCTTCCCTGGGCCCCTGAGTGGGGGTGGGCCAGACCGACGTCCTGTCGCTCGGCCTCTCGCAGCCCACGGTGCGCTTCGCGGAGGACACGCTGCTCCTGCCCAGGGAGGATGGCGAGAGCGAGGAGGGGCAGCTGGAGGCCCCCTGGCCCGTGCCGGGTGAGAGGCAGCGGCTCATCCGCAAGGACACGCCCCACTACAAGAAGCACTTCAAGATCTCCAAGCTGCCCCAGCCCGAGGCCGTGGTGGCCCTGCTGCAGGGGACACAGCCAGATAGTGAGGGCCCAGTAGGGTCTGGGGGCTGGCACAACGGCCCCCACGTGCCCTGGGCTCCTCGAGCCGCGGAGGAGGAGGAGGAAGAGGAAGACGAGGAGGAGGAGGAAGCAGCGGCAGGAGCCGAGGAGGCGGGCGAGAAGGAGGAGAGCGAGGGGGCTGCGGCCTGTGCACCCTCTGTCAAGGTGGGTGTGACCCCACGCGCCAGCCCAGGCCGGGCCGGCCAGGCCCCTCGGCGCGCGCTGGCGGGATCTCAGGTGACACTCGAGGCCCGTGTCCTGAAACCAGCTGCTGAGGGTGGTGCCTGTCCCCACCTGCCCGCCCTCCTCCCCAGGCTGGCTGCTGGCTCCACCCAGAGCTCCCTGCTGGCCTCGCAGCCCCATCCCAGGGCTCTGGCGGCCACTCTTTCTCTGCCCGGGCTCCTCTGCCTTCCCTGGCTCTCCTGAGGGCTGGCCTTCAGGCCAGCCATGGGGCCCTCACCAGCCTCCTTGCCCTGGTCCTCAGCTGGCTCTCACGGGGCCCCTGGGGTCCGGTCTCCTCCGAGGGCTGCCCCACT
Organism: Mesoplodon densirostris; assembly: GCF_025265405.1. NCBI lineage: Eukaryota > Metazoa > Chordata > Mammalia > Artiodactyla > Ziphiidae > Mesoplodon > Mesoplodon densirostris. The sequence goes on along the minus strand of NC_082673.1, from coordinate 92,123,334 downwards.
GCCACAGCGCCCCCGTGTCTGCGTCGTCAGTGATTCTGCCCTGAGCACGGCGGCATGATGCCGTGACAGCTGAGAGGGCCTTGGACAGTCAAAACCGGGACAGCCAGGCCTAGGCTCAGCCTGTGGTGGGGCCCCCCTGTGACCCCGTTTGGCAGGTTGGCAGAAGCAGCCAGGCCTCCAGGCTGGAGGGGACCCCGCGCCTGGGGGCAGCGCCAGGCACAGGCACAGGCAGCAAGGGCCCGGCACTCAGGCTGTGGGAGCTTGGTGTGGTCTTTTCTCTCTTTCCTGCTCGAGGTGGGGCCGGGCAAGGCGGTGGCGGGGCTGGGCGTGGCTGACCTGCATGCCCTTGCTGGTCCTGTCCTGACAGGGGGTGTCGTTTGACCAGGCCAATAACCTGCTGATAGAGCCCGCTCGCATTGAGGAGGAAGAGGTCTGTACTCGCTTGCCGCTCTGTGCTCTGTACCCCAGGCTGCCGCCGGCCTCGCTGCCCGGGCTGCGGGCTCTGCGTCTCCATCCCCCGCTCCTGCGCAGGCCTCCTCCTGCCACCTCAGAGCCGGGGCCTGGGGCGCCTGACGGCCCTCTGGCACAGATCGGGGGGGACAGGGCGCTGGCCTCCAGGTGAGGGTGGCCAATCTCGGGGGGGGTGCTGGGTGTCCCCCACCGCCCTGCCTGCGGCACGCCAGCCCGGGCACTGTAGGGCAGCCTCGTCACCCTCAGGCGAGGGCTCTCTCCGGGTTGTACTCCCTCAACCCTGGCATTACCCGCCCTGTCCAGCTCCTCTGTGGCCCAAGCCAGCCCTGGGAGCGGTGGTCAGTGGCCAGGGGGGCCTGGGCCCTCCCCGCCTCCCGCTGAGTCCACCAGCAGCCCTGATCCCTCGGCCGTCCTTGGACACCGTATGTCTGTTCTGCTTCCAGCTGACGCTCACCATCGTGCGGCAGACTGGGGGCCTGGGCATCAGCATCGCGGGCGGCAAGGGCTCCACCCCCTACAAGGGCGACGACGAGGTGAGGAGCCGCCGCTGCCCCGCCCACTCCGTCCTGCTCGCACCGCTTGGTGGCCCTGAGGACCCTGGGGTCCCCGTCCCCCAGAGAGTGAACGAGACCTGGAGGTCGGGGCTGCCCCGCCTGCCCGCAGTCTTCTTCAGCCTCGCCTTCCTTCGCTGGTCGCCGCTGTGCTAGGCACGCGGTCAAAATTCTCTGGAAGCTTTTGACTGGCACCTTCTCGCTCTCTGACACCTGGGACCTTGCGACGGCCCGCGCCCAGCCCCTCTGACCACCCCAGGCCCACTTCTGCTTTTCCCGCACCCTTGGGCGTCTCTGCAGCCCCGACGTGGGGGCCTCTGTGCCTCGCAAAGCTGCCAAGGGCCCCTCCCCCAGAAGGGCAGGGTGGAGGTCCCCCTCCGTGGCCTCTGCCTACGCTCTCGAGCTTAGTTCCTATCTATCCTCCAGGGCATATTCATCTCCCGGGTGTCTGAGGAGGGTCCTGCAGCTCACGCTGGGGTCCGAGTAGGCGACAAACTTCTCGAGGTGAGTCGGCAGCCCCCGGCCCCTGTCTGAGTGAGGTACTGGGCCCTCGGGGCCTCACATCCTGGCTGTCGGGTGCTCGGCTGCCTTCCCTGCAGCCAGCTCTTCTCCTGAGAGCCCCAAGCACAGGACCCCTGGTGAGGCGTGCAGCTCATAAGCCAGAGCTTCAGGGGGCCCAGATGCCAGCCCCTGAGGCAGAGACCCCCGTCTGGGCGGCAGGCCTGGTGGGGTGGGGCTCTGGCTGTGCCAGGAGCAGAGATCTCAAGGAGGAATCCGCTCCTGAGGGCTGGTCTAGGAGGGGCTCAGACTTCTAACACGTTTGGGTGGCGGGTTGTTCCTGCCCTGGAGCCCCTGCCTGTGCACCTGGCCACCCAGCCCTGGCAGGTGAGCTCATCATGGGAGGCCACGTGCCGGTGCTCACCGCTGTCACGATAGGGCAGGGTCTGAGGGCAGTGTGCCCGGCCCACGGGGCAGGGGCGCCAGTGGACAGAAGGCTGCAGGGCCAGGCGGGGCTGGTCCTACACCCGAATTCTATGGAGGAACTGCTGTACCCCGATGGCTGGGAGAGCCTGAGTCAGGGGCAGGGTGGAGGCAAGGGGCCAGAAGCCCAGAAACCATGGGTATGTTTGGCTGTGGGATTGCTCAGATGAGAACGTGGCAGGGGTTTCCAGATCTGGGAACCCAGGTGTGGACCAGCAGGAGGGGCCTCCACCTGCTCTTCTCGGCCTGCTGGCGTCCTGGCCCTGGGCTTGCACAGGCGGTGGGCACGTAGATAGCCAGTGCCCATAAGCAGGGGCAGTGACGGCCCACCACTTTTCCCTGTGGCATGTCCCCTGCTCTGCCTGCCCACCTGTAGAGGGGCCTGCCCTGACGAGCGCTGTGGCCTGCAGGTGAACGGCGTGGCCTTGCAGGACGCCGAGCACCAGCAGGCCGTGGAGGCACTGCGTGGGGCGGGCACCACCGTGCACATGCGGCTGTGGCGGGAGCGTATGGTGGAGCCCGAGAACGCGGTCACCGTCACGCCTCTGCGGCCCGAGGACGACTACAGCCCCCGGGAGCGGTGGGGAGGCGGCCTGCGCCTGCCCCTGCTCCAGCCCGAGCCCCCCGGGCCCCTCCGCCAGCGCCACGTGGCCTGCCTTGTGCGCAGCGAGAAGGGGTTGGGCTTCAGCATCGCTGGGGGGAAAGGCTCCACACCCTACCGGGCTGGAGACCCGGTGAGGCGGGTGGGCAGGGCCAGGGAGGGGTGCTGGGGGGCGGGGCCGGGCCAGCCTGCAGTACAGAGCTCCCCTTCCCTCTCCCCTGCAGGGTATCTTCATCTCCCGCATTGCTGAGGGGGGCGCCGCCCACCGGGCGGGCACCCTGCAGGTCGGCGATCGCGTCCTCTCCGTGAGTGGGGGCAGTGGGGCTCCCCCAGTACCCAGCCGCCTCACCCGCCCCATGGGGCCCCCTGACTGGCCCCACTCTTGCAGATCAACGGGGTGGACATGACGGAGGCCAGGCACGACCACGCCGTCTCCCTGCTGACCGCTGCCTCTCCCACCATCGCCCTGCTGCTGGAACGGGAGGCCGGGGGGCCACTTGCCCCCGGTCCCCCGCCCCACTCCCCCCCACCCCCTGCTGCTACCAACACCACCACGGCCACTGCCACCCCTGGGGAGCCCGGGCCGCTAAGGCTGGCCCCCAGTCTGCTGGCTGCTGCCCTGGAGGGGCCGTACCCAGTGGAGGTGAGACCCCAGTCCCCACCCTTAACCACTACCCGGCCCCCTCCTCCCTGTCCACACGGCTTTAGGGATGGGGTGCTAGCCGCATCGGTGGGAAAGCAAGTACTCAACGCCCTCTGCGGCTCCAGATCACCAGGGCGTCGTTCAGTGGCGGGTCTCCTCCTCCTGTGGTCTCTTGTGCACTGCAGGATGGCCTCCCTGCAGTGGAGCGCCCGGATCCCACACACTCTCTGGGCTTGGAAAGTGCCCCTTTGGTACTTTGCCAGGCCTGTTCCAGCCACCTCTTTCACCCCTCCATGTCCCCAGGAGATCTGTCTGCCGAGAGCTGGGGGCCCCTTGGGGCTCAGCATTGTCGGGGGCTCCGACCACTCCAGCCACCCATTTGGCGTCCAGGAGCCCGGCGTGTTCATCTCTAAGGTAGGGCGGACCCTGCAGGCATCTTTGTGCACAGAGGGCCCAGCCCAAGCACAGGGCGGCCAGAGCCCCAGCCTACTGCGCACCACCCTCCCCCAACAGGTGCTCCCCCGGGGCCTGGCTGCACGCAGTGGCCTGCGGGTTGGGGACCGCATCCTGGGAGTGAATGGGCAGGATGTGCGGGACGCCACCCACCAGGAAGCGGTCAGCGCCCTGCTCCGGCCCTGCCTGGAGCTGGTCCTGCTCGTGCGGAGGGACCCGCCGCCCCCAGGCATGCGGGAGCTCTGTATCCACAAGGCCCCTGGAGAGAAGCTGGGCATCAGCATCCGTGGGGGCGCCAAGGGCCACGCAGGGAACCCCTGTGACCCCACGGACGAGGGCATCTTCATCTCCAAGGTGAGCGCCCCGCCTCGTCGGCCCCGCTCCACTGCATTCCTCGGGGCGGAAGGGGGCTCAGGCGTGGGCTGGTCCTGAGCTCTGGGGCCGGGTCTCCCCACAGGTGAGCCCCACAGGAGCGGCCGGGCGAGATGGTCGCCTGCGGGTGGGGCTGCGGCTGCTGGAGGTGAACCAGCAGAGCTTGCTGGGCTTGACGCACGGCGAGGCCGTGCAGCTGCTACGCAGCGTGGGCGACACCCTGACTGTGCTTGTCTGTGACGGCTTCGACACCAGCGCCCCCGAGGTCAGTGCCCCCGCCCGGCCGGTGCTCTGCCACGGGGACGGGGTCCTTCCCTGGAGGGGTCCCGGTGACCTGCCCCTGTGCGGGCCGGGACAGCTGACCGCTTCCGCCTCCAAGCCTGGGAAGCGCTCGGCCGTCGTGATTCAGCCCCGGGGGTGAGCAGGGCGGTGCTGGGCCCTGGTCTTGGCCACCGCTCATGGCCTGTGGAGGCTCTGGCCCGGGTTGGACGAAGCATGGGCATAGACGGCCTGGTCGTGTCTTGAAAGGAAAGGCTGAGTCACCTGCTTCCAGGTGAGCAGTACCTGTACCGTGTGGCCGCTGGGCCTGGGCAGGATGGCACAGAGCCGGGCACACGGCCTCCCTGCAGACTCGCACGGGACCCCACCCTGCTGGCCCAGGGCGCCGTCCTGCTCTTCCTGGCAGCGCCTCAGCAGGGAGCTCGGCGCCCAGGATGCCCCCATCCCAGGTGGGCCTGTGGCGGAACCCAGCTGTCCTCCCTCTTCGCTCCCTGGAGAGTGTCTGGGCTCTGGAGGCCTGGTGCCTGGCCCGGTCTGTGTCCTGGACAGGCCTGGCTTCCGAGCCTCAGCGTCCCCTCTGCTCGGAGGGTCCCGCTGTCCTGGTCTTTTCCGTTTTGTTTTCTCCATGGCTGTCCCCGGGCCCCCGGCATAAACTGATGCCCGCCCGGGCCTCTGAAGGCTCGTCACCTGCAGTGGCTGCCAGCTCCACCCTGAGGGTGCCCTCGCTGGCACGACCTCTGGGATGGGGCGGTCACCTTGGTTTGGCCTGCAGTGGATCCTTGGGATGGTGACTTACTGCCCCACTTGCCCCGCGCTGCCCGGGAGGGATCACCCTCGTCCTGCGTCTTGTCTCCTGAGCGGGGAAGGGCTCTGCATTGGTGTTCTTTGCTCCAGGGCCGGAGGCTGGGCTGGAGGCCCCACTCCCTGGGTTCTGGGGCCACCCTCTGCTGGCTTCCACGCCCACATCTGTGTGTAGTCACTGGAACCCTGTCGTTGCTGGGGAGCAGTCTCTCTCAGGTTTCCAGAGAAGGCTTTGCCTTCCATTTACTTAATTAAAATGTGTATTTAAGTGTTTTAGTCCATACATTTACTTATTTTAAAGCTTTTTGTACAAAGAGGGAGAATAAATACAGCTTTATGGTAAAGGGTAGGGGCTGGTGTGTTCCAGACTTTACAGGGGGCCCTCACTGTGTTCTGCCGGTGGTTCTTTGACTTCCTGCGTCTGGCCTTCTCTCCATTGTTGCTGTATCTGTGCTGTGTTACCAGCCAGAGCGCTCAGGAGCCCATCTTTATGCTTTGGGGGGAGTTTCTGCAGGAAAGAGTCCTGGAAGAGTGGGTGCTGGGCCAGAGGCCACAGGCTTGCCCGGTCTCCCGCCCCCTCCCAGCCTCAGGCAGCACCGGCTTCTGTTTCCGTGGGATCGGGCATGCGGTGCCATCTAGTTTCCTCCTCCTTTTCCTTTTGGGAGTTTGTCTTTAGTCACTAATTCAGGTAACTTGTGTAACTTGCAGTTGCTCCTTTTTGTTGTAAGTTTCAGTCTTTTATTACATAGGGCATGAGTGGTTTTGTCTTTTGCTGTTTAGGAACAGCCTCTCTGGGGTTACAGAAATGGAGACTTCTATGAATTAAGTCTTCTAAACTTCTTTATGATCTCTGGGTTTGGTTTTTGCTTAGGAAAATCTTCTCTGTTGCAAGATGGTCAAAGCACTTTTTTAGAAAACATACAGCTCTGTAATCCACCTGGAATTGCTTTTCAAGCAAATGGATCTTTTGTCCCAATGGTATGCACTGAAACGTCTGTCATTCTCCCACTGATTTGGGGAAATCTGACTTCCTTGTGGGTCAGATCCACATTCCTGTGGCCCAGGATGTGGCCCTGGGGAGCCGGACGCGCTCTTGGGCCAATGCTGCTGTCCTCAGTATAGCCACTTTAGACTGTATTTCAAGACCTAACCAGTGAAGTCACCCACTTTTTTTCTTCTTTTGAAAAGTTTAGTCTATTTTCATGTGTTTCCTAAATGGACCTGCTAAGTTCCCTAACAAAAGTTGGTTGGGACTCAGGGATTAGCTTTGATCTCTGACTGTAAGTTTTCCCCAAGCACATTCATAGGTTGCTCTTCGTTTCCTTATTAATGCTCATCGGTGACTTTCTTTCATCCCCTAGCGGAAGCCCTGCCTGCGGCCCGATTGGTGGCTGCGGGTCCCCTTTTCCTGGGAGGTCAGGCTCCTCCATCCCCCCGGGACCCAGTGGTGGCGGTGGCCAGTGGCCTTCCCTTGTGCCGACTTCCAGGCTGTAGTTTATATAGCTTTTTTTTTTTTAATTTGGAGGGCTGTTTCCATTTATAACCTGTAAGAATTATTTTCTGAAGTGGGTGTTGAGTTTTCTGAAGTCCCTTCATTGATGGTTTTTACAGCCCTGTGCCAGGTGGGGTTGAAGCTCAGCACACAGGTTTCCTCTGGCTGGCTTGGTGCTTGAAACGAAAAGGGGTCACACCATTTGTCCCCCCACCCCCATTTCTCTTAACCTCGGCCCACCGGGCTCATCTGCATTGACCCATTTGACCCGTATAGGAATCAGAGTTTGCAGCCATTTCCCCGAACTTTGATTGGATCCCACACCCCGCCTTTGTGTCAGCCCGCACCCTGCCCCTCCTCCCCGGCGCTCTGCACGGTGGGGGGGCGGACTGTCATTTCTACCTGCCTGTCTTGCTCTTGGGCCGCAGCCCCTCGGGGCTCCTGTACAGTCGGACAGCCCTGGTGGCCGGTCTTCGGCTGCAGGGCCTCAGGGGCCGCTGTGCACTTTCCAAGAAGCCTCCTCACTGTAGTTCTCAGCATGTTGGTGCAAGGTTGGGAGTATTCTCTCTCCTCCGCCTCTCCTCTTCTGTGTTTCTATCACCTTTTTTTTTTTTTTTTTTTTTTTTTTTTTTTTTTTTGCGGTACGCGGGTCTCTCACTGCCACGGCCTCTCCCGCCGCGGAGCACAGGCTCCAGATGCGCAGGCCCAGCGGCCACGGCCCACGGGCCCAGCCGCTCTGCAGCATGTGGGATCCTCCCGGACCGGGGCATGAACCTGTGTCCCCTGCATCGGCAGGTGGACTCTCAACCACTGCGCCACCAGGGAAGCCCTCTGTCACCTTTTTGATCTGATTTCTGTTGCCTCTTCCTTCTCATCATACTCACCAAAGTCTTGTGTATTTGAATGGACTTTTCAAATAACCAGCTTTAGGATTTTGATCAAGACTGCCTTTCTTTTTCAGTATTTCCTTGATAACTGCTCTAAAGAAGAATGCTTCAGTTATTCCTTCTACATCTGTTGCTTTTAGTTATTCTACTGACCTTTCTGTAAGGAAGAAATTTTCTTTACCAGCTATTTTTTTAATCCTAAAATAAGACTTTATACACAAGAGGTGTGATAAATACTTTGATTCTTTCATTTGTTGATTTTTTAAATCACAACCTGGTGCCTTGGAAACCCCCAAAGATGGCTACAGAGGTGTTTTTCTGTCTTTGTTTTTAGGGTCTGTATATTCTTGGTGTGCCGTCCTTGTTGGGCAGTGTGGCTCCCGTGTCCTTTGAGTGTGACACCCGTCGCTCGTGAGCGTCCTGCTCTCTGGTGACCAGATGTCCACGCCTTTCCTGCCCCGGCCCTGGGTGTGGGGTACAGAGCTGTCGCTGGCCGGGTGCTTGTGGTTCTGAGCTGTCGTTGCTCCAGGGCCCCTGCAGCACAGGAATCCTGGGAAGTGGATAGTTTTGGAAGGAGAAAAATCACGAATTTGTACTGTTACTTTCAATTCATATTTAAGGTTACAGGGTTTTGGTTTTTTTGATTTTATATTTGTATTTCTTTTTCTCATCTTAAAAACTGTTTCAGTAAATTAAGTAACATTACCATAATTATAATTTCAAAAAGCAACATCAATATTATTACTAATAATGAAACCATTAACAGCATCTTTTTTTTTTTTTTTTAATTTATTTGGCTACACCGGGTCTTAGTCGCAGCATGTGGGATCTTCGTTGTGGAACGCAGGCTCTTAGTTGCAGCATGTGGGATGTAGTTCCCTGACCAGGGATGGAACCTGGGCCCCCTGCATTAGGAGCATGGAGTCCCAACCACTGCGCCACCAGGGAAGCCCCAGTCACTTTCTTATTATAAGTCTTACGTGGCCCCAAAGCCGGAATTACGGACACGCACCTTGAGGAGTCAGTCCCGTCTCCACCCCACAGGCCATCATCTGCCTTAGTGTTGCTTTCTCCTGCCATTATTTCTTTCTGAAAGATATAAGCAAGTATATAAAATAATTTTAAAGTTGGAGGAAAGGGGCTTCCCTGGTGGCTCAGTGGTTGAGAGTCTGCCTGCCGATGCAGGGGACACGGGTTCGTGCCCCGGTCCGGGAGGATCCCACATGCCCCGGAGCGGCTGGGCCCATGAGCCATGGCCACTGGGCCTGCGCGTCCGGAGCCTGCGCTCTGCAGCGGGAGAGGCCACAACAGTGAGAGGCCCGCGTACCGCAAAAAAAAAAAAAAAAAAAAAGTTGGAGGAAAGTGTCAAGAACACTCACTCAGAGGCCCCATGTGCGTCCCACCAGCGGTCTTGGGGCTACGCCAAGGCCACGGTCCGGGGCATGCGGGTGTCTGGTTGCCACGCCTGCTCAGGTCTCCCTGACTCTGGCCTTGAGCTTCGAACGAGCACAGGCCGTCATCACTGTGTGGAACATCCCTCGCTGTGGGTCTGTCCAGTGTTTCCTTAGGACGGGCTTCAGTGGATGCCCTTTTGGCAGGGTTGACACAGAGGTGACACTGTCTTCAAGGGCCTCCCACCAGGACGCATGGATGGTGGTGTCCCGTCAGGGACCCTGTCCACGGGGGCGTCTCTGGGCTGCTCCACAAAGTGACGCTTTTCCCTTGAAATTAACAAGGGCTTTGTGGGGAGCTGCTGTGAGACCGTGTAAGTATCCTGCTCTCCGTCGGGCTCCCCCGGGCAGCAGCCCCGCTGCCGTCCACGCCTCAGTCCCCGGTGTTCCTTCCACATGTATTGGGCGGCTTCCTGCCCTGAGGAGGAGTTTTCCCTTCTTCCTTAGCATAGATGTGCCAGTTTCCATTTTATTTCACAGGTGATAGTTTGTCACTACTGCTGTTGATTTTGGTGCTCAAGCCATCCCAGACTTGGCTGATGAGAGGGGCTCCTGGCTGGCCCTGGCCCTGCCCTGTTAGCGTGACCCCCCTTGGCTGATGAGAGGGGCTCCTGGCTGGCCCTGCCCTGTCAGCATGACCCCCCTCCCTTTGAGCAGCTCACTTTCTGGCACAAGATGTCTGGGGTCATTGCATACTTTCCCACCCAGGAGCACTGGTTCCTTTAGTGGAAAGTGATACTTAGACGCCAAAACCTGGGCCCTGGGCATCCTCACGGCTGTCGGGGTGGCGTGGTCCCAGGACCTCTCAGTGGCTGGAATCACACCTGTGAATGTAGGCACGTGTGCCTCCGCGATTCTCTGTAATTCTGGAAGAGCATGTGGTCGCATCATGCCTTGATCACTCACTCCAGTCAGCACCACGGGCCAGCTCTTCCGTATTCAACAGACTTCTCTGATGTGAGAACCTGCGTTGTCCCCCTTGCCACTTGGACTTCCGCCTCAGCCCCGCTCTGTGCCCTCAGGCACGTTGCTGCATCACCCCCCATCCCCGCCACCTTGTTGTCAGTTCTTTGCTCCCCGGGGTGACTGTTACGTGGCCAGCCTTCTCTGCCCCATGGCCCAGCGTCACTGCCTGGGAATCCTGCCCTGCATCAGAACATCCTCTGGTGCACGCAGTGTACAGACGTGACCTGTGGGTACCCCGAGTCACAGAAAGGATGATGGCATGGTGTCCTGAGTGGGCGGCGGCGCTGCTCACACAGTCCGCCCCCAGAGGCCACCTCAGGTTTGTGTGGTCACTCAGCCCGCCCCTCCCGCAGGTGTCCCCAGGCATCATCGCCAACCCCTTTGCAGCGGGCATTGGCCGCCGGAACAGCCTGGAAAGCATCTCCTCCATCGACCGGGAGCTGAGCCCCGAGGGCCCCGGCAAGGTCAGAACCGCCGGCAGCCAGCAGCCCCAGGGCTCGGGAGCCTAAGGCCGTCAGTCCTGACCACTGTCTCTGCTCACAGGAGAAGGAGCTGCCTGGACAGACCCCACAGGGGGGGCCGGAGGCCGTGGTGAGTGTCCGGGTTGTCCCTGCCCTGCACGGTGGGCTTCTCCGCACACAGGCCCATGGCTCCGAGCTCTGGCTGCCCACCCCGCCCCCCTCGCAGCTGCCCGCCCCACACTCGGCGGCAGGCGCAGCCCCTGGTAGCCCTGTGTCCACCTGCTCCCCAGGGTCGGAGCCTGGAGAGCCTGACGCTGGACTGCCGTGCCCTGGCCGCCACACCCAGCGCCGGCAGTGTGCAGAGGGTCAGTCCCTGGTTGTCACACCCCAGTCCTGGCCTCTGTCGGCTTACCTGTCCGTCAGTCCTGCCCGTCTTCACCTCCTTCCCTCCGCCTGAGACCCTTGCAGGGCAGGGCTGTCAGGCGGCTGCCCCCAGGGGAAGGGCTGAGGCCTGCGGAGGGCCCTCACGTGGCACAGGGGCTGGAGGAGGGGACTGGCCAGGGCGCCCTCCCAGCCTGGCACGTGTCTCGTCCTCCTGAATCCGTGAACCAAGCCGTGAAGCAGATGCTTCTGATGCTTCTGGCCCCTCCTTAGAGCCCAGGACGTGAGGTGTGGCGCGGCAGGGCCAGCTTCTGAGAAGGCCCTTGGCCTCCGCCCCAACCCTTCTCTTGCCCTCAGACTCACCAGGCAGGCTGGGCAGAGGGGCTGTGTGGGCCCAGAGGGCTTGGGCCAGGGCCAGAGGCAGGGGCAGCTTGAGGCCACCGGAGTGGTCAGGGTGGGATCGGGCACCAGCCACGGTAGGGAGAACAGGCTGGAGCAGCTGCGGGAGCCCCAGAGGCCATGGTTGGCGAGGCGGCCCAGCACTCCCAGCTGGGGGAGGGGACGCTGGACGGCAGGCATGTGGTTCTCATTCCTCTCCCCAAAGCTAGAAATAACCCCTCCCCGAGGGTGTGCCCCACCAGCTGCTGCTGGGAGACCCCACAGGACTGACCGTGAGTGGTTGGGAGGAGGGTCCAGGAGTTGCAGTGGGAAGGCTGCGCTGGGTGAGAGGCCGAGTGGGGCCTGGGGGCTGAGGGAGCCTGCTCAGGGCCTTTGTGAAGACCCTCCCTCCCTTGGCCACAAACAGGCAAGAGCAGGAAGTCCCCAGGATGGGTGGGAGCCCAGTGTCCTCTGACCAAAAGGGGCACAGCTACAGGGTGGCTGGCAGGAGTCGGGGCCTCCCTGGCTCATGGATCTCTGAGGCTCATGGGGAGGGTGGGTGGCCCCGCTGTGGGGAAAGCCCGCCTGTCTCGGGATGTTCCCTGGGCTGGTCAGGTCAGGGAGCTGAGGACCAGCCTCTGCGACCAAAGCAAGCACCCCACCCCCCAGGTCCTCCTTGTGGGGCCCCAGCCCTGCCCAGCCCTCATCCCACCCACCACTCGGCTCTTCCAGGTACCGTCTGGGGCAAGCGGCGGGAAGATGACTGAGGCCCCCTGTTCCCCTGGCCACCAGCAGGTGAGTGCACACGGGGGTGGGGGGGTGGCAGACTCCAGAGGGGTGCTGCCTTCAGAGCCCCCTCCTCTGGGAAGGCGGTTGCCAGGGGGTAGCGCCTCCCCCCAGCTGCCCTCCGTCACTCTTGAGGACACAACCTGTGGGCGGGCCCCCTTCCTGGCAGAGCTGGGTGGCGTGGGGCTGGGGAGCTCCTGCGGCTTCCCTGGGCAGATGGGCTGTGGGTGGTCAGGGCGGCCTCACCCCCATCCGTCCTCCCGTCTGGGAGCCCCTGGGGGCCAGCTTGGCCCTGCCCCCACCCCCACCTGCTTGCAGAGGCTCCCCGGTTCTGCTGCATGGGGAGGGCCGGTCCGTGGGCACCCCCCTCTCGCCTGGGGGCAGGGTAGGGGTGGGCACTGGAAGTGCCAGCTTGGAGCCCAGCTCCCAGCCTCCGCCCCTTTCCGACACAGCAGATGGGTGAGTGTTGGCCTCACACCCTGGACACCCACCCAGCCACCCACCTTGGCTCCATCTCTCTTTTTTCCCCCGTCCCCCCCGCCATCCTCACATCCCTTCCCCTGAACCGATTCCTCCTTCTGGCCCCTGCACCTGCCCTTTGCAGACAAAGCCTGGGGTGATCCAGCCAGTGGCTCAGGCCTGGCCAAGGGGCTCCCCGGCCCTCAGGGGCAGAGGTGATCCCCAATCCGTGAGTGCCCTGACCCGGGGGGGCGGGGGGGCGGGCGGGAGGGGAGGCAGTCAGCAAGCACAGCTGGTGGTGGGAGGGGTGGTGGCTGCGGCCGGGACAGCTGTCACCACGCAGCTCACTGTGCCCCGTCCGCCAGCCCCCCTCCCCGCCCTCCCCTGACGAGCTGCCCGCCAACGTGAAGCAGGCGTATAGGACCTTCGCTGCTGTGCCCGGCCTGCACCCGCCCCTGGAGGCCCCTGCCCAGGTAGGTGGTGGGCGGCCCACCGGTCCCCTGCTGCGTGTTCCTGCCGGGGTGCGAGACCCGAGGGACCGGCTCTCAGGGCGTGCTCTCCCCAGCCCCCCACGCCTGGGCCCACGGCCTCTCCGGAGCAGCTGTCCTTCCGCGAGCGGCAGAAGTACTTCGAGCTGGAGGTGCGGGTGCCCCAGACCGGGGGCCCCCCTAAGCGCGTGTCGCTGGTGGGTGCCGACGACCTGCGGAAGATGCAGGAGGAGGAAGGTAAGCAGCCGACTGGGTTGGGGGGGGGTCGGGGAGGGGAGCACGGGCTCGTGGCCTGACCCGCCCCGCCCCTCCCCTCCCCTCCCCTCCCCTCCCCCAGCCCGAAAGCTGCAACAGAAGAGGACGCAGATGCTGCGCGAGGCGGCGGGGGACGCGGCGGACGCGGGGCGCCCGGAAGGCGAGGCCCCGGAGTACGAGGAGCCCGAGGAGGAGCCGCCCTGGGCCGGCCGGGGCCCCGCCGCAGGGTGAGAGGGGGGAGGGGCCGCCCCCCAGCGTCTCCCCTCCCCCCTCTCCGCTCGCGCGGCGCCCCTCCACCCGGCTCTCCTGTCGCCCGGCCCAGGCTTGGCCCCGCGTCTCCCCCGCCGCAGGGAGGCGGCGCTCCGGTGCGGACGGCCAAGGCCGAGCGGCGCCACCAGGAGCGGCTGCGCGTGCAGAGCCCGGAGCTGCCTGCGCCTGAGCGGACCCTGTCCCCGGCGGAGCGCCGCGCCCTGGAGGCCGAGAAGCGCGCACTGTGGAGGGCGGCCAGGTGAGGCCCCGCCCCGCGCGCTGCTCCCGCCCCTTCCCTCACCTCCCCCTCCCCCTCCCCCGCCCTCCGACCCTGCCCAGCCCGCCCTCCGCTCCCCTGCCCGCAGGATGAAGTCTCTGGAACAGGACGCCCTCCGCGCACAGATGGTCCTCAGCAAGTCTCAGGAGGGCCGAAGCAAGCGGGGGCCTCTGGAGCGCCTGGCCGAGGCCCCCTCGCCCGCGCCCACCCCGTCACCCACCCCCTTGGAAGGTCTGTGCGTCGTGGGGAGGCGGGGGGCTCAGCCTGCGGCGCGGACCTCTCCCGACGTCGTCCACTTCTTGTCCCTCCAGACCTCGGCCTCCAGACCGGCACCTCCCCGGGACGCTTGGTGAGGAACCAACGACTGTCACCCTTCCCTGCACTCCTCTCCTGGTGGGGGGCAGGGATCCAGACTCCCCCAGCCCTCTTTCTTCTTACGCTCTTTACGTCTCTCCTCACGCTGTCCTTTCAAGGCCTTGTCTGGGAGGAAGTTTGACTACAGGGTGTTCGCAGCCCTCCCCTCTTCCAGACCTGTCTATGACATGCAGGTACCGGGCCCTCCTGGCCCTTCTGCAAGACAGCCCGACCAGCTCCTGCCACCTTTCTGCTGTGCCTGTCACCCAGCCCTGTCCCCTCCTCTGGTACCCTCCCTGTCTGTCTGTGGCCAGTCCTGTCCACCCACCTCCCATCCTCCAGCCAGGGCTCAGCAAGGGCCCACCCAGGCTCAGGTGGGTGGTTTCAGGCAGGTCTGGGGCGGAGCCCTGAGCAGCCCTTCTCCCCATCACAGTCCCCAGATTTTGCTGAGGAGCTGAGGTCCTTGGAACCATCTCCGAGCCCTGGTGAGTTGGCAGGCGCGGCCCCGGGTGCTCCCAGGGTGCCTGGGGCCCATCAGCTCACTCCCTGCCCCCGTCGGCCAGGTCTGCCAGAGGAGGATGGAGAGGTGGCCATGGTGCTTCTGGGCAGGCCTTCTCCAGGCGCCGTGGGCCCCGAGGAGGTGGCCCTGGGCCCCGAGGAGGTGGCCCTGTGCAGCAGCCGCCGTGCCGTGCGGCCGGGGCGGCGGGGCCTGGGCCCCGTGCCCTCCTAGAGGGTCCGGGTACCTCCCCCGACTTGGAGTGGGGGCCCTGCCAGCTCCAACACCACCCTTGCCTCGAGTCTTTTAACCCGGCCATTAGCATTTTAAAGAGGTCCCCTCAGGAGTTCTGGCCGCTAACTGACCCCTCCCCAGCCGGGACCTCCTGGCGAGACTGTAACTAGTGATGTTTGTACAACCAAAGACTCTATTTTGTGGTTTAAGGAGAATAAAATTGACTACGTTTTACCTCTAGTCTGTGTGTCTGTCCACCCGCCGGCATACCAACGCCCACCCCTTCTGCTCCTCCAAATCTGGGGCCGGTGCGGGGACCACGAACTCCCACGTCGCCCCGACTGTGCACTGCTCCACAGCGGGAGGAACTGAACGGGCCCACCTACTCCGCCCCCAGGGGCCCGCCGGCCGCGGTCCCCAAGCTGGGGCTCCCGGCCGGCCCCCTCCCCTGCACGGCGCACGCCCAGAGAGCCCTGATGCGGACGTGCACGTTCGCGGACCCAGCGCCCTGGGGCGCAGCGGCCACCGAACCTTGGTGACGAAGAAGAGGTGGAAGTGCCCCAGGCGCGCCTCCCGGCACTGGCTGGGGCTGGACTCCGGCCCATGGCTCTGCCGCAGCAGCGACAGGTACCTCTCCCGCTCCAGCAGCCCGCGGCCCAGCAGCTCCTGCGCCAGGCCCGGCTGCACCGCCTCCAGCTGCCGCTGCGCCGCCGGGAACAGGTCCACTTCACGCAGGTCGGACACCCGCGGCTTCCCGAAGCTGCGGGGAGGGCGGGGGGGGTGGGGCGGGGAGGGCCGGGGCCTCCCGCCTTCCGTCCGCCTCACCCGAGGGCCCCCAGCAGCGCCAGCCTGATCCTCTCCGGCCTCAGGTGGTCTGGGTTCACGGCGTCCACATAGTTGGTGTCCTGGTAGCGCTGGAAGGTGGCCGCCTGGCCCAAAGGGTCGATGACAAGAGGCCACCTGGGGGTGGCCGCCAGGTCACCGCCGTCCACCCGAAGCCTCGGCTTATCCTTCGCCCCTCGCCGGCCGGGACCAATGACCTGCCGTCAGCGCGAATGCGATCACCCACGTCCTTCAACAGCACGTCGTGGAGCTCGGTGACATGACACTTCAGCCCGGGCGCCTCCTCCTCCCCTATGGGGATGTAAGTGGGGGGCCAACCGGCGGGCTCGGCGCCCGATCCCCTTCCCCGGGCCCCTCTGGCCCCCAGCCCGAGCCCCGCCCACCCTCCTGGGCCCGCCCCCCGCTCTCCAGCCTGGCCAGGGCCAGCGTCTCCTCCGCCTTTTGGGCCTCCTACCGGAGCCTGTCCACTTGGGCCTCCGCGTCCTTGACGGCCTGGAGGAGGGGCCCTACGCTCTGCTCAGGGCAAGGCCGGACCCCCACCCCTGCCTGCCGGGCGCAGCCGGGACCCCTAAGGAAGGGGCTGGGAGGGGGGCCGACCCGCCCCCGCCACGCGGCTGCTGGAAGGTGACACCCCGGGTTTGGGAGTCCAGGCCGAGGGGGAGTAGCCAACCTGCCGAGTGAGCTCAGCCATGCCCGCGCCGCTCCGTTAACCCTTGTTGTGCTCGTCGGTCCTCGGGTTGAGCTCGAGGTAGGCCTGCTGCCGGTTGGGGGCGGGGCCGGCTGAAGCCCTCCAGACCAGGTTGGGGGACCAGGTTGGGGGCTCGCAGGGCGCCTCTCAGCACCCAGCTCTCCTTCCTCCCACCGGCTCCTTCCGGGGGGCTGGCTGCACACCTGTTGGTGACACTTGCTGCTCCTTGGGCAGCTGTTGCACTTTGAGGTTCGTGCTGGGCGGGGGGAAGGCGGGTCAGAGGAGCTCCCGGCCGCCTCCCCCCGCCCCCACCCCCCTCTTCAGCACCACTTGGCCTCCGCCTCCCTGTGCTGCTTGGTTTCCTGGCCCCGGCGCTGCCGCTGGACCTCCATGTTCTGGAGCATGGCATCTGTGAGGCTCAGGTCCCAGGACTGCAGCATGCTGACCACCGTGTCCAGCGAGGCCACCTAGCAACAGAGGACAGTGGTCAAAAGCTCAGGGTGTGTTCTGTGTTCTGCCTGACCTGGGGAGGAGATGCTGTTACACTCCCACTTCAGAAAAAAGAACACCGACTCACAGAAATGTGGCCCTCACAGCTGGCCAGGGATGAGCCCCGAAGCGTTGACCACCATGCCTCCGCGCCCCCCAAAGCCAAGCCCCCGAGGTCCTTGCAGTCCCCCTGCCAAGACCACACAGGCCTCCACCTTCCTCTCCTGCCCTCCTCCCTCCACACCCCTGCCACCGGCCCCCCGGGCTCCCTGCTTGTGTCCACTGCATGCAGGCCCCTGGCTGCAGTTCCCTGCCTTCGCAGTCTCCCTACAGGCCTCAATCTGCAGGACACAGCCCTTGGGGCCACACATCCCAAATCTCACCACTCCTGTTCCTCTGAAGTACCCCCCCGCCAGCCCCCCACCCCAGAGTGATAAAGGGCCACAGAAAGCAGGGTTCTCAGAAGGGAGGGATAGGGTTCTCCAATATTTTATTTCTTGACTCAGGAGGTTAATCCAGGAGTATTTCCTTTATCATTTAATCAAGCCACAACTTTGACTTGTACAATGTTCAGTATGTGGTTTGTATTTTAGAAAGGAAAGTTCAAAGATGTGTAAAATCAAGGATGAGAGAGGAATGGATGGATGGAGCAGATAAATGAATGGAAGAGTGAACATAGGAATGGGTCCATGAATTATTAACTTAAGGAGCTGTGAATACCTACTTAAAAGAATAACAGCTACCACTTATTGAGCAGTGTGTGCCAGGAATTGTGCTAAAGAATTCCATTCATTGTCTCATTCTTCTTCAAAATATAGGAACTGTTATTAGCCCCATTTATGAATATATGGAAGCTGATATTCAAATAAGTTTAAAAACTTGCCAAAGTTAGTTTGAAAGTAGAAGAAATGGAAAACTAAATGAGTGAACAGATAAAATAATAATGTAATGGGTGATTTTATGAATGAGTTAATGAATGGACAAATAATGAGTAGATGAATAAGTTAATGAATTAAATGATAAAAGAATGAAGGATTCTTGGATTAATTGAATGGATGAAATATGAATTGATACATGAAAAATTATTAGATGAAGGGATTTAATGGATGAATAACTTAGATAAGAAGATGGTTGAGCAAATGGATAGATGAATTGATGGGTGAGTTCAATCATTCAACACAACTTTTGAGTGCCTTTCATGTGACAACCAAAATGTATGACATTGGAGAATACAACTGTGGAGTGAACTAACATAGTCCCTGCTTTCTCGAAATTTTCTCTCAAGTAAACAGCATGAATGTGTGTATGAATGCACGGATGAAGAGATGTGCGAATTAACAGTAGTTAAATAAATGAATACATGAGGATGACTTAAGATGGTAGTAAGGCTAAAGTGGATACAGTAATGAGGGGATAGACTGGCAGGTTTATCAATAAATGATTCATAAGTTAATGAGAAAATGTGTGAATTGATGAAACAGTAAGTCAAGTACTGGGAAAAAAGATGGTATTCAGGGCTTCCCTGGTGGCGCAGTGGTTGAGAGTCCGCCTGCCAATGCAGGGGATACGGGTTCGTGCCCCGGTCCGGGAAGATTCCCACATGCCGCGGAGCGGCTGGGCCCGTGAGCCATGGCCGCTGAGCCTGCGCGTCCGGAGCCTGCGTGTCCGGAGCCTGTGCTCCGCAGCGGGGGAGGCCACGACAGTGAGAGGCCCGCGTACCGCAAAAAAAAAAAAAAAAAAAAAAAGATGGTATTCAATGGATAAACTTATGAAAACAATGATAGATGGGTAGATGAACGATAAAGGGACGATGGATGGAGGGACAGATAATGATTGATAGTTATTTAATTCTTCTACATCGTTACTGATTTTTCTGTCTACTTGTTTCACCAATTATTGAGATAGGGATGTTGAAATCTGCTACTATAATTGTGGAGTTAGTTCTCCTTGTAGTTCTGTAAGTTTTTGCTTCATGTATTTGGAAGCTCTGTTAGTAGCTGCAAAAACATTTAGGATTCTTACGTCCTCTTGATGAAATGATCCCATTGTCCTTATGAAATGATTCTTTTATTCTCAGTAATATTCTTCGTTCTGACGTCTACTTTTTCAGATGTTAATATAGTCATTTCAGCTTCCTTATATTTAGTGTTATACTGGCATATTTGTTCTATCCTTTTACTTTTCACCTATCTGTACCTATTTTATTTTATTTTATATTTTTTTACTTTTTGGCCACACTGCACGGCATGTGGGATCTTAGTTCTCCGACCAGGGATGGAACCCATGCCCCCTGCAGTGGAAGTGCGGAGTCTTAACCTCTGGACCGCCAGGGAATTCCCATATTTTAAGTTTGTTTCTTATAGGCAGAATATAGTTGGATTTTTAAAAAATTTATCTTTATTTCTTTTGGCTGCGTCGGGTCTTAGTTGCAGCATGCAGGATCTTTCATTGAGGCATGTGGGATCTTTCTCGTTGTGGTGCGTGGGCTCTTTGCTGCAGCACTCGGGCTTCCCTCTAGTTGTGGCCTGCAGGTTTTCTCTCTGGTTGTGGCACGCAGGCTCCAAGGTGCATGGGCTCTGTAGTTTGCGGCACTGCGGGCTCTCTTGTTGAGGCGCGCGGGCCTAGTAGCCCTGCTGCCTGTGGGATCTCAGTTCCCCAACCAGGGATGGAACCTGCGTCCCCTGCATTGGAAGGTGGATTCTTTACCACTGGACCACCGAGGAAGTCCCTATAGTTGGATTTTTAAAATCTGAATGACAATCTCTGCCTTTTAATTGGGGTGTTTAGACCATCTGCATTTAATGAGATTATTGATATAGTTGAGTTAAAAATTACCCTTTGCTATTGTTTTCTACTGGTTCCATCTGTTCTTTTTTTTTTTTTTTTTTTTTTAATATTTATTTATTTATTTATTTGGTGGTGCCGGGTCTTAGTTGCAGCACATGGGATCTTCGTTGCCACGTCCGGGATCTCTGTTGTGGCATGCAGGATCTTTAGTTGTAGCATGCAGGATCTTTAGTTGTGGCATGTGGGATCTTTTAGCTGTGGCATGCAGGATCTAGTTCCCTGACCACAGATCAAACTGGGTCCCCCTGCACTGGGAGCATGGACTCTTAACCACTGGACCACCAGGGAAGTCCCTGTTCTTTATTTTCCTTTTCTTCTTTTTTTGCCTCCTTTCTGATTGCATATTTTTTAGAATTCCATTGTATCTCCTTTATTACCTTATTAACTATAACTGTTGATATTTAGTGCTTACTCTAGGGTTTACAGTATATATACACCTATAACTTATTACAATCTACTTTCAGATGATATTGTACCACTTCACATATAGTATAAGAACCTTCCACAGTATATTTCCATTTCCCCCTGCCAACCTTTATAATATTTTTGTCACACATTTGAGCCAAACAACTATAATTTGTGCAGTTTTCAGTATGTGTATCTACATGTGTTATAAAATCCCATGACATATTGCCATTATTTTTGTTTCTTCAATTACCTTTTCAATAAATTTAAGTAATAAGGCCGTATCTCATATTTACCTAGGTAGTTACCCTTTCTAATGTTCCTCACGTCTTTGAGTGGATCCATCTTCACATCTGGCATCCCTTTCCTTCTATTGGTAGGGCTTCCATTAACATTTCTTATAGTGTGAGTCTGCTGGTGATTGATTCAGCTTTTGTATGTCTGGAAAGGTATGTCTTTATTTTGCCTTCAGTTATGACAGATACATGCACTGGGTATAGAACTCAAGGTTGACAAGATTTCTTTCCCCCCTCAGTACCATTAAAGATGCTCTCCACTGTCTCCTCACTTGCATTGTTTCCAACAGGAAATCTGCCATAATCCTTATCTTTGTTCTTCTGTCTGTAACATGTCTTTTTTCCCTCTGGCTGCTCTTAAGATTTTCTCTTTATCACTGACTTTGAGAAATTTTATCAAATTGTGCTTTAGCCTGATTTTTCTTCCTGCTTCTTGTTGAAATTTGGTGTTTGTTGAGATTTTGGGAATGTGGTTTATACTTTTCATCAAATTTGGAAACCTTAAGGTTATTATTTCTACAAATATGTATTTTTTCCTGTTTCCTTTTTTAAAAAAATAAATAAATTTATTTATTTATTTTCAGCTGCATTGGGTCTTCATTGCGGTGCATGGGCTTCTCATTGCGGTGACTTCTCTTGCTGCGGAGCACAGGCTCTAGGCGCACAGGCTTCAGTAGTTGTGGTGCACAGGCTTGGTTGTTCCACGGCATGTGGGATCTTCCCGGACCAGAGCTCAAACCCATGTCCCCTGCATTGGCAGGCAGGTTCTTAACCACATCACCACCAAGGAAGTCCGTCCTTTCTTTCTTCTCTCCTTTGGAGACTCCAATTACATATATATGAGGCCTCCTGAAATTGTCCCACAGTTCGTTGATCCTCTTTTCGTTTGGAGGGATTCCTTTTTCTCTGTGTGGTTTTATTTGGAGTAGTTTCTATTGTTAAGCCTTCAAATTCACTAATCTTTACCTCTGTTCTGTCTAATCTGACATTAATCCCATCCATAGTTTTTTGTTTGTTTTTCATCTCAGACACTGTCATTTTTACCTCTAGAATTTAATTTTTTTATACCTTCCATGTCTCTATTCAATTTTTCAAGCATCTGGAATATAGTTAAAATAGCTGTTTAAATGTCTTTTATGCTAATTCTAATATCCACATCAGTTCTGGGTTTGTCTTGATTAGTTGAGTTTCTCATTATGGTCATATTTGTATGCATCTTTGTATGTCTGGTAATATTTAATTGGATGCCAGACAATATACATTTTGCCTTGTTAGGAGCTGTATATTTTGTATCTCTATATGTATTCTTGAATTTTGTTTTGGGATACAGTTAAATTACTTGGAAAGTTTTATCCTTTGGGTCTTGCTTTAAGATTGGTGAGGCTGTACCAGAGCGGCATTTACTCTAGGACTAATTATTCCTCTGAGGCAAGATCCTTCTATGTGCCACATGGATCCAGTGAGGTTTCCTGCTTGGGCTGGTGGGAAAAGGCTAGGCACTGCTTCCTTCCCTCCTAACAGGTGGCTCTGTCCCCAACCTTGAGACATTCCATCACACACATGAGCCATTGAGTACTCAGCTGAATCCCCAAAGGGGTCCCTACACACCTCTGGAATGCTCTTTATCTTTTTTTAAATTTTTATTAGAGTATAGTTGATTTACATGTTGTGTTAGTTTCAGGTGTACAGCAAAGTACATCAGTTATACATATACATATAACCACTCTTTTCTAGATTCTTTTTCCATATAGTCCATTACAGAGTATTGAGTAGAGTTCCCTGTGCTATGCGGTAGGTCCTTATTAGTTATCTATTTTATATATAGTCGTGTGTGTATATGTCCATCCCAATCTCCCACTTTATCCCTCCCCCCATTTCCCTGCTGGTAACCATAAGTTTGCTGTATACATCTGTGACTCTATTTCTGTTTTGTAAATAAGTTCATTTGTACTATTTTTTTAGATTCCACATAAAAGCAATATCATTTGTCTTTCTCTGTCTGACTTACTTCACTCAGTGTGACAATCTCTAGGTCCATCCATATTGATGCAAATGGCATTATTTCTGAAACGCTGTTTCCCTTTGCAGCTCTCTTCTCTCTGGCACTTGCAGTCTGACTGCCTTGGAATCCCTGGACTCTGAACCCTGTCTCCTTAACTCA
This sequence comes from Mesoplodon densirostris, assembly GCF_025265405.1. Taxonomy (NCBI): domain Eukaryota; kingdom Metazoa; phylum Chordata; class Mammalia; order Artiodactyla; family Ziphiidae; genus Mesoplodon; species Mesoplodon densirostris. The sequence continues at coordinate 92,100,839 of NC_082673.1, read as the reverse complement.
GGAAATTGACCAGGCTCTGCCTGGATTCCCCCTTCCTGCACCACAGCCTGGAAGTGCTCTCAAGGTGGTTAGCTGGGCTCACGTAGTTTATTTCCAGCCTCTTGGGGATCACTGATTATTCCCTGATGCCCAGTGTCTTGAAAACCGTTGTTTCATATATTCTCTCTGGGTTTCGTTGTCGTATTTCAGGTGGAAGGAAAAATCAGGTTGCATTTATTCCATCCTAGAAGCAGAAATCTCTGTTCATTTTTTTTCAACCTTCTTTCTGTGTTTCGTTTTGGATAATTTCTATTTCTATATCTTCTAATTAACTAATTTTTCTTTCAGTGTCTAATCAGCCATTAATCACATCCAGTGTGTTTTTCACCTCCAGCATTGCAGTTTTCAGAAGTTTAGGAGTATGTACATAAAAATAGAGACAGGTGGATGTAGAGGTGTGCTGTGTGAGATACAGCTGTAAGTTTTAATGCCCTTGTCCACTTATTCTGTGATCTGTGTCACTTCTGAGTCAGTTTTGATTGATTTTGCTCTTCACTATGGGTTGTATTTTCCTGTTTCCTTGCTTGACTGGTAATTTTATTAAACTTTTATTTGCAAACAATTACAGATTTACAGGAATTTGCATGTACCCTTAACAAGTTTTCCCCAATGATGGCATCTTATACAACTATAGTGCAATATACAAAACAGGATATGGACATAGTACAATCCACAGACCCCACTTACCTTGTTTCAACAATTTTACATGTATCCCTTTGTACGTCTACAGTTACATGCAGTTTTATCATACATGTAGATTTGTGTACCCGCCACCACAGTCAAGATGCGACCTGTCCCATCACCACAACGCTCCTCTGTGTCACCACTTCTAGTCACATCACCTCTCTCCCCTTTCCTTCCCTGCCCCTATTCCCACCCCGCAAAGCACTGATCTGGCCTCCGTCTCCATAATTTCGTCATTTTGAAAATGTTATGTGAATGGAATCAGGCAGTATGTAACCCTGTGAGATGCGCTCTTTTTTCACTTGGCAAAAGGCCCTTGAGATCCATCCAGGTGTTGCTGTACCACTAGTTCCTTCTCACAGCTAAGGAGTGTTCTGAGGTGTGGACTGGCCTGAGCTGGCTTAACCTTTCACCTACTGAAGAACATCCAGGTTGCTTCCAGTTTGGGGCTGTTACAAGTAAAGCTGCCGTGAACATGCGTGTGCACACTTTTATGTGGACACAGTCCTCATTTTACTGGGATAGAATGCCCAGCAGTGTGTGCTGAGTCCCATGGGAAATGTACGTTCTGTCTCTTCAGACACAGCCCCACTGTGTTCCAGGGCAGCTGCACCCCTTTCCGTTCCCATGAGCGCTGGGTGAGAACTGGCTTCTTTGCCCCCTGTGCCATCCTCACTGGTTTCCATTTCAGCGTTTCTACCAGGTGCGATGGTTGAACAGCTCGTGTTCATTGGCGTCATTATATCCTCTTCCGTGAAATTTCTCTCCGTGCCCTTTGCTCACTTTATAACTGGATCGTATCACTTACCATTGAGTTTTGAGTTGTTTGTATATTATAAATATGGGTCCTCTGTCAGATATGTGGTCTGCAAGGATTTTCTCCCTCTCTGTGGCTTGTCTTTTCATCCTGTTAACAGGGGCTTCAGCAGAGCAAAAGTTTTACATTTTTAGGAAGTTCCATTTGTTGGGTTTTTTTTTTCTTTTATCGATTGATTGTGCTTTTGTCTAAGAACCCTTTACCAAGCCATAGGTCCCAAGGATTTTCTCCTGTGTTCTTCTAAAGGTTTTACAGTTTACATTTTGCATTTAAATCCTAATCCATTTTGAGTTCATTTTGTATAGGGTGTGAGGTTTAGGTGAAGGTTCATTCCTTCGCCTGTGGACGTCCAAATTGCTCCAGCACCAGACTGTCCCTCCTGCAACCAGTGGCCTCCCGCCCCCCCCACCACCAGTGTGCTGCCCGTCTCAGTGCCCCCTGCCCGCCCCCCTCAGGCACCAGCGGGCTGGACATCCTCCTCAGCACCCCTCAAAGGCCGCCTGCATGCTTCTCCAGCCTTCATGCCCTGTGCCCACCGCCCGGGCCTGCCCCAACACGACCCGCGGAGAGGTGGGCCTCCCTGTGCCCCCTCCTCGCTCCAGCCCCTCTGAGGCCATGGCCAGGCCCTTTGGTCCTCCTAGCCTCACATTTTGCTCCTTTGAGGAGGAAGCAGGAGGAGTTTGAAACCAAAGGCTCTGCTGGCCTTTTAAAGCTTGCCCTGTTGCTTATTAAAGAGGAGAAGCCAAGAAGAGCAGAGGGGATGCCTTCCAGGACAAGGGGGAGCCTGGAGCAGCACCCTGAGGAGGCAGCTGGGGGTGAAGGCGGCGCCCAGGACACGGGGTCCCCAGGTGGCAAAGGCCCTGGCACCCCCGGGTGGAAGCAGGGGCTCAGCAGCAGACCCGGGCCAGTCCCACATTTTCCAGCCAACACCTCCGCTCTCCAGGCTGGGGTGGAAGGACACGCGGCCGAGACGGGCGAGGGCCCGAGACTCCAGTCAGACTCATTTGAAGAAACTAAGGCCGTGGCATTAGGTGATCCGGCTTCACGGCTGCTCCCACAGGCCCTGGGTCAGCCTCATCTGACCTGGCCTCCTGGGCCGGGGAGAAGTCCAAGCGCCCGTGTCCCCAGCCTGGCCCAGGGCCTGTGAAAAGTCCCCTTGACATCATTCCCGGGCGCCACGGAGGAGCTGCCAGGCTGAGCTGCCTTGGGCAGGGTCATGGCTCCGAGCCCTAGGGCTCAATTTTCTCAGAGACGTGGAAATTCTGAGTGAGGGGCCAGGTGGGCGGTCCTAGTGCTGCCCTCAATGCCCCAGAGCTCCCACGCTGGCTCCCGAGGATCCAGTCTGTTTCTCCACCTCCCACGGTAACACTGCTTCCAAGGTGGGCTGAGGGTCCAGGGCCGTGAGTAGAACCCCGGCCACAGGACGCCCCCAGACACCGAGAGCTGTGGTCTTGATCGCGTGTGGCCGGTAAGGCTCATAGCGAGGACTTCGGGAGGGGAAGGGCCTGCAAAGGCCTTGCAGGTGGTTCTGGGTCCTGGAAGGTTCGGGACCAGCCGGGGCGGGGTCCCCAGGCTCCTGACAGCTTTGGGGGTGGGGGAGCAGGCGCCCCGGGGGCTTCTGCCCACGCCCGCGCACCTGCTCGGGGGTGCGTCCGTCGTCCGCATACACCCGGGGGTCGGCTCCGAGCTTCAGAAGCACCTCCACGGCTTCAGGTGGCCCCCGAAGGCCGGTCGGTACAGCGGCGTCCGGCCGAAGGCGCCCTGCTGGATGCGCTCACTGAGCACGGCCCGCCCGCCGCCGCTGTACTCGAAGTCCACCAGGGCCAGGCGCCGCTGCAGCCGGCGCGCCGCCCGCGCCGCGTCGCAGCTCACGCCCTCGCGGTTCAGCAGCGCGTCCACCTGCGCCGGGCGGCGGTCAGCGGCGCCGCGAGCTCAGGGCCCGCCGACCCGCCGCCCACCTCCCGCAGGACCGCCTGGATCTCGCCCAGGTTCCCGTCGAAGGCCGCCTCCAGCAGGCGCGCCCCGCGCTGCCGCTCCTCCTGCCGCCGCTGCTTCTTCCCACTGCCGCCGGGCCGCCTCCTGCTCCCGCCGCATCAGGGCCACGAAGGCCTGCGGGCGGCCCAGTGCGGCCACCGCCCCAGCCCTGGGTCCGGGACCCGGAGCCCTGCAGTTTGCGCCCCCGAGCCCTCCTTCCCCGCCCCCAGCCCTGCGTCCCCCCGCCCTAACCCTGCGTCCCCGCCCCCAGCCCTGCGTCCCCGCCCCAAAACCTGCAGTTCCCGCCCCCGAGCCCTGCAGTTTCCGCCCCCGAGCCCTCCTTCCCCGCCCCCAGCCCTGCGTCCCCCCGCCCTAACCCTGCGTCCCCGCCCCCAGCCCTGCGTCCCCTCCCCCAGCCCTGCAGTCAGGCCTCCACTCCGACGCCCACCCCCGTAGACCTTACCTGCCTCGGGAGCTTCTCCATCAGCTCCAGGTAGTCCTGGTGGTCCTGCTCACCGCGGGGCTGCTCCTTTCTCGCCAGGAGCTTCCGGAAGGCTCACCGGATGGTGGTGGCTGCTTGGTCCTCCGCGGTTGGCCCTGCTAGTGGGGAGAGGGCTTATGGATCACAGTGCTCCCTTCCACGCTGCGGTCCACGCGGCTGCAGGACAACACCAGGTGTGCCCGAGCTCCAGGTTAACAAGGCGAGCGGAGCAGGCGCACTCCCTCCTGACCTGACGAAAGGATCAAAAATGTTCTAAAATCCACAAACACGACCAAACCAGAGTAATCCACCGGCAGAGAGCAAGTGAGGAGGTACAAGGAGTGGCAGCCGAGAGCGGAGAGAGGAGCCGGGTCTCGGCACAAAGTCTCCTGCCCTTCCCCACCCCAGATACAGCTGGGACCCTGCGAATACCTTCTGAGCCCCCAGCCTGGGAAGATGGTCTGGAGATGTTGGTGGGAAACCCGAGGAAGTCTGAGAAAAAAGGCTTCTGGCAGAGAAGCCCCTTGTGGATCCCCACAAGACCCCTTCCCTCTGAAAGCCAGAAGGACCTCTTCCGAATTCAGGCACCCGCATCCATAGGTGGGGCTGACTGGGCTGAAGTGGGGGTGTCTCAACCCACAAGCCCACTGGAACTCAGAATAGGGAGCACAAGGCCACTGAGAGCTGTGGTCCGCTGGCGGCACACTCTGCCTTGCCACAGCAGCGCCCTTGGCTACAGGGAGGGTCCGAATGCCTGCCCTAGGAGAGACGTCCACACCCACCTGCCACTCTCTGCCCATGTGATGAGGTGACCAGTTAGCCTCTCTGGGCCTCAGTGTCCCTTTCTCTAAAATGGGGTGATGGTAGCTACACCCCACAGGGCTTTCCAACAGTCCAATAATAGAACACTGTGAGTCCTGAAAGAACTGCTCAACCTATGTTTCCGTAATTGAGACTCCAAGCAGAGGAGAGCCAGACCCAGGGGCCATGCTCACCGTGAAAGAACTGGCAGGTGAGAAGGTGCGGACATGCCATAGGGAAGGGATGACACGGCTTTCAGAAGACACTGGAAGAAAACAAGCAGAAAAGCCAGCTCTCCAAAAGCACCGCAAGCTAGGGAGGAACTTAATAAAAACAGAAATTCAATAAAACAAGGGATCAAAGACAAGATGGGAAAAACAGAAGGAGGAGGTAAAAGAGTCATCACAGAAAAGAAGACAAATGGAAAACAATACTCAGTTCTGCAGACCAACAACTAAAGCAGGACCAGATGAAAATAGAGCCGATGTGGTTCAGAGTGGAGCTCAGGGCAGGAGGGTCATGGTGAATGCTAGCAAGGAGATGGAAACCAGAAGGAGGAGACACAGATGATGACAATAAAACGTGACAATAATTAGTGTCTCTAGAATGTGGAGACTAGTGATGGGGAAAGTATTTAGAGATAAAATACAAAAAAATTTTCCTGAAATGAATCTTAAGACAAAAGGGACAAAGAATATACCAGGAAACAAAACAACTGGCAGGTTGTTTTTAAGGTTGCTTACTCTTAAAAAAAAAAAATGTTATTGGGATTTCCCTGGTGGTCCAGTGGTTAAGACTCCGTGCTCCCAATGCAGGGGGCCCGGGTTCGATCCCTGGTCAGGGAACTAGATCTGGCATGCCACAACTAAGAACCCACTTGCCACAACTAAAAAAGATCCCACATGCAGAAACGAAGATCTCACATGCAACAATGAAGATTCCACGTGCTGCAGCTAAGACCCGGCACAGCCAAATAAATAAATAAATACTATATATATATATATATATATATATATATATATATATATATATATATATATAGTTACTTGAGGACCCAAGCAGAAAAGAAATCAAACTATGCTCTCCTAGGACTTTTTTTTTAAAATAAATTTATTTATTTATTTATTGGCTGTGTGGGGTCTTCGTTGCTGTGCGCGGGCTTTCTCTAGTTGTGGCGAGCAGGGGCTACTCTTCGTTGTGGCACGTGGGCTTCTCATTGTGGTGACTTCTCTTATTGTGGAGCACAGGCTATAGGCATGCGGGCTTCAGTAGTTGTGGCGCGCAGGCTCAGTAGTTGTGGCGCACAGGCTTAGTTGCTCCGTGGCATGTGGGATCTTCCTGGACCAGGGCTGGAACCTGTGTCCCCTGCATTGGCAGGTGGAGTCTTAACAACTGCACCACCAGGGAAGTCCCTCTCCTAGGACTTTTTATAGCAGCATCAAATGTAGAAGTCAATGAATCAGTGTTCACAGAATTCCAAAGGGAAAAGAGTAGCTCCAGAAGCTCCTGCACGTGGTTCTGCTTCTGCCATGTCAATGAAGGAGGTTAGGACCAGGCTTCCCAATGACAGCAATAAAAAAGACGGACAGAATGAATATGCTGTAAAACGTGTCTGAAGGCACTGAAGGAGGTGAGCTCAGGGCAGGAGAGCGCAGGAGTGGCCCCAGACCCGTAGACAGGCTTCCCCTGGCAGCAGCCACCAGCACCAGAAGCACAGCACCAGGGGGAGGGCAGGGGCACAATGTGAGCAGGGCTTCTCAGCAACAAGGGGACAAAATCTGTATTCCAGAGCACTGGGTAAGGGCTTAGGGTTGCCAGGTTTAGCTAATAAAAACACAGAACATAGGGGCTTCCCTGGTGGCGCAGTGCTTAAGAATCCGCCTGCCAATGCAAGGGACATGGGTTCAAGTCATGGTCTGGGAAGATCCCACATGCCGCGGAGCAATTAAGCCCATGTGCCACAACTACTGAGCCCGTGTGCCTAAAGCCTGTGGTCCACAACAAGAGAAGCCACCGCAATGAGAAGCCCGCGCACTGCAACGAAGAGTAGCCCCCGTTCGCCTCAACTAGAGAAAGCCGGTACACAGCAACGAAGACCCAATGCAATGAAAAATTAAAAAAAATAATAAAAAAAAAAGAACATAATCCTGAGGGCATACAGTAAGAAAGGATTTATTGTTTATCTGAAATTCAAATGTAAATGAGTGTCCTGTATTTTATCTGGCAATTCTATTGAGTAAAAATCCTGAAGAACTCCATCCTCTGGGAAATAAAGCAACCCTCGTGGGAACGGAATCCTCAGCTTCAAATCACTCAACCCCTGACTAGATTAAGGTCATCTGAGTTGCCTCTAGCCTTGGTGCCTGCCAGAAACTAAATAAGTCTCCTCTGGAGGAAGATGTCATTGTCCAGGACTTTAGCATACCTCCAACATTTTTAATAGGCAATGTACAGCAACCAAAAAATATCAGGCTAATGAGGAACCAAGATATGAGTGAAAAACAAGAAAAATGATAACAATAGAAACAGACCCAGATGCAGCCAATAATGGAGTTCTTGGACATAGACTTTAAAATAATTATGAGTGATATATTCAAGGAATTAAAAGACAAGACTGAAAAGTTTGGGCAGAGAACTGGAAACAATAGTAAAGAACCAAATGGAAATTCTAGAATGTAAAAATACAAAACATAAATTGAGAGCTCAATGGCTAAGTTTAACAGCATAATAGACATAGCTGGAAATAGAATTAGTAACCTGGAATACAGTACAAATGAAAATATCCAGATTAAAGAAAGAGAGACAAAAGGAAAGGTCTGATGCTGATGTCATGGGAGTTGCAGGCATGAGGGAAAGACGATGGTAGCAACGTTCAAGGAGAATTTTTCAAAACAAACAAGAGATCAAGTCAGAGCTTTGATACGCATGAAGAATCCCAAGCAGGATGAGTACAAAAACAAGCAAGCACACACAAACACCAGAGCACACCATAGTATAATTGCCAAAACCTAATGAAATGAGAACAATCTTCTTTACCCCTTCAAAGGGGTAAAAAAAACAGTTTTTAATGCAAAATAAACACACCTTTGGACAAACAAAACTTAGGAGGATTCAGTAGCAGCAGACCAACAATGACGAGAAAGACAAAAGAGAAAGAAAAAAGGCAGAAGAGACAAAGCCAAATGGGACATGGAGGTGCAGGTAGGGAGGGTGCATTGGAAAGAATACACATAAGAGTTGTGCAAGGGCTTCCCTGGTGGCGCAGTGGTTGAGAGTCCGCCTGCCGATGCAGGGGACACGGGTTCACGCCCCGGTCCGGGAAGATCCCACATGATGCGGAGCGGCTAGGCCCATGAGCCATGGCCGCTGAGCCTGCACATCTGGAGCCTGTGCTCCGCAACGGGAGAGGCCACAACAGTGAGAGGCCCGCGTACCGCAAAAAAAAAAAAAAAAAAAAAAAAAAAAAAGAGCTGTGCAAAACAGTAGCACCAACATCACAGATATATGAGAGCTAAAACACACACAAAATAATAGCATATGTATTGGAAGAGGGTAAGTGTAGTTAAAAGGGCTAAGATTCTTGCATTGTCAGAAAAGTAGGGTGTTATAGTAGACTTGAGAATTCGAAGATATGTTGTAAACTCTAGGGTAACTACTAAAGATTAGTAAGAGAACATTGTGGCAGACACACACTAAGATGATACCCTGTGGCTTATGCCCTGTGTGAGCCCTCTCCTTGAGTGTGGGTAGAATCTGTGAAGTAGCTTTAATCAGGCAAAGGTGATAGGTGGTCACTCCCATGGTTACGTTACATTCTGCAAGATTCCATCTTAGCAGACTGACTCTCCTGCTGGCCTTAAAGAAGCAAATGGCTGTGTTGAGGTCTGGCTGCAGAGGGGCCATGTTATGGGGAGCTGTGGGCGGCCTCCAGGCCTGGAGAGCACCTCCAATGGCCAGAGAGAAGCCAGGACTCAGTCCTCCAAGGAGACGGATACTGCCAACAACCCAAATGAACTTGGAGGTGGAGTCTTCCCCACTCAAGCCTCCAGTGAGACCACAGACCCAGCTGACACCTCAACTGCAGCCTGTGAGGTCCTGAGGGGCACCAGGTGGGTCACCCTTAGATGCCCGACCCACGGAAACAGTGAGATAGTAATTATGTGTTGTTTTAAGGTGCTAAGTTTGTGGTAATTTGTTATGCAGCACAGAAAATACAAATTTATACCTAACTGCTAAGAGTAGAAAAAATTGGAATAATAAAACATTTTAACAGATTAAAAGAAGGCCAAGAAGGATAGTAAAAAGGGACACCAAGTAAATTGAAAATTTTGAAGTAAACACTAAGATGAGATTTAAACACACATATGTGATTGATTACATTACATGTATTGGGTTGGCCAAAAAGTTTTTTCCAGTTCAATATCTGCAAAGCAATCAATGTGCTACACCACATTAACAAATTGAAGACTAAAGATCATGTGCTCATCTCGATAATGCAGAAAAAGCTTTTGACAAAATTCAACATACATTTATGACAAAAACTCTCCACAAAGTGGGTATAGAGGGAAGAAACCTCGACATAATAAAGGCCATATATGATAAGCCCACATTATACTCAATGGTGAAAAATTGAAAGTGTTTCCTCTAAGATCAGGATCAAGACAAGGATGCCCACTCTCACCACTTCTATTCAACATAGTTTTGGAAGTCCTAGCCACAGTAATCAGATAAGAAAAAGAAATAAAAGGAATCTAAATTGGAAAGGAAGAACTGTCACTATTTGCAGATGACATGGTAATGTATGACTCTAGGATAGAAAATCCTAAAGATGCCACCAGAAAACTACTAGAGCTCATCATTGAATTTGGTAAAGTTACAGGATATGAAATCAATATACAGAAATCCATTGCATTTCTATACACTAACAATGAACTACTGGAAAAAGAAATTAAGGAAACAATCCCATTTACCATCACATCAAAAATAATAAAATACCTAGGAATAAACCTACTATGGAATTAAAAGAACTGTACTAGGAAAACTATAAGACACTGATAAAAAAAATTGAAGATGCCACAAACAGATGGAAAGATGTACTGTGTTCCTGAATTGGAAGAACTGATATTCTTAAAATGACCATACTACCCAAAGCAATCTGTAGATTCAATGTAATGCCTATCAAAATACCATGGACATTTTTCACCAAACTAGAACAAATAATTTTAAAATTTGTGTGGAAACACAAAAGACCCCAAATAGCCAAAGCAATCTTGAGAAAGAAGAAAAAAATTGGAGGAATCACACTCCCTGACTTCAGACTATACTACAAAGCTACAGTAATCAAAACAGTATGGTACTGACACAAAAACAGAAGTGGAGATCAATGGAACAAGATAGAAAGCCCAGAAATAAACCCATGCACCTGCAGTTAATTAATCTATGACAAAGGAGGCAAGAATATACAATGGAGACAAGACAGTTTCTTTAATAAGTGGTGTGGGAAAACTGGACAGCTACATGTAAAACAATGAAATTAGAACATTCTCTAACACCATCTACAAAAATAAACTCAAATGGATTAAAGACCTAAAAGTAAGACCAGATACCATAAAACTCCTAGAGGAAAACATAAGGAGAACACTCTTTGACATAAATCACAGCAATATCTTTTTTGAATCTGTCTCCTAAAGCAAAGGAAATAAAAGCAAAAATAAATAAATGGGACCTAATTAGACTTAGAAGCTTTTGCACAGCAAAGGAAATCATCAACAAAACGAAAAGACAGCTTACAGAATGGGAGAAAGTATTTGCTAATGATATGACCAATAAGGGGTTAATATCCAAAATATAATAAACAGGTCATACAACATCAAAAAAAATTTTTTAAATGGTCAGAGAACCTGAATAGACATTTTTCCAAAGAAGATACACAAATAGCCAAGAGGCACATGAAAAGATGCGCAACACTGTTAATCATCTGAGAAATGCAAATTAAAACCACAATGAGATATCACCTCACACCTGTCAGAATGGCTATCATCAAAAAGACCACAAATAACAAATGTTGGTGAGCATGTGGAGAAAAGGGAACCCTGGTCCACTGTTAGTGGGAATGTAAGTTGGTGCAGCCACTGTGGAAAACATTATGGCAGTTTCTCAAATAACTAAAAACAGAACTACCACATGACCCAGCAATTTCACTCCTGGGTATATATCTGAAAAAAATGAAAACACTAATTGGAAAAGATACATGCACCCCAATCTTCAGAGCAGCATTATTTACGATTGCCAAGATATGGAAACAACCTAAGTGTCTATCAACAGATGAATGGATAAAGAAGATGTTCATCTATATATATAACAATGGAACAATATTTAGCCATTAAAAAAGAATGAAAGTTCATCATTTACCACAACAAGGTTGGACATGTCCAGTATTATGCTTAGTGAAATAAATCAGACAGAGAAAGACAAATGCTCTATGTTATCACTCATATTCAGGATCAAAAAAAAATAAAACAAAGAAATGAATATAGCAAAACAGAAACAGATGAACAGATATAGAGAACTAGCAGTTACCAGTGGGGAGAGGGAAGGGGGAGGAACAAGATAGGAGTAGGGAATTAAGAGGTACAGACTACTGTGTATAAAATAAATAAGCTACAGGGCTTCCCTGATGGCGCAGTGGTTGTGAGTCCGCCTGCCGATGCAGCGGACACGGGTTCATGCCCCGGCCCCGGAGGATCCCACATGCCGCGGAGCGGCTGGGCCCGTGAGCCATGGCCACTGGGCCTGCGCGTCAGGAGCCTGTGCTCTGCAACGGGAGAGGCCACAGCAGTGATAGGCCCGCGTACCGAAAAATAAATAAGTAAATAATAAATAAATAAATAAATAAATAAGCTACAAGGCTATATTGTACAACACAGGGAATACGGTCAATATTTTATTACTATAAACGTTTTATGGGACTTCCCTGGTGGTGCAGAGGTTAAGAATCCGCCTGCCAATGCAGGGGACACGGGTTCCAGCCCTGGTCCAGGAAGATCCCACATGCCGCGGACCAACTAAGCCCGTGCGCCACAACTACTGAGCCTGCGCTCTAGAGCCCGCAAGGCACAACTACTGAGCCCACGTGCCACAACTACTGAACCTGCTCGCCTAGAGCCCGTGCTCCGCAACAAGAGAAGCCACCGCAATGAGAAGCCTGCACAACACAACGAAGAGTAGCTCCCACTCGCCGCAACTAAAGAAAGTCCGTGCACAGCAACGAAGAGCCAACACAGTCAAAAATAAAAATAATTTAAATAAATAAATAAATAAATAAATAAAAATAAATGTTTTAGGGCTTCCCTGGTGGCGCAGTGGTTGAGAGTCCGCCTGCCGACGCAGGGGACACGGGTTCGTGCCCCGGTCCAGGAAGATCCCATATGCCGCGGAGCGGCTGGGCCCGTGAGCCATGGCCGCTGAGCCTGCGCATCTGGAGCCTGTGCTCCACAACAGGAGAGGCCACAACAGTGAGAGGCCCATGTACCGCAAAAATAAATAAATAAATAAATAAATAAATAAATAAATGTTTTATAATCTATAAAAATTGTGAATCACTGTTATACACTTGAAACTAATATAAATATTGTAAATCAACTATACCTCAATTAATTTTGTAATTAATTTTTTAAATTTAAAAATAAATAAAATAAAAATTCAAAACTATGTACCTCCTACAAATGTTAGTTATTTATTTATTGCCATGCCCCACGGCATGTGGGATCTCAGTTCCCTGACCAGGGATCAAACCCACGCCCCCAGCAGTGGAAGTGGGGAGTCTTAACCACTGGACCACCAGGGAAGTCCTCCTCCTTGCAAATTTTAAAGTTGACATCTAAGATTTTTCATAATAAGTTTAAATAGTTGCAAAAGATCAAATTTGTGGTATATGATAAAAATTTAAAATAAAACTCTTAGTCAGTGGATTACATATACCATAACCATTTCATACCCCCATCACCCTTTTTAAAATATACACAAGCAACTTCTTATAATCAGAAATAGCACCTAGTGACTTTCTCCTTGAAATTTTATATCTATCCCACTTTCTTCAAAGATTTATATCCTAATATATTTCATGCCTTTTACTGATAATCCTGTAATATTTCCTATAATATATAGTCATAATAAATTCTTTTGCAATTCAGTTTTAAAGTTTTCCCTGTAAGTACAAGGCTCTACATCAAAAATATATATATATCCTGTATTGAGTTGTCATTACTGTTAGTGTAGCACACAATTGTTCAAAATGACTAGTATGTTACAAAATCTGGCTGTGTAATCACTGCACATAAGGAATGAAAGCTGTGTAGGAAAGGCACACTGTAGTGGGACGGGTGGGATTTGTATCCGACGCACCTAGCAGCCCGGCCGCCCCCTCGCTCCTGCCTGCGCCCCGCTGCGCCTCCTTCCTGCTCCCTGACTCCCCGCTTGGCGCGGACACCTGTCAATCACGCTCGGACTGCTGAGCCCACGTGGCTCCGGACAGCTCCCGTGGCCGTGAGGTCCACTTGCCCTCCGGCTCTGCGCGACCCCACCTCTGCGCTCTGCCCCTGCGCCCACCGCCCCTTCACCGTCAGGCACCTGCCCTTCTGGACCGTGCCCGGACGGCTCAGGAGAGGTCAGGCCCCCGGCGACGCCTCCTCTCTGCCCGCTCGGAGGTCAGAACAGCAGGGTGAAGTCCCAGCAGCCCGGGCCGCGCTGAGCTAACCGTCCTTCGGAACACGTTCTCGGCCCCCACGGGCTCCCCGACAAGCTTCTGGATTCTGATCTCGCCCACAGCTTCTCCTTCTTCCCGTGGTCAAGGAGACGGCTGTTGCTGAAAGGGTCCCTGTGCCTCCGTGTCCCCTTCTTGGTTTTTTTAGACTTCCAACAGCTGTTCAGCCAACTCTCGTATTAAAATCCGTCTTTTAAATTTCGTTAGTCTCTTGTTTTCCTGACTGCACTCTGACAAGTACCAGAAGGTGCCAGGAAACAGACCCTAAGGGGTACGAGCATGCAATCTACTCAGTCCTGTGTTTGTCCTTGACCTGGCACCGAGCTCCCTACCACTGGGAAATGAGATGCCCGTAATCCAGGTAGGTGTCACAGCAAACCAAATTCGCAGCTGCATCCCTCCGGGAGGGAGCCCACAACCCACCCTGGTGTGAACAGATCTGCCTCCCAGCCTCCCAAAGGGCCCTGTCCACTTACTAGAGTGACCATGCCCTGGAGGAAGGGCAAGAGCCGGACTTCTCAGGGACTAACCTCTGGTTCTGAATCAGTTTCGGGGGCCCCAAAACACCACTGTGGTCCACTAGTCAAAGTGGGGACTCATCATGCACAGGAGAAAATGGAATTTGCCTCCAAGTTCACATTCTATTGGTCCTGGTAGTTCTGCAGATGCACCCTATGGTTGTTTCCCCAGGTCCTAAATGTGTAAGTAAAAGATATATTGTCAGATGCCCTCTGGAGAGGCCCACGTAACAAGACCGAAAGCCAGCAAGAAACTGAGTCCCTCATCCAAGGTCCCCAAGGGAGCGAACCCTTCCCCAGTTGAGCCCCGAGGTGAGACCACAGCCCCAGCCAATGCCTGGTAGCAGCCTGTGAGACACTGAACAGAGGGCCCCACTCAGCTGTGCCTGGATTCCTGACCCACAGAGACCACGCGGTAACACAACAGCCACTAATCTGTGATCTGTGAAGCAGCGCTAGGTAACTGACACTGGTGCTCCCCCAGCCGAAGGACTTGCCAGGAGCCAGCAGGCAGAGCGGAAGCGGCTTCTCTCGCTGTTACGTCTAATGACCCACCGAAGGTATTTTTGTTTCCTCTCTCCGTGACTCTGAGGTCTGCTGGTTGAGAAGTCTTAGTTCCCAGGATAGGAACACTTCTACCAGGTGACATGAGGATGGTTTGAACTGAACACTGAGACCTCTGCCTGACCACTAAGTTAGCGGACAAAGAAGGGAGTCACTGCACTGACTGGGGTAATAGATTATGACTACACAGGAAGGTCAGTTCACTGACCCTCACGCAAGTAAGGAGGACTGTCTGGAACCCAAGGTATTCCCTGGGGAGCCTGTTACTCACACATCTGATAGGAGACGTCAATGCAAAACTAAAGCAACTGAAAACAAACAACAAACAAATAAGCACCGATGACGATTCAAGTCCTTCAGGTAAAGAACCCAGACCAGCAGGTGTCCTCGCTGAGGGCAAAGGGCAAAGGGCACATGGAATGGGCAGTGGAGAGAGGGAGCCCATGGTCAGTTACGGAGATGAGAACAGCAGTGGCTGTGTCTGTTTCTTCCTTGTTTGTTCCATGTATTTGTATATATTGACTACTTTCCTTTCCCACTCTGTTTTATGTCAGGTTTGTTGGTGTTGGTAAGCTTTACGATTTTGTATTTAAGTTTCAGGAAATCCAGGTTCCAGGTGAGACGTGAATGAATTTAAGGCGCAATTAATATCACCCAGGGATGTAGAGGCCCCCGGGACATTGTTTTCACTTTTCGGAAAGACAGTGAGACCATCTTCATCCACACCCAGGACAGTTGCACCCTGTCAGGCAGAAGCACACACTGCCGTGTGGAAGCTCACACGCGTGGGAAGGGTGTGTGTGGAGGTCACAGCCCAGGGCCGAAAGTGTCGGTCAGCACGCCTTCCCTCTCAGCATCAAGCCCACCCTTCCGTGGCCCACTTTGTGCTGCTGGGGCCGCAGCAAACCATGCAGCTCCTGTGCCAGCAGGGGGCACGAGAGGGGACCTGCAGGCAGGAGGCAGCAGGACCCCGCTCTCCTGTGTCCTTGACGCTCTCGTGCTGCCCTGGCAGTGGCCACACTCGCCAGCACTAGCTGCTGGTTCCGCACCAGAAAACGTCTCCTGTCCCTTTGCCAGAGGAGAGCGGTCTTTCTGAGCCACGATGACCTCGCCTGAAGTCCCTAGGTCCCCCTTTGCTGCACCCAGGCCAGCAGCCAGAGTCAGGGGTCACAGCAGATGGAGCGGGGAACTGCAGGTCGGCTCCAGGAAGAGGCAGACCACTTCCAAACAACGTTTCTTTCTTTGTTCTTACAGGAAATGGCTCATGTTAGCCTTGAAGGCTCCACCTGACTAGAACCCCTGGGAAGGTTCAGAGGGCACCCCTTCCTCAAAACAATGAGAAAACACACCCGTGAGCTCAGTGGCGGCTCTCCTCTGGAGGCTGGCCTGGTACTGGGGAGGCCAGATTCACTGCCCTAACATCAAAGCGGTGACGGGATTCCAGAACAGAAGATGCCAAGCAGCAGCACTTAACTCTCGGAGGTAAGAGGGTATCGCGATAGGCAGCAGGCAGGGTGGCGGTCAGGAGGCCTTGGCCCGGGGCGACACGCAGGGCGGTCCACGGGGAGTTGCTCCGCCTGTGTAGTCAGAGAGACTCCAGGCTCTGCCAACCAGAAATCTGACTTCAGCCACTAGTGTCTAGTTCCCAGACATAAGTCAAGGCCAAAGATTCACAGCTCCTAGACTGAAAAAGATGCCAGATGCCCTTGGAGCAGAGCCGTGCGATGCCTCTACAAGCGCTCTCCCAACGATGACTACTCTCCCAAGCCTTCCCCGGAGGGGTCAGTGGCCTCTGCCAGCGCTCACTGTGCACTGGGAGATTGGGATTGACATATATACACTATTGATACTATGTATAAAATAGATAACCAATGGGGCTTCCCTGGTGGCGCAGTGGTTGAGAGTCCGCCTGCCGATGCAGGGGACACGGGTTCGTGCCCCGGTCCGGGAAGATACCACATGCCGCAGAGCGGCTGGGCCCGTGAGCCATGGCCGCTGGGCCTGCGCGTCCAGAGCCTGTGCTCCGCAACGGGGGAGGCCACAGCAGTGAGAGGCCCGCGTACCAAAAAAAGAGAAAAAAAAAGATAACTAATGAAAACCTGCTGTATGGCACAGCGAACTCTACTCAATGCTCTGTGGTGACCTAAATGGGAAGGAAAGCCAAAAAAGAGGGGATATATATATTCATACAGCCGATTCGCTTTGTTGTACAGTAGAAACTAACACAACGTTGTAAAGCAACTACACTCCAATAAAAATTTTTTTTAAAGTCCATTAGAAATATTAAAGAACAAATAAAAATAGTAAGGAATTCCTGGGACAACATCTAGGATAAGGCAGAACCCAAAGAGATAAGTCCAACATTCAAAGTTGCTTAATCCTAAGGGCATTTGCCAAATATCAAGCAAAAGCTATAAATCCAAAAAAAACAAAAAACAAAGAAAAAGAAACAATTGATAAGCGGGACTTCATTAAAATTAAAAATTTCGGGACTTCCCTGGTGGAGTAGTGGTTAAGAATCCACCTGCCAATGCAGGGGACACGGGTTCAAGCCCTGGTCCGGGAAGATCCCACATGCCGCAGAACAACTAAGCCCGTGTGCCACAATTACTGAGCCTGTGTTCTAGAGCCCGCGAGCCACAACTACTGAGCCCGGGTGCCTAGAGCCCGTGCTCCGCAACAAGAGAAGCCACCACAATGAGCAGCCTGCGCACTGCAGTGAAGAGAGTAGCCCCTGCCTGCTGCAACTAGAGAAAGCTCGCATGCAGCAGTGAAGACCCAATGCAGCCATAAATAAATAAATAGATAAAATAAAACGGGCCATTGCAGCCATAAATGAATGAATGAATGAATGAATGAATAAATAAATAAAATGGGCCAATGCAGCCATAAATAAATAAATAAATAAATACATTTATCAAAATAAAATAGGCCAAACACCTGAACAGACACCTCACCAGAGAACATATACCGATGGCACATACGCATATGAAAGCTGCTCCATATCATCTGTCATCAGGGAACTGCAAAGTAAAACAACAGCAAGATACCACTCCACACCTATTCCAGACACTTAGGACGCCAGACGCAGGTGAGGGTGTGGAGCAGCAGGATCTCACATCCGTTGCTGGTGGGAAGGCAGGACGGAGCAGCCACTGTGGAAGACAGGCAGTTTCTCATAAAACGGAATATACTCCAATGATTCGGCAGTTGTGCTCCTTGGTATTTACCGAAAGGAGCTGAAATGTTATGTTCACATCAAATCCTGTCCACAGATGTTTACAGCAGCTTTATCCACAGTTGCCAAAAGTTGGAGGCAGCCAAGATGTCCTTCAGTAGGTGAACAGAGAAATAAACTGTGGTCCATCCAGACAATGGAATGTTATTTAGCACTAAAAAGAAATGAGCTATCAAGACACAAAAAGACATGGAGGAACCTTAAATGCAGATTACTAAGTGAAAGAAGCCAATTTGAGAAGGCTATAATACTGTATGATTCCGACTATTTCACATTCTGGAAAAGGCAAAACTATGGAGACAATAAAAAGATTGGTGGTTGTGAGGGATTGAAGGGGGTGGGAGGAATAGACAGAACACGGGGGAATTTTAGGGCAGTGAAAATACTCTGTATGATACCACAGTGATGGATACATGTCATTATACCTTTGTCCAAATCCATAAAACGTACGACACCGAGAACCCTAATATAAACTATGGACTTCGGGTGATTACGGTGTGTCTGTGTAGGCTCACCACTTGTCACCAGTGTCCCACTCTGGTGAGGGATGTTGATAATGGGGGAGGCTACGCGTGTGTGGGGACTGGGCATCTATGGGAAAGCTCTGTGCCTTCCCCTCAATTTTGCTCTAAAAAAATAAAGCCTAAATTTAAAAAAAGAACAACAACAAAAAAAAGATTTGAGGAAAACAGGTGTGGTGGGGCCCATCGCATCTCCATTAAACTCACCTGTCTGGCCTGTGCAAGAAACAAATAACCGTGGAAGATGGTGGATGACAGGAAACTTACACAGGCAGCAGAAGCAATCAGGGCTGCCAGGCTGGAAGTGGCGTCTCCACTGCAGCAGATCCACACAGCCTCTGGCACTGTGGCTTGTAACGGCTGACTGGCCGTGGCTTTCCCCTCCTGTCCGTGCCTGCAGAGCGTCCACGCAGCAGGCCTTCCCTGGCCTGTCTCAGGACCATGGTTACTCTCTGGCTTCCTGTCACAATATAGCTCATAGGGACGGCGGTGGGCCCCCCACAGCCCCCAACGACGTCCTTGTCCTGTTCCCGGGAGTCGGTGAACACACTGTGTTACACGGCAAAAGGCAATCAAGATCGGAGATGGAACTAAGGTAGCCAGTCAGCTGACCTTAAGATAGGGAAACCCCCCGGGATTATCTGAGTAGGTGCAACGTGATCACAAGGGACCTTGCAAGTGGAAGAGGGGGACGGGGGACAAGCAGAGGGAGCTGTGACTTTGGAAGAAGGTTGCTGACTTTGAAGGTGGAGAAGAAGCCACCAGCCAAGGAATGTGGGCGCCTCTAGGAGCTTGAAGAGGACACAGACACAGACGGTCCTCCAGAGCCTGCAGGAAGCATGGCCGGCTGGCCCAGACCTGGATTTTAGCCCACTGAAGCCCCTGTCAGACTTCTGACCCACAGACCTGCAAGATAATAAATTTGTGCTGTTATAAGACACTAAATGTGCGTTAATTGTTCTTCTAGCACCTACAGGGAACTAATACAGGAACCTGGGTCATCCTGACAGTTCACTGATCCAGGAAGTTCCAGAGGCTGGGAGATAAAACCACGCTAATGAAGTTTTTAGGGTTCATAGATCTGGGACATGCCAGGGCACCTTAAAGGAAAAAATAAATTGCTACGCCTTGGACCTCCTTCCGTCAAGAAAGAGGCCCAGCACTTGGCAGCCCTCTCAAGACTCTGGAGCAGCAAGTGCCGTATTCGAGAATAGCACCCCACCCACGTCCTGGGAGACCCAGAAGGCTAACGGTCAAGCCCAGAGGTCATGGCAGAGGCGTGCGCTGCCGGGCTGCCGGGCCAAGTGGCCAGCAGGTCTGATGAGCTGAAGGTATCTGTGGGGAGAAGGATGCTGTGTGGCACCTCCAGCCAACCCGGTGGGAGGGCCGTGGCACAGATTTCAGGCTCCAGAGCAAGGCTGTGCCTTCCCTGCTAGAACACAGTTCTGGGTCTGGAGAACAGCTCCCGGGATGCTGTTGGCCCCAGTGGAGCCTGGAAGTCCAAATGGGGCACCGGAGGACAAGCAGCTTGAATTCCCCACCCTGAGCCGGGGTCCTCGCTCCATGGACTTGAGGCATTGGGCACACACAGAGCGATCCTTTACGACAGAAAAGACACACCCAGCGGGAGGAAGATGTCCACACCCCTCTCTCTGCTGAGGGCTGGTGCCACTGCCCAGGACCCCAGCCCACGCCAATGGCATTCCTGGGGGAGGTGGTGGATGAGGAACTCGGGCTTGATTCACAAAGCTCAGTCCACACGGCGGCACCACTCAAACTGACCACTGCCACGTCACAGCTCCTCTCTCGGGAGGTCCCAAAGGACTGCGGAGGAGGGAAACCTCCCAGGGTACCTGATTCTCAACTTCCCGTGCATGGGAAGAAGAGTGGCGTGCGGTGCGCAGGGCAACGGTGAAGGGCTTGGCTGGTTCATTGGGAGCCTGAAATGAACAAGTCTGGAACAACAGTGACACGCAGGCCCAGGGAAAGGCACGCAGATGGACCAGCAGGGGGCCAGGTTTGGGAGCACCAAGCATGCGGGGCTGGCTCTGCGTCTCACGTTGATGCCCCCAGAGAGAGTCCACTGCAGAGGAGGCATCAGACACCCAGGTAGACATCACAACTGTCCTGTGGACATAGGCCAGCCTTTCTCCTCGGCCACCCAGTGCTTAGGCAAAGGCCCATGAACAGAGTGGCCATGGTGGCAGGGATGCTAGTGACACGTGGGCCCAACAGCACAAGGCCCTCTAATCAAGACTGATCTAGACCAGATACCGACCTACCAAATAACCTTCTTTATATCAACTCATACACTCTGGCTAACAATTTGGACAGATCATCAGGAACGTGGGTGGCGATGGGAGGCTGGGGAAGATGCTCTCTGGATGGACTTCTTGGAACAGACCCAGAGCGGGAAAGCAGCTTCTCCACATGACACTGGCCTGCTGAAGACTTGGAACCCCTACCTTGTAAGGCTGGGTTCTGCTCTAGAAAATTCAGTGGGAGCCCAATTCCCACTACGGAAAGCAAAATGGGGGAGGGGGGCAGACATCCGTCCCTCCTTTGCCTGACAACGGGAGCATGACCTAAGGGCAGACTGGACTTCTCACCAGGTGCCTGGGTCTTGAGAAAGAGACACCAGGACATGGACAATTAGAGACAATCCTCAGCGGAGCTGCAAAGTCGAGAGCACAGCAGCGGCCGCAGCCTCTGGACATCCTAACGGGATGTTTTCTGGGGCCTGACCTGCCCGCGTCCTCCACTTCCTCTCATTTCTGCCTCTTGCCGAGCCCAAATCTGCTACTACTGGACGTCCTTCCGATACATACGCTGGGCATGTATAACTTCTATAAAATTGTCAGTCAGGACGCTGCAAACCTCCTGTGGTCCGGCTCTGTCCTCAGGACAAGGTCAGGCTCCTTACCCTGGCCCTTGGGGGGGGGGGGGTCGGAGGTACAAAGGTGACCGGTGGTGCTGGGAGTTTATCTGGGGGTAAGGCCAGCACCACCCGGCGAAGGATCACACTTGCACGCGAGACCGGTTGCTGGTGGCCACCAGACCGAGCAGAATGGAGGGGCCGGTTCGGAGCCGGGGGTGAGCGGCCAGCAAGGCGGGAGGCAGTGAAGGAAGCCGGAGCACGGAGAGCGTCCTTGGGCGGGGTGGGGGTGCTGGGCACAGGCTCAGCAGGGAGCCGTCGAGGGAGACCAGACACGCGAGAGGAAGGCCGTGACGGGCGTGCGCTCTGGATGCGCTGTGGAGCTTGAGGACACCCAGGGGAGGGCTGGGAGGCGCCTGAATGTGGGTCTGGGCCGCAGGAGGCAAGACTTGGGTGAAGATTTTTGGGTAAAGATTCGGCTCTGGAGGCCGCTGCTGAGAGGCCACAGCGGAGGCTGCACGCTGAGAAGACAGGGCCTGGGACGGAGGGTGCCTACCGCCGTCCCCGGGTTGCCCACGCCCCGAGGTTGGCTCCCGCCTCGGCATGCAGAGCGGCCGGCGGGGCGGACCGGGCCATCACCTGGAGCTGGAGGCATCGGGGAGGGGGGCTCCGCACACGCGGCACGGGCGCCCCCTCCCGCCGGCCGGCCGCAGAGCGCAGCGGGGGCCCGCGGGCTCTCACCTGTCAGGGCCTCGGGGCGCTCCGGGGTGCGGGCCCCGTCGCCGGCTGGCTCCTCTCTCCTGGCTTCCCGGGGGCAGGGGGGCGGTCAGCGCGGCGGAGGTGCGCACGTGTACGGGCCACCTGAAGAGGGGCCGCGTCCCGGCTGTGCAGGAGCGGCCGCCCGCAGCCGCGTCGCGAAGCCACCACGACGGGGCCACGGCCTCCGCAGCAAACACGGCCTCCGCGGGCGCGCCGCAGGGGGCGCCCGCGAGCGCCCGCGGGCAGGGCCGCCCCGCACCTGGGGCCCGAAGCCCAGGCTCTCGAGCCCAGGTGTGGAGAGGCCTCCGGTGGGCGGACTCTCTGCCCGCCCTACCCCACCCCTAACACTGCCCACCCGCCCCCCCGGTGCCACTCCCTTGCGGGGCGCCCACCCTGCTCCCCGTCAGCGCTGGCTGTCGACCTCCCCGCCAAGCCTCTGGGGAAAGGGCTGAGCGGGAGGGGGTGCAGCAGGCAGGCCTGGGCCAGGCAAACCAGTCGAGCCAGTGTGACAGAGCCGGCTGGGATGGGGCCCTGGGCGCGGGTGTGAGTCAGCGGCCCGGGCTGGGGAAATGCTGGAGAGTCGGTCCCAAGCCTCCCTCCCACCAGCACTCGGGCTGGCCCTGCACCTCCTCCCCCAGTTGCATCCCCAGGGCTCCAAAGGCTGGCCAGGTGGGGTCTCCTTGGGCCCCTGCGGACTGAGCAGCCGGACCCCCCAACCAGGGAGTCCCCAAGAGCCCTGCCCCACCTCAGGGCAGGCCGGCTCTTCCTACCACCCCATCTCAGCCCACAAAATGCCACCTGGGCCTTTCAAGGTCCACTCTCTTCCACCAGCCCCCGGCGCAGCCTGGCCCCCAGCAGGAGTCCACCACCACCACGAGGGAGCGAGTGGGTCCATCAACTCCACAGAACGCCCCAGACAAGCTTGGGCGCCGCAGGCTCCTCCGAGCACGCTGGCTGGGGGCGGAGGTGCTGGGCGCGGGCTGAGCTGGGGGTCCCGTGGTAGTTCGGTTAGGCTTGTCTGTGGCTGGCGAGTCTGGGGAGGCGGCTCCTAGCCCTGTGGGCTGCGGTTGGAGTTTCCTGCGACCGGGGGTGGACAGGGTGCGACAGGGGTGCTGGGGCACTGGTGCCCGCCCAGGGCAAGACCAGACTCGTCGCCGTCTGGCTGCCGGGAGTCACCTCCTCCCGTTTCTCTCAGTCTCCCTCCCAGTCTGGCCAAAGAGGCCTGTGCCCATGCAGTCCTGCGCCGTGCCAGCCCGTCAGTCAGCCTTCACGCCGGGTGAGCCACCGCGCTTCCAAGTCCCTATAAACTCTCTGGCGTGGCCCAGCCTGCCTGCAGAGTGGGGCTGTGAGGCCCACAGCCAGAGCCCAGGCCAGAGCCTCGGCGCTGTGGGCACCAGCCAAGGGGAAGGGCAGACCCGAGGGGCTGCAGGAGCAGAGGGCCCACCGTCGTGGCCTCCCAGGGACGCCCCCGGAGCCCGCCTGATCGCGGCCGGCCAGCCGATGAGCCTGGGCCCCCGGGGAGCAGACACCTGGTAACACAGGCGCCAGATCAGGGCCATGTCTGGCAGACGAAGTCGAGCTCGCAAACACCGGGCCAGGAGGACGGGCAGGGCACAGAAGACCACGGGCCAGCAGGGCCCTGAGGCCAAGCCGCCGCCCCCTGCCCCAATGGGCCCTCGGGATGAGGCAGGGGTGGCCCCTGCGGGGCACGTGACCGGCAGCAAGCTGGCTCCCCAGGGACACCCCAGAGTGGCCAGACCAGACCGGCCACAGGTAGCCAAGAGGCCGGAGAAGGCCACCGCTCTGGGGTCCGAGCTGGTGCCGGTCCCCGCTGCAGATGTGGAAGGCTGCGGGGCGGGAGGCCTCACGTCGGGCTGGGGCCCCGAGCCGCTGAGGCTCCGCGAGGTCCAGCAGTGCCTGGCCCAGGAGCAGCTGCTGCTGGAGGACCAGCGGTGGCGGGTCCAGCTGCAGATGCAGCTGTGGCAGGAGGAGCAGCTGTGGCTGCAGCAGCTCCGAGAGGAGCAGGCCTGGGTGCAAGTGGAGGGGCTGGAGCTGGCCATGGCCTTGGAGCAACTGCGGTGCAAGGGCCTTGAGGCGCTTCGGACCCAGGACCCGGTAAGGCCTGGAGGGGGTGTGGAGGTGCGGGAGGCTCCGGACAAGCTCCGGGGGCGTGGTGACCCTGCGAGCCACCTACAGGTCCTGCAGGGCTCCAGGAGGCCGGAGCCCGGCGGATGTGCACCGCGGCACACCTGTGGGCCCGCTTTCACGTCTGCACAGTGAGGCTGGTGGCCACCACACAGGGCACGGCAAAGACCGCTGCACAGGAAGCCCTCTCGGGCTGGCCCAATGCTTGACAGGGAGAGGGAGCCCAAGGAGGGAGCTTGTTTAGGGAAACTGAGGCAGAGGTGTCTCTGCAGAGAACCCAGGCATCCTGGCCAGGTGGGCCGGGGCGGGAGCTGCCCAGCACAGTGCTCGGAATGTGTGGGGTGAGGGCTGGGTCCAGGGCCCAGGTGGACAGTCAGCAGGTAGCAGAACTGAGGTCCTTCATCCCCCCTCCCTCCCCGACACAGTTTCCTGGCCCACCGGCCCGGCCTCCTGTCTACTGCAGAGCCTGTTCCTAGGGCTTGAGATGGTGGAAGCCACACGCGGCGCCTGAGCCTGTCATCCTCATTCCTGGACAGCTGCCGCCTCAGATGCGGCTGGGGCTGTTTTGGGGAGCTAGGGGCTAACCTGGCTTGGCGGGAAGAGCAGTCACCACCCTCCCTCCGGATCTTGGGATCTGGGAGGCCTCTGGGGTCCAGGCCCACTCCAAGCAGAGGGGCTGCAGCAGAGCAACAGGGTGTGGGGCTCTCTTAGCAAGCACAGACCCCAGTACAGGCCTGGGCGCTGGGAGGACCCGGAGCCGCAGCCTGGAAGGTGCTGGCAGCTTAGCAAAGAACTCAGATGAGTGTCATGACGGAGAAGAAATGGGACTCAGAGAAGAAGAGTAACAATGGGTAGGGGTGGACGTGGGAGAAGATGCCCTTCCTGGCCCATAGCAGGACCAGGAGGCCAAGGACAAGCTGTCACCTTTCAGCCTGGAAGTGGCTAAAGAGAGGATGGCTTGAGGGAGCGGCAGCAGACAAGAAAAAGCACAGGATAGCCTAGGCGGAGCAGAGGGTCAGAGTGGACCACATGCTTAGTCTGAGAATCCCCAACATGAACTCAAGCCCTGCCCTGTTTCAGAACCTATATTCAGTCCACATGGGCCTGCTTCTCATCTCCATGTGTCCTAAAGCCACGTTCCTCTGAACACTGTCCCCGGGACTCCAACCCCAGTCCCAGCCCCAGGGGTACAAGACTCAGGGTCAGGGTCTGGGATGGACATCTGAGCTCTGAATTCTCAGTCCACCACACTCAAGCCTGACTCAGAGATCCCCTGAAGGCCATTCTCAGAGAGAAAGGTCTTCCCGGAAGGACTGCCCCTGGGTGGCTGCATAGCACGTGTCACAAGTCAGAGTTTGAGCAGGGTTGGAGGTCAGAGGGCTCACACTCACCCGCAGCGGCTCTTGGGGTGGCTCTGTGCAAGGACGTCTGCCACTTCCCTGACGCAGCTTTGGGTCCCCCCTTCTTACTGCTCATTCTCCTGGGGGTGAGTAGGACAGGTCAGGGAGGGTGTGGTCAGAGTGGCAAGAGCAGTAGGGGCAGCACCACACACCGGCTTGGACCCGTGTGGACGGACAGCAGGTGCCAAACTGGGGAACACAGGATCACCCCGACAGCACAGCTTCCTGCCAGCTTCCTGGCCCACCCGCCTGCCCCTGGTTCTTGGGGTGTGTGTGCCCAGCAGCCTGAGTGGGAATGCTTGGCAAGAACATCTGGCCACAGCTTGTCCCCCTTGCCCTCATTCCCCTGGCCCCTCCACCCTGGCTCACCCATCCTCACCCCAGGGTCGATGTCGAGTACCCATCTCCCTGCTCCAAACCACTGGGCTGCCAGCTGGACCAGCTTCATCCTAAACACAAGCCTGAGCCAACCCTGCCTTGCTGAAGCCTCCATGCCCCCACTGTCCCCAGCACCGCCACCAGACACTGACAAACACCCCCCCCCCCCGCCCACACCGGGCATGCCCAACCCTCTCTCGTCTTGGCCTCAGCAGGTGGTGTTGTCGGCCTGGAAGCAACACCCCTCTCCCTAGTCCACTCAGCTGACCCCAAAATTCATTTCCTCAGGAGGCCAGCCCCAGGCGGTGGGTTCTGAGTAGGGATCTGAAGTGTTTGCAGGGGACGCTGGGGGCACCGAGGTACCTAGGGGCAGCTGAGGGCTTCCATGTGTGTCTGTGCACGTGTGTGCACACATGCACACGGAAGGAGCGTGTAGGGCTCGGAGTGCTTGCAGGGTCCCATGTCCGTGTGGGGGTCAGTAATGCAGGGTCCCCGGTTCGCGAGGGACTCTCGGTGCTCATGTAGTGTCCTGTATGTTGCAGGGTTCTGTGGGGGTCAGTGCATGAGGGACCCCCCGTGCACGCAGAGCGTCCTGTATGTGTGTAAACTGGCAAGTGCCCGAGTATGGCAGGCGCAGGACTTGGTGTGCTTGTAGGGTCCTGTATGTGCACGGGGGGTCCTATGTATGTGGGCGCTCAGTGTGCCTGTGGCATCCCTTGTGTGTGCAGGTCACTGTGTGCCTGGAGAGTCCCCTGTCCACAGGTGTGTGCAGAGGACCCCGTGCAGTCAGGGTCTGTTACGCGTGAGCGTGCCAGTGGGGTCCAATTATGTGGAGGGGGCTCGGTGCCGGGATCGGTCTGGGAGGGGACTGGTGTGGGGTGATGTCCACACGCGTGGGAATGAAGGTCCCTTGGGTGCAGTGCTTTTCCTATACGTGTGTGGGGTCGGCGTGTGTCGGGGATCTGCGGTCAGGGTCCCTGTGTGCCCGGGGGGGGGGGGTCCCAGGTACTTATGGGCATCCGAGTATGGGGGCGTCTCTGTGCGGGCGTCGGGGTGGGGGACGTCCGGGTGTGGTGCGGGGCTCCTGTGCTCACGGGTCCCCAGGCCCTGCCCTGCCCTGCCCGGGGCTCGGCGCCGCCCCCACCGTCTCACCTGCTTCACCTGGCTTCCGCAGCCAGTAGGCGAGGCCAGAAGCGCCGCCCCCCGCGTGGGGCTGGCCCGTTTCCTAGCGACTGAGCCGGAACTTCGAGTCACCCTGACTTCCGGGGCGAGGGTTCAGGGGTCAGGCTCAGGGACCTAAGGCTTCGGCGAACAGATGGGCGCCTGGGGGCGCGGGGCCCTGGAAGTCGGGGCCTTAGCGGTCTCCGGGGGTAGCGGGCCGGGTTCCCGGGTTGCGCCGCCGGGGGACACGGCCGGGCCCGTGGCGCGGGCGGGGGTCCGGGGGAGCCGGGGCGCGGGCGGGGGTCCCGGGGGCGGCGGCGGGCGGGCGGCCGGCGGAGGAATGCGGGCGCGCCGCGGGTGGGGCCGCTCCGCCCCCAGGTGCTGCCCGGGCAGGCAGGCGGCAGGGACGGCGGGCGGGGCGGGGGCGGGAGCGTGAATCAGGCCGCGCGGCGGGCGGGCCGCGGCAGGGAGTGGCTGCCGGACCGACCGGACCGCGAGGCCGCTGGGCGGCGGTCGGATCCTGCTGCCCTTGTCCCGAGACCCCGCGCACCTGGCCAGGTAGGGCCCTCTCCCCGGGCTTCAGCCGGGCGGGGCGCGCGGGAGGGGGTGGCCGCGGCCGGGCCGGCGGGGTGGGGCGGGGTCGGCACCACCGGCGCCCCCCACCGCGCGGCCTCACCTGGGCGGCCCGCCGGCCGGCACCTGGGCTGGGTCCTCGCAACCCAGGGCGGGGCGGTGGGAGCGCAGGCGCGGCCGCGTGCACGGGGGTCGGGCGGGTCTGCCCGAGCTGGGGGCGAGGGGGCGCCGCGGCCGCGTGTGCCGGTCTTGACGCGGGCGCCCTCGCTCGACGCCGGCCGAGGAGGAGCCGAGCGGGAAGAGGCGCCGGGCCCGGGTCGAGCCAGGCTGGCCCGACTTGCTCCCGCCCTCGCGGCCTAGCTGGAGTCCGGAGAGGGTGCCGGGCCTGGCCTGGACCCTTCCCTGGGGCGCCCCTTCTAGGCCGTCATGGCCTGTGGGTGGCCCGAGTGACCAGGGCTCGGTCTAGTTCCCTCCGTAGGTTCAGGGAGAGCAGAAGGCCCCGATTCCCTGGCGCCCAAGTCCCTGGACTTGGGTGGGTGGATGGGACACCCGGCCCCGTCAACCTAACTCCCTGGGGTTCAGTAACCCCATTTGGCCCTGCAGTGTGCACCGGAAAACTGCAGCTCACCCACTTCCAGACCATGAGCCTCCCCTGCCGGGATCTCACCCCCATCCTCCTCCCCTCAGCCTAATGCCTCTGTCTGCCTGGCGCAGGGTCTGTCTACCTTGTGCGCTCGCCCCAGATCCTTCCCTCCGGATAAAACCCCAGGCCTGCCCTGTGGGAAAGACTTCCGGTGGAGGCCCCTGGTAAGGGAGCCCACTAGAGCCCTGAGGGCCATGCCTGGAGGCTTTGTCGCTGTGTCAGAGGTCAGAGGTCAGCTGCCAAAGAGCGGGATTCCTTCTGAGTCATCGGCCTGGGTGGGATAAGAGCCCCTCCCTCCCTTAGGGCAGGCATTTGGTAGGCCTGTGTGAGGGGAGGCGCGCTGCTGGCTTCTCCACAGCTGGCTGGGAGTGGCCCCTGCCCGGTCCACAGTTCAGGGGTGTGCAGACCCATGAGAGGAAACAGGCAAAGGAATAAGGGTTTCAGGATCGTGGGTAGAGCTGTGTGGGCCAGGGCAGGGCCACCTGGCGGGCTCACTGTCTACGGGTGCCCCTTCCTGACCAGTCCTGTCGGATGAGAAGGTTCCTTGCCCACCTGGGATCCCCTGTCCCCCCACTGCATGCAGCCTGGACCTTTCGTGTTGATTCCCTTCCCCAGTGACATAGGAGGGGATGACCTCACTTCTAGCAGGTCTCCCCGGCTTGGGAAGCAGCACTCTCAAAGGCTGTCAGCGGGATAGCGCCCCCCGCCCCAGTCACATACAGTTCGAGATCACACACACACCCTGCTGCCAGATACGGGGGTCCCCCGCAGTGTGAGGGGGTGTGGGAGGAATTGGGAGATTGGGATTGACACATATACACTACTGATGCTACGTATAAAATAGACGACTGATGGGAACGTATCTATAGCACAGGGGGCTCTACCTAACACACTTAGTGTCCTGAGTGGAGGGGATATATGTGTACGTGTGGCTGATTCATTTTGCTGTGCAGTAGAAGCTAACACAATACAGTAAAGCAACTATAGTCCAATAAAAATTAAATTAAAAAAAAAGATACAGTGTGACCCCCCTCCCCCCCCGAAACAGGTACAGGGTGAAAACCTAGTACAAACAGGCCCACACCTCATACCCGCGTGTGCACAGCCTCAGTCTGGTCCTGGTACTATGAGGCTGTATGTAACCAGATACAGTCAGGGGACGGCGCCCCCTCTAAAGCACGGCAGAGCAGCTTTTCCTCAGACAATCAGACCAAGTAGCATCTCCGCCAGGTGTGACTGAATGACAGACACACGGGTATGCCCCACCCCCACCTCCATGTCACCTTCAGTAGCCTGTCACCTCCCAGGGAAGGTAGGCAGGAGAGGTTCCCCAGGTCATCCTGACCCCCCAACTTTCTCAGGCAGCAGTCTCCAGCGGGCCATGGACCCCATCCAGTCAGCATCGTCCAGCTGCACCTGCAGGGGGTGGGGGGGGCGGGGGGCACTCTGGGTTGTCTGGCAGAACCGCCTCCCCAGCCAGGACCGATGTTCAGGAAGCCACAGGCTAGGCAGGATTGGCTTCCAGCGGACCCTCCTTCCAGGCTAGGGGGCTGAGCATCCAGGTAGTTCAGGGAACCCCAGGGAGATGGGCTCTGGGAGCCAAATAAAGACCCCCACCTGGCCTTCCAGGACCAATGACTGCTTCTACCCAGGCCAGGCCTGCGTGCGGGCCCTTTGGAAGCAGGTGGGCTGGAGTGGAGCCAGTGGGGCATGGCTGATGTTGTGAAGTTGGGGTGAGCGGTGAAGGTGGAGAGGTACCTTTGGAGCCCAGGACAAGCCCAGTGGCCGCCGCAAAGGGCTCTGACTTCCTCCGGAGTGCGGCAGGGAGCCAGGCAGTGACCAGAAGCTTGGAAAGGCTGCTGCTGCCACACAGGGCCGGGCTTGGCAGGGACAGGCCTCCAAGCTCCTGCCAGGATTACAGGCCTCTGGGAGGGCTGGCGCCTGGGATGTGGCCCAGGGAGGTGTCTGAGACGGGATGGTGGACAGGGGTCTGGGTTCGGCGGGCTGAGAGGTCAGCGAGTGGATTGTGGGGCTCAGGGTGTGTGACCCTGTAGGGCAGGTGCAGGAGTGGCCAGGGTCTGTGGATGGGGCTTAACGCTGCGTCCCAGGACAAGCTCTGTGTCCTGGGCCAGGTGTGCCATCGGGTCGACCCTGACAGCTGCATTAAAAAAAAAAAAGTTTTAATACAATTTTTAAAGGTTATACTCCATTTACAGTTACTGCAAACTATCGGCTCTATTCCCCCCGTTGTACAAGGCATCCTTGGGCCCATCGTACACCCAATACTTTGTACCTCCTCCTCCCCCATATCTGAGTCTCCTTCTTTATTATATTCACTAGTTTGTTGTATTTCTTTTAGGTTCTACGTACAAGTGATATCACACAGTATTTGTTTTTCTCTGACATTTCACTTAGCATAATGCCCTTCAAGTTCATCCACGTTGCTGCAAATGACAAAATTTCCTTCTTCTTTATGGCTGAGACAGGTGCATTTTACAGTGGAGGTAACAGGCCAGAGAGGCCCAGGGAGCAGCCCAGGTTCCCCTGGCTGGCACTGGGGGCAAAGACACCCAGGCAGCGGCCCAGCTCGTCCAGCACGCACAGTGCCAGGGGCCACGCAAATGCATTCATGTCATAAAATCAGAAGAAAAAAGTAAATATAACAGTAAAGCCTGGATTATATTTTCTTTATTCCAACTATCATAAAATATCATTAATGTTTCTTTTTTTTAATGGAGGGAGGGGTCCACAGAGGCCATAAGGTAACCTGAGTGGGGTTTGTGTGGAGCCAGAGCCCCTGGCGGGAAGCTGGGGCACCAGGTGCTCCCTGGCTCCTGGTGAAAGCAGGGGCCTGGCCAGTACGGCCAGAGCGACGAGAGACAGCCGCGATGCCTGTGTCGGGGCGTTCTGATATTCCCCCAGCTAGGGGGCATGCTGGGTTCTGGGGGTGCCCTGGGAGACCTCCAGGCACAGGCTGAACTCCACAGCCTACGCAAGGTCACTGACAGCCCCTTCCATGATGCGTGTCCACATGTGTGTGTGGGGACACCCAGAGCCCCTGCCCCTGTAACGCGTCTCCCTGCCCTCCCCCCAGGTCCCTGGCCCCAACATGGCCCGTCGCTCCCAGAGCTCCTCGCAGGGGGATAACCCACTGGCACCCGGGTACCTGCCACCCCACTACAAAGAATATTACCGCCTGGCAGTGGATGCACTGGCTGAGGGTGGGCCAGAGGCCTATAGCCGCTTCCTAGCGTCCGAGGGAGCACCTGCCTTCCTGTGCCCTGAGGAGCTGGAGCACGTGCGCCGCCACCTGCGGGACCCGCAGCACGTTGCCCTCGAGCCCCCCGAAGGCAGCCCCCCCAACGTGGACTTCGATGGCTCCTCGGGCACCTACTGGCCTGTGAACTCGGACCAGGCAGTGCCTGAACTCGACCTGGGCTGGCCCCTGACCTTCGGCCTCCAGGGCACTGAGGTCACCACGCTGGTGCAGCCACCGCCGCCTGACAGCCCCTGCATCAAGGATGAAGCTCGAAGGATGATCCGCTCTGCCCAGCAGGTGTGCTGTCCCAGGCTCAGCAGGCAGTGGGGAAGGGCGGCCTGAGCTGGACCTTGAAGCATGAGTAGGAGTGTGAGGGTGAAGGAGGAGTATCAGCATGCCCAGCTTAGGGGGCAAGGGTGGGGCCAGGGCTGGCTGGCCAGGCCTCTCCAGGCTTCAAGCTGTAATGAGGGCTCCCTGGCAGACTTCTTCCCGGGTCATCAGGGGTTTGGTTATTGCAAGCTGCAGACTGCACAGGTTTGCTTGCCCACGGTCACGGCCAGTGCCCAGAAACTCAGGGGCTCTGGGATGGTTGGGGTCCCTCCTTGCCTGGCTTTACTGTTCAGAGAATTCTCTCTAGTTCTGCCCTGACCTAGCTGACAGCTTCTTACCCCTGTGCCCTCAGCACCCCAAACAGTTGGCAAATAGCAAAGGGAGGCTGTTAAACCATGGACCTTAAGGCAGCAGGTTCAGACACTAAAGACCCCTGCCTCTGCCCTCTGCCCCCCGCCCCCCCGTGGCAACCCTCTCCCAGGGTCAGAAATGGAGCCTGGGGCTCAGCCCTGATACCTGCCCTGGGGTCCTTGGAGCTCAGCCGTCTGTAAGGCAGAGGGGTTTTGGGGGCCTCATCTGCCTTGCCCCCTGCGCCATCAGGGCTCTCTGCCCTGGGCTGAACACCCGCCCCTAGCTGAAGGACAGCCCGCCCCCAAAAGGCTGCAGGCCCTGTGCCTGCCTCAGGCTCCATCATGGGCCACCTAGCAGTCCAGCAGCCCCATATCCCCTCTGACAGCCCCCTTCCTTCTGACCCCCATTCCATGACAGGGCCCCACTCTCCCCTGGGATGGGCTAGTAGCCATTGTTGGCATCCAGAGACAACCGCCTCTGATTCGACCCCCCGCAGGTGGTGGCCGTGGTGATGGACATGTTCACCGACGTGGACCTTCTCAGTGAAGTGCTGGAGGCCGCTGCGCGCCGCATCCCGGTCTACATCCTCCTAGATGAGGTGAACGCACAGCACTTCCTGGACATGGCCGACAAGTGCCACGTCAACCTGCACCACGTGGACGTGAGTGACCGGAGGGTGGGGAGGGGTGGCCGGGAGGGAAGGGCTAAGATCCCTCTCCAGAGACATAATGCCTCTCCCGCCCCAGTTCCTCCGTGTGCGCACTGTGGCGGGCCCCACCTACTACTGCCGTACTGGGAAGTCCTTCAAGGGCCACGTGAGGGAGAAGTTCCTCCTAGTGGATTGCGCCGTGGTGATGAGTGGGAGCTACAGGTGCGCGCAGCCCCGTTGCCCCCCCAGCCCCAGCCCCTCCCCATTAAAGGGCCTCCCCTCCAGAAGCCCTCCTCCTGGAGCCCCTGACACAGCTCCACCCCGTCCTGCCCCTGCCTGGCCTGGGTTATTACTCGGCCCCACCCCTTCCCTCTAACCCTGGCCCCTCCCTTTCCCCTGACTGGCCTCGCCCCCTCCCTCTGACTGGCCCCACCCTGCTCCCAGCTTTATGTGGTCCTTTGAGAAGATCCACCGGAGTCTGGCCCACGTGTTCCAGGGCGAGCTGGTCTCCAGCTTCGACGAGGAATTCCGCATCCTCTTCGCACAGTCCGAGCCGCTGGTTCCCGCCGCCGGGGCGCTGGCCCGCATGGACGCCTACGCCCTGTCTCCATACGTGGGGGCTGGGCCCCTCATGGGTGGCCTGGTGACCGGGGTGTTGTCCCCTTTCTCCTTACCCAAACGAGCCCACCTCCTGTTCCCACCGCCTCGGGAAGAAGGCCTGGGCTTCCCCTCATTCCTCGACCCTGACCGCCACTTCCTGTCGCCCTTCCGCCGAGAGGAGTCACCGCGGATGCCGGGGGGCGCCCTGGAGCCACACGCGGGGCTGTGGCCACTGTCGCGGCATCTGGACGCCGAGGCCGGACCAGGCGGGGAGCTCTTGGGCCCGCGGGGCTTCTTTCAGGCGCGGCACCAAGAGATGGACGCCTTCAAAAGGCACAGCTACGCGGCCGCCGACGGCACGGGAGCCGTGGAGAATTTCGCCGCCGCGCGACAGGTGTCGCGGCAGACATTCCTCGGCCACGGTGATGACGTCCGCTTCCAGACCAGCCACTTCCACCGCGACCAGCTCTACCAGCAGCACTACCAGTGGGATCCACAGCTTGCAGCAGCGCGCCCACAGGGCCTGTGCGAGAAGCTGCGCACTGGCCACCCTGGCTTCGCGGACCATGACGACTTCGCGCTGGGCGCCGGGCAACGCTTTCTGGAGCTTGGCCCGGACGGACACCAGCGGCTGGACTACGTGCCATCCAGTGCCTCACGGGAGGTGCGCTATGGCTCTGACCCTGCCTTCGGGCCCGGGCGCCGCGGTCTGGAACCGGCCGGGGCCCCGTGCCCCAACCTGGGCCAGCGCTTCCCTTGCCAAGCGGTGACGAGGCTAGGCCCAGAGACTGTGCCCAAGCCAGAGCCAGAGCGCAGAGGCCGGCCCGAGGGGCGGGCGGGACTGCGGCACTGGCGCCTCGCCTCCTACCTGAGCAGCTGTCACGGTGAGGACGCTGGCGACGAGGGCCTGCCCGCACCCATGGAGTCCGAGGCCTATGAAGACGACGTGTTGGTTTCTGGGGACCGGGTGGCCGCCGGGGACCTGCCGACCTCGAGCTTCCGAGCGCCCACGTCCTTCCCGGGCTCCGGCAGCGGTGGTGGCGACGGCTCCGAGCCCGAGGGCCTGGAGGCAGGCCTGGCCAAGCAGGACTCGTTCCGCTTGCGCGTGAACCCGCTGGTCCAGCGCAGCTCGCGGCTGCGTTCCTCGCTCATCTTCAGCGCGTCACAGGCGGAGGGCACGGGCGGAGCTGCCGCGGCCACCATGGAGCAGGTGGTGAGCGAGATGCCGGCGTCCGGTGGCAAGGCCGTGCGCTCTGCTGTCTCCACCAAGGTGGCCGAGCTCCTGGAGAAATACAAGGGCCCGACGCGGCACGCCGGCGGCCTGGGGGCAGCGGTCACGGTCGCCAGCCACAGCAAGACTATCCTGTCCCAGGCGTGGCGGGAGGAGGTGTCGGCACCTGGGGGCGGTGGGAGCGAGCACCGCAGCCTCGAAAGCTGCCTGCTAGACCTGCGCGACTCCTTCACGCAGCAGCTGCACCAGGAGGCTGAGCAGCAGCCGGGAGCCGCCGCTCTCACCGCCACGCAGCTGCTGGACACACTGGGCGGGAGCAGCAGTGGCGCTGACCGGCTGCCCTCCTGCTTCCTCTCCACCCAGGGCCGCTCCACCTCCCCGCAAGGGCGGGACAACCCCCCCGCAGAGGGGCCCGGGGCGCACCAGCCGCCCCACTCTGAGCCAAAAGGGGGCCCCACGTCAGCTTACCCCGAGCGGAAGGGAAGTCCCACTGCAGGGTTTCCCAGCAGCGGAGACAGGCCCACCACGGGATTTACCGAGCAGAAGGGGAGTCCCGCTTCCGCCTGCCCTGAGCGCAGGGGGAGCCCGGTGCCCCCGGTGCCCCCTGTGCCGGAGCACAGGGGCAGCCTCCCCCTCCCCTTCTCCGGGGAGTCTCCAAAGACCGGGCCCACAGAGGAGGCACCTGGTGGCCCCATGGAGATCCTACGCAGGGGCTCTGCGCGGCTGCGGCAGCTGCTGAGCCCCAAGGGTGAGCGGCGCGCGGAGGATGAGGGCAGCGTCCCGGTGCCACAGGAGAATGGGCAACCTGAGAGCCCCCGGCGGCCGTCGCCAGGCCGGGCTGACAGCACCGAGGCTGTCACAGGAGATGAGCGGGGCCCGCGGGCGCGCGTGGCCTCGGCCACGGCCAATGCCTTGTACAGCAGCAACCTGCGGGATGACACGAAAGCCATCCTGGGGCAGATCAGCGCCCACGGCCAGAAGCACCGCGGAGTCCCCGCGCCGACCCCGACCCAGAGCAGCCCTGAGCTGGGCCACCCTCCAGCTGCCGGCGGCCAGGCCCCTGACATGTCCGACAAGGACAAATGTTCTGCCATCTTCCTCTCAGACAGCCTGGGGACCCAGGGCCGGCTGAACCGCACGCTGCCAGCCAGCGCAGAGGAGCGCGACCGCCTGCTGCGCCGCATGGAGAGCATGCGCAAAGAGAAGCGCGTCTACAGCCGCTTCGAGGTCTTCTGCAAAAAGGAGGAGCCCGGGGGCCCGGGGGCCGGGGAGGGCCCGGCAGAGGACACCAGGGACAGCAAGGTGGGCAAGTTCATGCCCAAGCTCCTGGGTACGTTCAAAAGCAAGAAGTGAGTCTCCTGGCCCACCAGCCCAGGTCGGGGCGCCGGCATCACGGTCCGGCAGAGCCCCTGGTCCTCAGCCAAAGCCTTCGGAACCTGGCTGAGCGCAGCCAGAGCTTGGCTCCACTTGAGGCTCACCTGGTGGTCCTCCCTGCCTCTTGCCCCTTGGCCTCTCCTCCCTAGGGGCTCCAGCCCCTAGCTGCCCCTGGCCCTACTCCCCCAGTTCCCGCTCTTCTCACACCTCAGTCTCTGGACCCTCAGTGCCACCCGACCTTCTTCTGCGTCTGACTCCACCATTTCTTTGGGCTTCAGGTCCCCTTTGGATTGCCTCAGGGACCCATCTCTCTGTGCCTCAGTCCCCCATCTTTCAGGGGGCCCGCCTCTGTGCCTCAGTCCCCCATTCTCTGGGGTCCTTGTGTCTCAGGGTGTCTGTGTCTCAGGGGTCCCCTCTGCTCATGGCCTTCTGGCTGTGCTGTGGCCTCTCCTCTGTGCCTGGCAGCCCCATCCTCTCTCAAGGCCTCCCACCTTCTCAGGACCTGTCCTCCCCACCTAGGTCGCCGGGTTCACTTCCTGCCCTGCCCCTTTCCACCCTCCCGGCACCTCTCCTGGTGGCCCATCCCTTCAGCGTGGGGAGGTGGCCCCCGAGGGGCTGCCCTGTTGAGGACTGTGGGTGCTGCTCCCGCGGGCTGCCAGTGAGGAGTGAGGGCGCCAGGCTTTGCGGCACAGTAGTCAGGTGGGTGCTACCCTCACAAAGGTCCCTGGCAGACGCGTGTTCACAGGTGCCATCGACAGCCACGCCGGAGAAAGGGGCTGGATGCGGAGCTCTTGTTCTGTGAGGGCAGAGGACGAGGTGCAGTGGCACCTGAGCCCCAGCCCACTGCTCTGAGGGGTCTCCATGCCCCGTGAGGTGGGAGTGGTCCTTGCCCTGCAGGTGCCCAGCAGACCCCAGCTCCACCCTGTTCTGCATTCTTTCCACCTTTGTCACCAACCCCCCAAAAATCTGTCCAAGGCTCCCCACTTAGCTTTTTTTTTTTTTTTTTTGCGGTACGCGGGCCTCTCACCGTTGTGGCCTCTCCCGCGGCGGAGCACAGGCTCCGGACGCGCAGGCTCAGCGGCCATGGCTCACGGGCCCAGCCGCTCCGCGGTATGTGGGATCCTCCCGGACCGGGGCACGAACCCGTGTCCCCTGCATCGGCAGGCGGACTCTCAACCACCGCGCCACCAGGGAAGCCCCCCACTTAGCTTTCTTGTATCTTTTTTTTACCTCCGGACAGTAGATCTGGAATGACACATTTG
This sequence comes from Mesoplodon densirostris, assembly GCF_025265405.1. NCBI lineage: Eukaryota > Metazoa > Chordata > Mammalia > Artiodactyla > Ziphiidae > Mesoplodon > Mesoplodon densirostris. The sequence goes on along the minus strand of NC_082673.1, from coordinate 92,063,451 downwards.
GGCACCAAATGCTTAGAAAGCCCCCCACAGTAGGTGCTGGTACTGTTAAGTTAGTGTTTGTGCTCTTTCTTTTTAAGTAGGCTTTTTTTCTTTTTCAAGTATAAGGAACCCCACTTGCTCTGGCTGAGAAAGGATTTAAGGAACAAGACTGCTGAGTCAGGCAGCAGTTGTGACTGAGCAGCTGGAGAAGGGAGGGGGGTGGGGTAGGGGGACTCCTGCCCCCCGGCGGCTCGCAGTCTGTTTGCACAGCCACCACCCAGGTAGGGTAACAGCAGAGACTTTGGTTCGAATGGAAAAGGTCACTGGGGAGCCGGACAAGCTGGAGCATTTCTGGGTGTTGACGTGCTTGTTGACGAGTTTGGTTTTACCTGGCCTGGTGCACAGCTGTTCTTAGCAGACCTGGCCGGGCCTAACGCTGAGGGAGGCGCCGGCAGGAAATGGAGGTTCTGCCCAGGGAGAGGCCAGAGGCCCTCAGAGCCTGCCATTTGCATCCTGCACATCGTGCTCAATAAGACATCTCCTCAAATGTGATTCTGCACATTTTGGTGTTAATAAAACAATGCACAAAATATTCCAGCATGTTCCCAAATATGTGTGTGTGTGTGTATAATTATATGTTGTATATTGCGACCTTTAGCCTTATGACCTTCTCAGATTCCCTCTGGACACCCCCACCCATCCCTGTTGAGTGTACTAAAGACCCCTCCCCCTCTATGCCGCCATACCTCTACCCGCATCTTCTAGCCAACACGGACCCCTTCCACCTCTCAGCCCCTTCCTGTGCAGGCCTCACTTCACTGCCACACTTAGCTGCCTACTGCCCATCCTTGCCACTGCCTGGCCCTGTGTAGGCACAGCCCCTGGTTGCCTAGCCCAGCAGACACTTCTAGGCCTCGTCTCGAAGCTCCCATCGACCTGGGGCTTCCCCTAGCCTGGGTGCCAAGCAGCCACTTGCCCAGTTGTTTGGGCCTCCCTGGCCCTCCAGTCCCAGCAACACTGCCTCTGCACTTAGGGCTGGACTTCTTGGGCCCCCTGCCCCTTTCTGGGCAGTGGCATTCATCCTACAGTCTCATTTGTCCCCCTTGTTTATCACTTGGGGCTATGCCTCAGGCTCTAGAAATGCAAACAACTGCCCCTTGGGCAGTCCCCATCTTGTGAATAGCTCACCTCCAAGCCAGAACTGTGGTGGTCCCATCCTTGGCCTTCCCCCAAGCCCTGTTCTCTCTGCCTCTGAGTCTCTCTTGGAGCTGCCAGGTCTGGGTCCACCCTCTGCCCAGCTCTCCTTGCCCAAGTCTCGCCCTTCCCCCGCAGCAGCCCATGTCTTTGACAGTAGGGCAGAGCTTCCTGCTCACGGCATCACCGCACAGGCCGAACCCCTTAGGCTGTGAACTCCTCCTGCCAGGCAGCCGGGAAGTGGCCTCCCTGTGTCCTGACCGCTGCCCAGGGTCAGACGCGGTGTGAGGCATGCATGGGACCAGGAGACATCTCAGCGCCGCTGGGCCTCTCCCACCTCCTTGGCCGGCACACCCCCGGCCTGGGCTCGCACCAGGCCCTTTGCCCGGTGGTGACCAGAGGAGGGGGCCCTGAGCCCCACAAGACATTTCCAGCTGTTCTCCCCCTCCCCCAACCAAGGCCTGGAGACAGACTGGGTGCCCGTCACTGTGCTGGTGGGGCATGGGCTGGGGTGACTGACAATGACTACGGTCAGGGGCGCCGCCCCATCTTGTCCCTTTTCCTGCTCTGGCTCAAGGCCACAAGTGTCACATGGTAGCTTGCACCCAGGCAACAGATGCACTACACAAGAGCCTCTCCTGCCAGGACCACCCTGGGGACGGCCTGCAGCAGCCCCAGCCAGCTGGGATCTGACGTGCTCAAGCACCAGGCAGGCCTGCTGTGGACACAGGTGACCAGACAGGAGCCCAGGGTGACAGCCTATGGCGCCCACGAGGCTTCTCAAGGGCTCTGTCCTCGAAGAGGGCTGGGCTGCAGGAAGCCGAGGAGGCAGGTTGGCTTGGCAGGCTGGGACACACCGCACTGTATTGGAGAAGGTGAGTGAGGCTGGAGGGTGAGCCTCGTCTACGCCCCCCAGAGAGGCCTGGACGAGCTCCAGAACGCACATGTGCCCAGGAGAGGGCGGGTTGGGGAAAAGGTGGGTGGAGAGCGCTGGGGCCTCGGGCGGGGTGGGGGGGCGGCCTGGAGGAGGGGCAATCCAGGGACTGGGGGAGGGGCGCGGGGCTGGGCGCCGGGGACGGCCGGTTGAAGACCCATAAGGCGGCTCAGGCGCGGGGTCCGGGGAGCAGGGGCAGGCAGCCCAGCGCCGAGCGGCAGACGGGCCCGTAGGCTTGGGAGTAGCCCCCGAGCGCGGCCCGCGCGGCCCCCTGGGCCTCCTGCGAGGCCGAGGCGCTGAACATCCTGCGGCCGGGCCTCCGGGGAGGCCGGGGAGGAACCAGCAAGCAGACGAGGACCATCGTAGGAGGCGTGGAGGGAGCGCCCAGAGGCGAGGGAAGCGGACGGGGGACGGGGAAGGAAGATGGAAGGGAGGGGAGGGCGGGAGGGGCGCGGGCTCACCGGTCGCCCGCCGGCCGCGTAGCCACCACGGCCCGAACGGCCCGGGTTCCGTTCCGGTCACTCCGGATCAAGGCCTGCACGGCCACCTGGGCGGCGGCCTGCGAGGTCAAGGAGGGCGCCGCCCCCCTCCCGCTGGGCTTCACCTGGGAAGAGGCGTGTCGCAGGATCACTGGCTCCGTCGCGAAGGATCTGCGGGAGGGGTCCGCCTGTGCCCCCCTTCCCACGACCTACCCAGCAGGATGCCGAGGGGAGCCCTGCCGTCGTCCAGCGGGGCCCTTTCCCTCTCCCAAGACCTCCTGGGGGCGGAGGCTGGTGCAGGGGGGCCGAGCTCTGCCTGGGAGGGTCCTTGGCTCCGCCGGGGACATCTGTGGGGTCGGAAGATCAAGTCCCGGAGTTAGGGGTCCCGCGCTGCTGACGGTTGGTGGTCCCACACGGCGGGGACCCCAGCAGCTCCGCGCGGGCGGCCGCCAGACCACACACCGTGCTCGGGGACGTGACCGGGGTTACTTCGAGGCCGGCGTCCGGGCTGCCGCGCAGGCGAGCCCGAGGGCAGCTTGGCCGCGGCTCTGGGTTTGAGCGGGGGCGCCGGGGGCGTGGGGACAACGCCCAGGCCCGTCTCTCTCGGGACGCGGCCGTTACCCCTGCGCTCCAGGATCATCTGCGAGAGGCGAGGGGCGCTCGGAGGTGCGCGGGGTGGGCGTCAGGGGGTTGGGGGTCGCTGGGGCAGGGGAGGCCTAGAGGGTGTGTGCACGGGGGATGATGGGGGTCGCGGGCCGGAGCACCTGATAGAGGCGGCTGCGATACTCGGTGGCCGAGAGCTGGGCTCCTTCGTGCACCGGGAGCCGCACGTCCGCCTCCAGGAGTCCCTGGCAGAGTGGAAGGCCACAGTCCTCCGACTGGCCCTGCCCACGCCCTGCAGGTGGCCTAGTCCGGCGGACGCCCGGGCACCTCCCCGAGCTCACCCCCTTCCCGAGCCGCCGCTTGAGCAGGTATCGCTGGGCAACGTGACGGTCCATCTCGGCGGCGCACATGCCGGCTGGTGGGCGCCAGAAGGCCTCCAGACACGAGCTGGGCTCGAACTGTTGAAACCGGTTGCCTTGGGAACCGATGGCGGAGCCCTCCCTGCGCCTGCGCCGGGGCGGGGCAGAGCGGGGTCTGCAGCCCAAGCCCCGCCCAATCCGGTGCTGCCGTGGAGCCCCACCCCGCAGTCCCGCCCCCTCGGCACCGCCCCCGGACCCTCGCCGCCTTGCCGACTGGTATTCCGCGTGGCCCAGGCCAGAGCCCAGAAGGTGCCCCCCTCCGCCCTCCGCCCTCCGCCCCCCGCCCCACCTGCGCCCAAGGAGCCTGCTGCAGCCTCCAGAACCTCTCCACCAATCCGGGCCTTTGCACGTGCCGTGCCCACCGCCTGGGACGCTCTTTCCTCCCGCCTTGCTTCTCCGGTCTCTGCTAAAGGGGTGCCGACGGTTAGGGTGTCATTCGCAGACAGCCCCTCCACTCCTTGGGTATTTGGCGGCAGGGGCCGGGCCATCCCCAGAGGGTGCTAGCGCTTGAACTAGGCAGGTGCTGAGGCACCGCCAGGAAACGGGAGGTTAGTTCCAGGGCGGGGGTCCCGGCAAGCGGCTGGGAGAGCAAACCTGGAGGGGGTGAGAGTCTATGAGACTGGCTGAGAGGGGGCTGCAGTGCGCAGAGGTCAAGCGCCAGAGGGCGACCAGAGCCTTGCAGAAAAAGGAAGCCAGGGGCTTCCCTGGTGGCGCAGTGGTTGAGAGTCCGCTTGCCGAAGCAGGGGACACGGGTTCGTGCCCCGGCCTGGGAAGATCCCACATGCTGCGGAGCAGTTGGGCCCGTGAGCCATGGCCGCTGAGCCTGTGCGTCCGAAGTCTGTGCTCCGCAACGGGAGAGGCCACAACAGTGAGAGGCCCGCGTACAGCAAAAAATAAAATAAATAAAAATAAAAAAAATTAAGTTGACTGAATGTTCTTTTTAAAAAAAAAGAAAAAGGAAGCCAGGTAAGGGGGCTGACGGGCGGGGGTTAGCCAGGGAAGGAAGTGGGAGCACAACCCCTTGGACGTTGGAAGAAGAGCATCGACGGGACAGCTAGGCAAAGGCCCCGAGTGGGAGTGTGCCTGGCGCGTTGGAACCACAAGGAGACCCCGTGTGGCTGGAGCCCTGGGATGGAGACCAAGGTATCAGCAGGGGGCGGTGGGCGAAGCTGGAGGGATCTTCCCCGACCAGGGCTCGAACCTGTGTCCCCTGCATTGGCAGGTGGATTCTTGACCGCTGTGCCACCAGGGAAGCCCAATAAGCATTTGTTAAGTTAATGAATATTATGTGCAGAACTAAATTCGCAAGTTCTTTGAAGGAAAAAACTACTTTCTGTATCTTTCAGCATCTCCTATAGTATTCATAGAGTGCCCTATTCTTAGGTCCCAATAAATATTTTTGATAGATATAGTGAAGAAGATGCTTCGTCATATGATTTTATATAGCATGCTGAATGATCTTTCTAGAGGATATAATTTTTTACAAGAATAATTTCCCAGTGATATGTAATAGAGCACTGAGTCAACTAGTAGTCAAGAAGTGGAGCCTCTAATCCCAATTCTGGCACGGACTCACTGTGTGACAATGGACAAGTGACAGAACTTTGCAACTCTGCAGCATCCTCATCTGTAAACAGGAATATGAAAAAAATCAGAGCTAGAAGGACCTGAAAGCTTTTAGTCACATAGAAATACTAGCACATTGTACAAAATATACAAGAAAGTTCATGGCAGTATTGCTTGCAATAGTGAAAAACTGGAAACAACCTATGAGTACATCAAGAGGAGACTACGTAAATGAGGTCATGAAAAGCAAAGGAAGACAGAAATTGTCACGCACCAGAGAACACTAAGGAGGTATGATAAATAAAGGCACCGTGGACTGGATTCTGGAACTGAAAAAGGACAGCAGTGGGAAAACTGGTGAAATTTGAATCAAGTCTGGAGTTTAGTTTATACACAGGCTATACAATGTCCCAAGAGGACTTATGATGAGAAAAATGTCAGTCACAGCTTTAAGCCCTTGGTTTGGAAGGAGCCAATGAGAAAGCGGATTGGAAGGAGATGTATGTACAATTTCATTCACAGGAAATCGGTAAAGGATGATACTTTCCTTGCACTATCCACCCCAACAATATGTGCTTCTGGTGCTTGAAGAGTCTCCATATCCTAGTGAAGAGAATTCCCATGCTTGGGCAGCTGACCCCCTTTCCAGCCACCTGGGTGACCTGGACATCCCCAGCTCAGGCTGAAGCGGGGGAGGAAGATGTGCTGAAGCCTACACCTCTGCTCTGCCGCTCCTGCACTCACTGCTGGCCAGCTTCTTAGGAACCAGAGGAAGGCGAAAGCCCAGGCCTCCCTGCCACGCGCGTGGCCCCGACGCTGCCTCTGGGGCACCCTTCTGGCTTGCGGACGTTGCCTCCATGTTATCTGCAATGAGCCCCATGGACCACTGTCCTCCTCTAGCTCAAGTGACTTGGCTTGAAATTCAGTAATTCATTTTTCTGATTGATCAAGTCTGCTGTTGAAGTTCTCCACTGGGTTTTTAATTCTTCATTTCTAGTGTATTCCTCAGCACCACAATTTCTGTTTGGTTCTTTTTTATTATTTCTGTCTCGTTGAAATTCTTGTTTTGTTCACGTGCTGTTTTCTTGGTATTATTATCTTTGTTCTCTTGTAGCTCACTAACAATTTGGCAATCTCTATAAAAAAATGTATAATGCATGTATCGTTTGATTCAAAAGGAATTTGTCATACAAAAATCTCACAAGCAGGCAAAAATAGTTTTTGGTAGCATTGTCTTAGTAGGGAAAAGTTGGTGACAATGTAAGTGTTCATCAGTATCAGACTGGTTACATGAATCATACTTCAATTATGCTATACAGCTATTATTATATATAGAATCCCACATAGCTAGTAATGTGTTTTATAATATTATATCTATATATACTGCCCTGAAAAAGTTACTGAAGATATATTGTTAAGCAAATAAAACATTTACAACAAAAAAATAAATAAAATTATGGACAAAGGATTTGAATAGACATATCTCCAAAGAAGATATACAAATGGTCAACACCCCAGGAAAGGATGCTCAACGTCATTAGCAATCTGGGAAATGCAACCAAGACATATGAGGTCACACTCAGTCACTAGGATGACTTTAAAAAAACAGTCTTGGCAAGGATGGAGAGAACTCAGAACTCTCATACAGTGCTGGTGGGATGTAAAATGGTGCAGCTGCTGTGGAAAACTGTTTGGCAATTCCTCGAAAAGTTAAAGATAGAATTACCATACGATCCAGCAATTCCACTTCTGGGTATATATCCAAAATAACTGAAAACAGATATTCAAACAAATACTTGTACACAAGTGTTCACAACAGCCTATTCACAAAAGCCAAAAGGTGAAAACAACACAAATGTCCATCAGCTGATGAATGGATAAAGAAAATATTATCTATACAGACAATAGAATATAATTCAGCCTTAAAAAAGAATGAAGTACTGATATGTGCTCCAATGTGGATGAGCCTTGGAAACATTATGCTAATTGAAATAAGTCAGATAGAAGAAGTCACATATTATATGAGTCCACTTAAATGAAATATTCAGAAAAAGTACCTCCATAGACGGAGAAAGCAGGTTGGTGGTTCCCAGGGGTTGAGGGGAGGGGAGATGGGTAGTGACTGCTTAATGGGTACAGGGTTCCTTTTTGGGGTGATGAAAATGTTTTGTAACTACATAGAAGTGATGGTTATACAAATACCACTAATGTGTATACTTCAATATGGTTAATTTTATGTTATGTGATTTCACCTAAAAAAAAAGAAAGAAGTTACAAGGCTTGGGAGGAAGCAGGAAAATGGGAGCCGTATCCAGGAGAAAAATAAGCTGATAGAACCAGCCCCATAAATGACAGAGATGATGGAATTGGCAATGACTTTAAAAACAGCTACTATAAATATGCTCATGGATATAAAGAAAGCATGAATATAGTGAAATAAGAGAGGAAAATTATTAAAAAGAACCAAATGGAATTTTTAGAGCTGAAAAATAAAATATCTGAAATGAAAAACTCATTGGATGGACACAGCAGAAAAAATGATCAGTGAACTCAAATACACAGCAATATAAACTATCCAAATTGAAACCCACAGGAAAAAAAAAAACCTCACTGACCTGTGGGACAGTGTCAACAAAAGGGGGTTGCAGAAAGTATGTTTGAGAAAGTAATGGCTGAAATATTTGCAAATTTAAAGAAAAAATTATATATTCACAGATCCAGGAATTTAACTGAAACCCAGGTAGGAAAAACACAAAGGAACTCATAACTAAATTGCTGAAAAACAGTGATAAAGAAAAAATACTAAAAGTAACCAAAGAAATTTACATGCAGAGGAACAAAAATAAGCATAACTGCAGAGTTTTTATCAGAAAAAAAAAATCAAACCAGAAGGAAAAGCAATGACATCATTAATGTACTCAAAGGGGAAAAAATGTGAATCTAGAGTTCTTGAACCAATCCCTAAAAATGTAGTGTATAGAAAGCATACAGAGCATATTACAAATGAGAAGCTGGGTACAGTTAAAGTGGAACCAGTGTTAAAAAATTAGAAGGGTGGCCAAACAGAAGAGGTGATTCTTCAGGCTGGAAATGAACTAAATCTGGTGAGAAACATGGTACCGTGGAAACCACTGGAGCCTTTAGTGGAAAGCCTCCTGCCAATGGAAATGGCTGATATGATCATCATTAAATGACTCGTGCATTGATGGGAAGAGGATGTAATTAAATGTTCTGTGAAAAATGTTTTCATATTATTGACATCTTGTCATCAAGAAGACTGAGACAGAACATAAAAAATAAACATAAGGGCCTCCCTGGTGGCGCAAGTGGTTGAGGGTCCGCCTGCCGATGCAGGGGATACGGGTTCGTGCCCCGGTCTGGGAGGATCCCATATGCTGCGGAGCGGCTGGGCCCGTGAGCCATGGCCGCTGAGCCTGCGCGTCCGGAGCCTGCGCGTCCGGAGCCTGTGCTCCGCAACGGGGGAGGCCACAGCAGTGAGAGGCCCGCATACGGCAAAAACAAACAAACAAACAAACAAAAAAAACATAAAATCAGAAAACTAACAGAGGAATTACGAGCGTCAGGAATGAAAGACTACTTTCCTACCAAATCCTTCAAACATTGAAAACAAGGGTTTATTGCCAACAGCCTCCCGCCAATACCTTTGGTAACTTAGACGAGATGGCACGTCCATTGAACGAGTGGGAGTATTCCCCAGATATAATCAGTAATAAACATAGAGGGCTTCCCTGGTGGCACCGTGGTTGAGGGTCCGCCTGCCGATGCAGGGGACACGGGTTCGTGCCCCGGTCCGGGAAGATCCCACATGCCGCGGAGCGGCTGGGCCCGTGAGCCGTGGCCTCTGAGCCTGCGCGTCCGGAGCCTGTGCTCCGCAACAGGAGAGGCCACAACAGTGAGAGGCCCGCGTACCACACACACACACACACACACACACACAAAACATAAAGATAAACTGAAAAACTCTATGCCCACAAGGACGGAGAGGAGAACAGAAGGCCCATCGATGGAAATGGACGAAGGACTGATAGCCACTTGGACAGGCTGAAGGGATGACAGCTGGACTCACCACGGAGGGTCCGAGGTGAGGAGCGGGGCCGAGAGGCCAGGAAGGGCGGCACGCTTGACTCGGAAGGCACCGCTGGCCGTCCCCCAGCTGCGGCAGCCGGAACGGCAAGTGGGAGCCTTGGTAAACTCAATCGACAAGAGCGGGGCCTGGTGAGGCGGGGCGCGGAGCAGTGCAACGCAGCTGCTGAGGGCAGTGGGACCTCTGGCCCCTGGAGCAGCAGGGACGTGTGACAGCTGCCCAGCCCCTCTTCTCCCTGCCGTCCCCCAGGAACCCGCAGCCAAAGGAGGTCTCAACCCTGCCATTCTGCCACCAAGAACGTGGCCCTAAGCAGAGTTATCCCCAAATCAGTGAATTTCAGCAAAAAAGGAATTCTGCAGCATGAACTTCATTACATTTACTTAATTATTAAATCAAATTTTCAGTGGACATTTGATTCATCCATTTATTTTTAAATCTGCTATTATGTGTTTTCTCTTGGGGCCATTATTTCTACCCAGTCCAACTTTCCCTTTTCCAGATGTCCTTGCAGATATACATTTTGTCAAGTTTTTATTTTCTCATCAGTTGTCAGTTGACAGTTTTATTGCATGCAGTTGTAACCTTCACCTTAGTGAACCTTAGTTCTGAGTGCATTATTGACTCGGGGTATTTATTATGCCTGGAAAAGAAGTGGGCTGTGCATTTACTTTTTAGCTGACCCATGGGGAGAGCATGTGCAGTGTGGATGGCCTCATCCAGGAGGCCCACAGTTAGGGGCAGCGGGCGTGTGGCAGGTCAAACCCTCCAGGCTGAAACGATTTGGCCTAAACTTGCTTCATCCATCACCAGCCTCCTTATGACCCTGGAGACCAACTCACAGGGACCCCACCTCCCAGACGGCAGAGTGTCACGTCTGAGTATGGGCCCTGCCCCTCCCTGTGTGTCAGGTCCGTGTATGGGCCCCGCCCCTTCCTCCCCCTCAGTGTCCAAGTCTGAGTAGATATCAGCTGTGTCCCCATGTGTGTCACAGTGTAGCCCACCGCCCACCCTGTTTCCGGTGCAGCCCCCGACCCTGTGGGGTGGGCCTGCTGTGCTCCCCTGCACCTGGGTCTCCGAAGTTGGGCTCCCCTCTCTCCTGCTCCCAGCGTGGGCTATGGACCCAGGTACGCCAGGTCACTCCAGGCACCTGCCTGGGCCCCTCCCAGGAGAGCACCTGAGGGTTGTAGCTGTGGTTGTCTCTAGATCATGGGCCCAGATTTGGAAACGGGGGGCCCCCAGGAGGCGCGCCCCCCAGCTGGGTACCCCCTCGTGGCTGTCTCTCAGGGGCATCTCTGGGCCAGCCCGTGGAGGCGGGCGCTGGCATCGCCATCGGGGCCTGCGCAGGGCTCTGGACTCTGGGCATCCTTCTGTTTGTCATCCTCTTCCTCACAAACAGAGGTAGGTGAGCACCCCTGGGAGGGGGGCACGCAGACCAACCTGGACCACACCCCGTGGCCCAGCTGCCCCGGTCTGGCCACTCAGGGAGGACCAGGGAGCCAAGCCCACAGACCCTGGGCTCCAACGAAACCTCTCCCCGAAGCTGCGACCCCGCTGACCCTGACGAGGCCAGGGCCCGGCTCACTGCAGCAGCATCACCACAGAGCCCCAGCCGACCCTCACGTGCTCGGCACACACACGCACCCCGGGGCTCCCGCCGGCTCCCGCCTGCCTTGGCTCATGGGACTCGGGTGGCAGTGCCACCGTGTCCCTCACTGCACCGCGTCTGGAGAGGGCACTTCCTCCAGGGGTAGCCATGGCTGTGGGAACTGACACACATCGTGGCCTGGATCTGGTCCTTCCACCTGGGGCTGACCATGAGCCTGGTGTGGGTCTGGCACCGATTCCAAGGTACTTGGCTGTGGAGGGGCCGCCACGTGAGGAAGGGTCCTCGCTGAATGCCCGGCCCAGGGCCAGCTTACGTTAGGATGAGGGGAGGGGGTGGGGCAGGTCTGCAGGCAGCACACAAGCTGGGATATAGGGGAGGGTACAGACTTGGGTCCTGCCCAGGGCACAGAGAACAGCCGGGTCTGGGCTCTCCAGGGCTTGACCTCAGCCAGAGGACGCACTGGATAGACAGGCTGTCCTGGCCCTCACTCACATTCCTGCCCATCCTCCCCTTTGCCATGGTGATCGCCATCAGCGCTGCGCTTCTGATCCAGGGACAAGGTACCGGGGTGGGGCTGAGGCAGCCCTACTGCCAGGCCCCCAGTGTCCCTCTGTCTGACCTCTGTTCAGCATCTGGCCACCTCTGTGGGTCTCAGGCTCCCACGGGGGCTGAGCTCCAAGGACAGGGTCTCTGGCATCACCTGAACTCACCCCCACCTCCACAGGTCCACTTGGCCTTGGCAGGTGGAAGGGTCATAGGCATTGGCCATGTGGCCTCAGGCTGTGGTGGAGTGGGATTCAATAAAAGCAGCTGGCTCCTTCCTTTGCCCCAGGGCACAGGGCAGGGACAGGAGAGGACTCCGCCAGAGAGGCAGTGCACACAGTGGGAAGAGCCCACCAAGGTCCAAGTCACAGACCCAGAGCTTTCCGGAGTCCTGGGGCAACTCACTCTGTGCCTGTTTCTCCGCCTGTGAAATGAGAGCAGAGGCCGCTGGAAGTGCTCACCCCCCCCGGGGTCAGACACACAGCCCAACCCCGCTGGGACTCCTGGGAAGGGGCGCAAACCCCAAGTCTCTGGAGCTCAGTAGGGAGGGCTCCGAGGCAGAAGGAACAGCAAGCGAGGGCAGGAAGGTGTGCCCTCCGGCGGCCTGTCCAGGGTTGGGGGCAGGGGCTGAGTGGTCAGAGCAGCATCCCAGGAACAAGCCGGTGGGACACTCTGCGGCAGCCTTCCAGGTCCTCGCAGGCCCCTAGCAGAGCCCGCGGCGGGGAAGGGGCCGCGCTGGGAGGAGAAGGGGGACGGGAGGGGGGCAGCCTTGCCAGAGGCTGAGCAGACTGCTGGCCCTCTCCCTCCCGGTGTCTTTCCAGCTCGGTGTCCCTGCCAAGAGATGAGTGACCCTCCAGACGCCTCCCGGCCCGAGTCTGAGGGTACTGTAGCCTCGGCCCCGGGAGGGACAAAGACCCCCACGCCATTCACGAAGGGAAGGGGGAAGGACCCCAAGGGTGGGGAGAAGTATCAAGAGTAACACTTGGCTTTGAATCTGGGCCCTTGGAGGTGAGTTCCGTCTCCCGTGGGCGGCGGTGGGACCTGGTGGACACCAGGCACCGCTTTCCCAACACAGTGAGAGAAAGCCAGGACCGGGGCTGGGGGCGGGGCGGGGCGGGGGACGCGGCGGGGGACGCGGCTTCCCTCAGGACTCCACTTTCGATTCCACCCGGATTGCGTAATCGGGAATCGCAGCGCCGGGAAGAACCCGGTCCGAGGAATCCAGAGACAGAGGAGAACGAAACGCTCGCCACACGTCTTCTGGGAGGAGGCGTTTATGAGCTTTAACGCGAGGACACCTCGCCGGGGAATCGGCACGCCCGGACGACTTAAAATTTAAAAACCTCTGCCCATCGGTTGCCTTGCATCGAAACAGAAATTAAAAGACCCAGGTCGACCTAGACGCTCCCGCGACAGATGTGTGCGGCGCAGGGGCCCGGGAGGGGCAGGGGCGGCCCCCGGTGCGGTGTGCTCTGGGAAGGAACAGGGTCCGAGACTGCGGAGGACCGGCCCGGCCTTGAGAGCAGGCCCCGACCTCTCGCTGTCTGTTTCGCAATCTGTCAATTAGGGACAGTGGCCCCGGGAGGGCCTGAGGGTGGCGAGGTGGAGAGCGTTGGTGGCTGCCCCTGCAGGCAGAGAGACCCCGTCTGGAATGCCAGGCCAGGAGAAGGAGCGGTCCCAAACGGTCCCAAATGGGACTGCGGGATCATGGCTGATTCTTCCCCTGGTTCTACTTGGGCTTTGCCCAGTTTTCTGTAAGAAGCCCACATCATTTAAGGCCAACACTCAGATGCTGTTTTAGGAGTTTATGATTCAGCGTTTCTTTAAAAATGTTTAATGTGAAAACAAACGGAAATTCTGCATTGTCTTGAAGTTTATGTCATTTTATTTTTATTTACAAAATACATTTTTATAAGGAGGAAAATGCCTCAAATGTGTTCCTAATTTTAAGAGGCTCCGCCACATCTTTGGTGCAGGTGTCGCTAACTAGACCAAGTCCAGCCAGACCTCCTAAGACCGTTTTCAACACTGCGCCTTCCTACACACGTGGTTTCCTAAACCGCGCTCCTCACAAAGTTACAAGTCAGCAATTCTTGAATCTGTCCATCTTGCAGCAAATGTTGACAGACCTGGATAGAAACCCAACTATATGATGACAGGACCGAAATAGGTATAGATTTAAGTTACTTGTCAAAGGCATCAGACAGGATGGGAGGCTGGACCAGCCATACTGGCCGGCTGGGAAGCGAAGCCGATCAAGCCCAGGTCGCTGGTGTGAACTGAACAGGTGCCTCACGGGCGGGCTTAGAAGCCTCAGAGAGGAAATCCCAGAGGGAAACCCGCTGGACTAGGGGGTGGCATCCGAATGAGCTCGACCTTCCCAGTAACCCTAACTCCCACGAGGGCTCCAAAAGGAGAAAAAGGAATCACAAACTGCTTCGAGGAAAACTAGGGTTCCCGGAGCGACGAAAAGCTGTGGGGAAGCGCTCTGTCCCGACAAGACATATCGGGATTTCACACGTGTGTGTGTGTGTGTGTGTGTGTGCGCGCGCGTGTGTGCGTGTGGTGGAGGAGGCCAGGAACTTGGCGAAGCCTCTCCCCATATGGGGACACCTGGGGGAAAAGCCCACCGGTGGAGAGGCTTCAAAGGGCCCAAGTCTGGCACGTGGAGAGTGGGGGCTACTCCGGCTGCTGCTGGGTGTGTTAGATTCGGAAGCCAGCCCAGCATCGTCCTCCGGGGAAATCCGAAGTGCTGCCCGTCTGGGGTCCGACCTCTGCCAGACGCGCACACAGGCCGTCACGCACAGACTTCGAGTGAGGGAGTTGCGGGGAACGGAGGAAGGGGAGTCGGGCCGTTGCGCAAGCAACGGGGCGCGAGCTGGGGAGGGCGGCTAAGTTCTGTTTCCAGGGAGACCGTTCGGCTGACCGCCAACACAGCTAAAGGTGGACAAACCCCGACGGACGGCCAAGGTCCTGAAGGAGCCCCCTAGTAAAGGTAAGCGACGATGCCCTGACCCTTGATTGACTCCAAACTCCTGATTCTGCCTCTCCCAACCTCGTGACCCTGAGACGCGAGAACCCCGCCAGAATCTTCGGGCTGGTCGAGGGGAAGGGCTGAGCTGGAGGAGCGGGCTGGAGGCCTCGAGCCATGGTGCCCAAGAGAAAGCGCGGGCCGAGCGCCGGGGGCCGGTCTGGCGCGGCGGGAGAGGGCACCGAGCCGCCGCTGTCGGAGAGCGCTCAGTACTTGCAGCGAGAATACAAACTGCTCTCGGAGCAGCTGGACGCCTGCGAGGAGCGCGTCGACCAGGTGCTGCAGGAGAACGCCTTCCTGGACTGCGAGGCGCAGCGCCTGCGCGAGGAGAGCCGGCTCTACGCCAGCTACGTGAGCAGGCGCGCGCAGCGCTGCGCCAACGCCGTCGTCCGGCTGGAGGAGCAGAACCGCGTGGACCTGACGCAGATCCACCGGCAGCGCGCTGAGCTGGCGTCGCTCTACCGCGGGCGTGAGGAGGGCGTGTGCGCGCAGCTGCTGGAGATGGAGGCGCGCGCGGCGCAGATGGCGCGACAGGTGCAGGAGCTGCAGCCCTACAAGGCCAGTGCGCGCCCCCGCGGGAGGGCCGGGCGCGGGCAGGGCGAGGTGGGTGCACGCCGCGGACCGGCGCTGACCCGCGGCCCCGCCGCAGGAGCTGCAGCTGGAGCAGCTGGCCCGGATCCGAGCGCTGGAGCGCGAGCTGCTGCATATGCGCGTGGAGCACATGCAGCTGCTCCACCGCGTGAAGCGGCGTTTCCTGGAGGACAAAGCAGCCTTCGAGCGCGAGGCGCGCCAGCGCGTGCAGTCCCTGGCGCGGCGCGCGGAGCGGGAGGCGGCGCGCGCGCTCATCGCGCACACACAGGCCATCAGAGAGGACAATGGGCACCTGCGGCAGGAGCTGCTGCGGCTGCAACGCCGGGCCCAGGTGCTGCACGACGCGCGGCGCCAGTTGCTGGAGCAGCGTGAGCAGCTGCGACGTGAGCACGAGGACATGCGGGCCGTGGCGCGCGTGCACTGCTGGCTGCGCCGGGGCCCCGAGGGCCCGCCGCTTTGGCAATCGCCGCTGGCCGCCTCGCACCCCGAGTCCTTCGCCTCCACCACGATCCAGTCGCGCGCGACCTCCCGGGTCCCATCAGTCTCGGCCTCCCGGAACCCGTCTCAGGTCTCGTGGCGCGCGGCCTCTTGGGCCCCACCGTTGCTGTCGAAGCTCGCGGTTCCCTGGGTCCCGTCATTGGCCCCGTCGCGTGTTGGCTCCAGGGTCCTGTCGCTGGCCCCTTTGAAGGCGGGATCACGGGTCCCATGCCAGAATCCGTCGCACGCGAGCTCCAGGGTCCCGTCCTTGACCCTGTCGCGCCCAGGCTCCCGAGTCCCGTCCCTGGCCCCGCCACGCCTGGATTCCTGGGCCCCTTCGCGGTCCTCATTGCGTGTCGCCTCACAGAAGAGCACCATCTCTGGGAAGTCCGTCCCCGGGTCGGGCTCTTCCCGTCTCCCAGTCGAAGGAGACCGTGAATGTGACGCTGCAGGCAAAGGCGCCTTGGGGAGATCCTGAACCTACCCGGAGGAAGGCCAGTGAGGCCAGGCGGTGCGGGGGAGACGGGGGTGCGCAGGACGCGGATTTGGTGAGTAGATTATCAATAAAGGTGTGACCCCCTCCACCCCTCTCCGCTCTGGCACTGCCTGCTTCGCTGTCCAGCGTTTCCGGCCGGCGCAGGGACCACTCATTATGGCTCCCAGTTTCCAAGCTGCAAGGTAGCTTGATCGTCCTGTGCCCTGTGTGTCTGCCAGGATTGAGCAGCCCTCAACCCCACAGCTGACCTCTGGCTCCTCTGGCAGAAGCAGAGGGAGTCGGTCACGCCATCGTCCTGCCCATGAGGGCCGACAGTCTGGTGGCAGAGATGGACATCACGGGCATGGAGAGGTAGTATAAGAGCAGCAACGGAGTCTGGCGGGCCAGGGAGGAGCTGGTCCACTGCGTGTGGCGGCCAGGAGGGCCAGCGTGGTTTGAGCTGCTCAAGAGACCCATGGGGTGGGGCGTGGGCTTTGTTCTGGCGCCACGGGGAGCCACGGGCGTTTTTATGTTTAACCTAGTGGTTTTTTGTGTTTTTGCTTGTTTGTTTTTGCCGTGCCCTGCGGCTTGTGGGACCCTAGTTCCCTGACCAGGGATTGAACCCGGGCCCTGGCAGTGTAAGTTCTAACCACTGGACCTCCAGGGAGTTCCGGGGGGGAGGGTAATTGTAAATTTTGATTTAGCTGTCAGTCCAAGTGCACGGAGGCCGGTTAGTACGCTCTCCCTCACCTGTGGTTTGCATTCATCAACGGCTGCACTGGGGAGGTGGCGCGTGGGGGAGACCAGGGCGGACGCGCCACCGTGGCCCGTGGACCTGGGCCCTGTGGAGTGAGGAGTTCAGACCGCACCTTTCAAACAGAGCCCCCCCACCCAGTCCCCACCAACCTTGCCGTGGAAATTTAGTTAAATATTCTGGTTCTGGGTTGGAAGTGCTGGTGGGGGGCTGGCAACATCGAACACAAATTCTCTGAGAAGAGTTCATTTGAGGGGCGTCCCTGGTGGCGCAGCGGTTAAGAATCCGCCTGCCAATGGAGCGGACACCGGTTGGAGCCCTGGTCTGGGAAGATCCCACATGCCACGGAGCAACTAAGCCCGTGCACCACAACTACTGAGCCCGCATGCCACAACTACTGAAGCCTGCACGCCTAGAGCCCGTGCTCCTCAACAAGAGAAGCCACCGTAACGAGAAGCCCGTGCACTGCAATGAAGAGTAGCCCCGCTCGCCCCAACTAGAGAAAGCCTGCGCGCAGCAACGAAGACCCAACGCAGCCAAAAAATAAATAAATAAATATATATATTTTAAACAATGAAATCCTGGGATGCTCTGCTCTGCGGGCCTGGTCCCGCGGCAGCTGCTCAGGCACCGATCGCACGTGGTGGGCGCATCCGGGGAGAAGGTGTGCGGAGGGGATGTCCCTTTCCACCAGCCATGGAACAGCCCGCTGCTGAGAAGGCTGGTGCTTCCTAAGGACACGTGCCCCTGGGGATGTGGGGACAGGGAGCTGAGGGGCAGACCTTACCGTGCCTTCACGTTACTTCACCACCACGCTTCTCCCCGCAGGGTGCCGCATCCAGCAAAGGGTTCTCAGAGAGCCTCGCACAAGAACACAAGGAGGCGGCTGTGTCCTTGCCGTCTGCCCGCTGCCCCTCCCTCCAAGGGTTCACCACCAGGGCCTGCCCAGCCGGGCACAGAGGAAACTGCAGGCTGGGACAAGCCAGCCAGCAAGGGGGGACGGATGTGCCCACTGTTCAGCAGCCACTAAGCGCCAGGGTGACCTACTGGTATCACTCAACAATCGTCATCAGATGGAATGTAGTTAATTGCACAGTTCTGTGTTGTTCACACTTAATTCCACACAATGGCATCATGAGGTGAAAGCATCACAAAGGAGTAAAAACCAGAAACAGGTGACCTGGACGCATGGCCAGCTGGCCTGCAGGGCAAGGCTTGAGTCTTTGTAGCACTAATTGCCCAAAGACCCAAGACAGGCCATCCCAACTTGCACTCAAAGGCCATCTGAAGGCCTCCACAACTCCACACGTGGGGTGGGAACAAACCAGGCACTTCCCTGCTCACAGCTGTGAGCTGGAAGAAAAATATAAGCACTGGCACAAAAGTTTGGATTTTATAAATAAGAAAAGCCACTTGGCTGTTCCAAAGGTCACATTTCTATTTATTCCAGAGGGCCATGGGCCCCGCGCCCTTAAGGCCTCACTGGCCATGATGGGGCCACCCTGAAGGAGCAAGGCCCTTCCCCAGCTGGTCTGTGGGCAGGACTGACCCAGAGAAGCTTCTGCTACAAACTGAATTGTATCCCCATTCCCCCCTCCCGAATCCTGTGTTGAAACCCTAACCCCAGTGTGGTGCTGTTTGGAGGTGGGGCCTCTGGGAGGTGATGAGGTGAGATGAGGTTGTCGAGTGGGGCCCCATCATGGGATTAGAGCCCTTATAAAAGGAAGAGACACCAGCAAGCTCTCTCCCTTCCCCACGTGAGCACACAGTGCGCAGGCGCCATCTGCAAGCCGGGAGGTGGGTCCTTGTCAGAACTGGCCACCTGATCTCCGTCCGACTTCCAGCCTCCAGAACTGTGAGAAATAAACTTCCACTGTTCAGCCTCCTGGTCTGTGGTGTGTTGCTATGGCAGCCCGAGCAGACTGACACAGCTTCGTAACTTGATAACTTAGTGGCTATTTTCACCCATCGTCAGTATGTATTAATGAACTTAGAATATAAATATCCTGTAAAATAAGAAAAAAAACGTGGGAAAGTCCCAAACATACTCATCACTTAGCTTCAACAACTCATTTTGCTGATACTGTTTTGTCTTTCTTCTTTTTATTAGAATTTTAAAGCAAATCCCAGACATCATGCCATTTCACCCATGAATTTGTCAGAATGCGTCCTTCTTAAGGACTTTTAAAAACAGAACCACCCTGTCGTTATCACAGCAAACTCCTTAATACCACCTAATACCCAGTCCATGTTCAAATGTCCACGATTGTCTCAAAACAGCCTTTTTACAGCTGGTTTGCTCAAGTCGGGGTCACGTGGCCCCTCAGTGCGACGCCTCTGGGGCTCTGCCAGCTCCTCACGGCCCCCCACGGTTTTCTCTCTGGAATTCAGACAAAAATTAAAATCCTTCACCAAGCCTTTGGATAACCTGAAATAGCGTTCCCACGAGCAAGGGGGACAGGTGTCCTGCCCAGTGACCAAGTCTCCAAGTGCGAGCCGGTGCCCTAGAGAAGCCCACTCGGCAGGTTTTTACTTCGGGGCTGGGCAAGCAAAGACGCCTGGAGTCTGGAACAAAGAGCTCGCCTCTCCCCCCAAGTCTCCCTGATGTGAACGTGGCCAGAGGAACCCCACGCACACCTCCGCTTCCCCTCTCCTGTGGGTCCCCTGATGCCTCGTCGGGAAGCCCGGGTGGTGGACGCCCTTCCCACAGCGGCTCCGGCGGGCGCTGAGGCCCTCGGGCCCGCAGAGCCTTGCCGCGCAGGGAGGCCTTCCCGCGGTCGCCACGCGGGTGAGGCTTGCGCTCCAAGCAGACCTGGCGGTGCGGGCCCGGGCAGCCTCTCAGGCTGAAGGCCTGTCCGCACACCTCGCAGCCGAAGGGCTGCTCGCTTCTGTAGTTCCTCTGGTGTCGCAGAAGGCCCGGGACCCACCTGAAGGTCCGGCCACACTGGAAACGCTCAAAGGCAAAGCCACTCCCCACCCCACCCCTGGCTCGAGGGCTGCCAGAAGCGATTAGATTACAGTGTCTCCCCCGGCAAAGGGCCTCCCTTGCCCGGTGGAGGAAACAGGCACTTATACAGGCTGGCAGCGAGACAGGAGAAAATCCACACAACTGTCTTATCAGCTCACTCCCATTTAATTAGGGATTCACTCCAAGAAGTGGCCCAGCAGTGAGAAAAAAGCACAGAGATGAGCTAAAACTATAAATGGTGGAAAGCTGAAAATGAACTCAAATGCTCACCCAGATGAGGTCACAGTTAGGTCAATGCTGGTGTTATCTGTGGATGAGGGAGGACTGTAGCCCTGGGCGTTGACCTAAAGAGCCAGGGAGCACCGTACATACTCGTGTTTACACAGGAACAAAGACACCAGTCAGGATAGAGACTGTGCTCTCTGTTCCCCTAACCAGGCCCGGCTCCTGGGTTGGGGGAGGGTGCCGGGGACAGGGACCCAGGCAGGTCCTTCTGAACCACTCACCCTCGGCTTCCCTCCAACCTGGCACCCGAGACCCTCTCTGTCTTGGGGCTCCACACAACCCAGTGTCTGCCCCGCTGGTCTCATTTCCACACGTCTGCTTGGTCTCACTTCGGAGGGGATCTGAAATGAAAAACAAAAGACCGCCACCACACTCACCACGTCACGGGAAGGAGGCGCCCTCATCACCCCTGGGACGAGCACAAGGAATAAGGCACATGCCCACGGCCACACACGAAGCCCCTCAGAGCAGGGCTGTCAGGCCCGTGACCTCATCCCGGGCGTGTGCCTGCTGGGGCGGCCGCAAGGTTGGAGCACCCACACCCTCTCAGGCCCCCCGCCCTGCACACCCACGGCGCCTGCCGGCTCAGCACTCAGCAGAGCAGTGCTCTGTGCAGGGGCGGGGCACCAGCCCGGGGTTTCCAGGGTCCGATCAGACAGCAGCTCCTGCCCAGGGTCCCAGTGGGAGAGGAGAACGTCATCGGTGGATGCTGGGTGCTGAGCTCACCTGGGAGCAGAGGGAGGCCCTGGGGACCCCTCCGCACTTCCTGAAACGCGGGTCTCTCCCGCCCTGCAACCCGCGGCTCACCCCACTGTTCCAGGCGAGAGACGCGGCCAGGTATGGGGCCTCAACATCCTCCAAGGAGAGAAAAGGTGTGGTTTTCTGTATAGAAGACAAAGCAAGGGTGCAGGCCAGCCCTTGAGGCAACGTCCAGGAAGCCAGACAGGGAGGAGGGAGCCAGGGCCAAACCATGACAGGCTCTCCCCACCCTCCTTGCTGGCGGGGCCAGGTCTAACAGTGGACGGGTCTGAGGAAGGAAGAGTGGGCTGCCTCCAGGGCAGCACGAAGAATGCCCTTGGCCAGACTTGGTGCAGGATGGCCCCTCCACAGACACAGGACAAGAGCTCCAGCTCCCGCACCCTCTTAGCCTGAACTCGAGGCCCTGGCGCCATCGAGGGACTGGATGGGCTCTGCAGGCTGAATTCAGCCGAGCTCCTGAAACTGCCAGCATCACATCCTGGCCCAGCACCCTCTGGCCAGGGTCCGCACACCGCCGCCACTCTTCCCTTGAGAAGTGTATGGCCACCTGCAACACAAACAGCTCCCCGCCAGGAGCAGGACGTCAGACCTGGCTGCTCCTGGGGCTGCAGGACAGTAAATGGAGAGACGCTGAAACGCACGTGTCTGGAAGAAAAGGTGGGTGGGGGCAGGGGGTCTCAAAGGAGGAGAAGCCTCAAAAGGCCTGAAGCTGAGGCTCAAGGGAAGGCTCCTGTCATGGACTTAATGTCTGTGTCCCTCAGATTCATCTGCGGAAACCCTAACTTCCAGTATGGCTGCATTTGAAGGTGGGGCCTCTAGGGAAGTATTTAAGGTTAAAAAAGGTCATAGGGTGGGGCCCTGATCCGATAGGATTAGTGTCCTCGTAAGAAGAGACACCAGAGCACTCTTGCATCCTCTTCCTCTCTCTCTCCTTCTACAAGCCAGGAAGTGGGCCCTCACCAGAACCAACCATGCCAGCACCCTGATCTGGAACTTCCAGCCTCCAGCCTGTGAGAAATCAACCAATAAATGCATGTGTGCTGAGTTACAGCAGCCTTAGCAGACTAAGCACCTAGAGAAGCAAGTGTATTTTCATGTTTTCTATAACATCCACTATGGTCTTAATGTAAATGAATCACATTTCCCCCCACTCCATAAGACAGAGCTGGCAGGCAGGCAGGCAATCACAGACCTCTGAAGCCACCATGGTGGACCACTCCCATGGATGGGCTGGGGGCTGGGGTCCTGGTCAGCCTGCAGGGCACAGGGAGGTGGTGCTCACCTGGCACACATCTGTGGGAACAGCAGAGGCCTTTGGGGAGACGTGTGGGCCCCTCCGGGAAAAGGCACGTGCTGAGGGCTGATCTGTGAGACAAAGAAAGTGAGTGAGAGATGCAGCCCAGAAGCCCCCACCGGACCCCAAGAGCCCTGAACCTTCTCAGTGCACCAAGGGGGATTCAGGAAAAACCAGTGACACAAGCCCAGGCACGCTCCATAATGGAAGGGGAATTTGGGGGTCAGGTGGGGGCCAGCATCACTGTAAGGAAACCACTGGGTGCCCTGGGTCCCCCACCCCCATACACTTGGACCCTGACATTCCAGAGAGCAAGCCACAGGCTGTCACCAAATGGTGGCGAGACCATCATTTATGGCTGAAAACCAGCAGCTTAGCCGCAGACAAGTGATTGGACAGTTGGGGGCTAAACCCCACCCTGTGTGCTTCCCCAGGAGACAGGACCAGGATGGCCCATGCCCGCAGCAGTGCACACATGAACGTCCTCGGGCACTTTCCCCTGAATCAAATTCTTCCACCAGAGCTTCATTATTCTTCACCAAGTTTTGGGAATAAGCAGCAAGCTCCCCTAAACTGTGCAGACGTGGTCTGCTCAGATCCTACTTCTGCCCCCAGGTTTGTCCAGAACCACCCTCCTCAGGATCCCAGAGTCTCTGGCCACAGTGAGTGCCTGTGTCTTTCCTGGGTGAAGTGCAGAGCCCCGAGATGCAGAAGAGGACAGTTCCCAAGATGCCCAGGGAAAGGGGCCAGCTGGACGAAGATGCCTAGTTCCCCACATCAGGGATGAAAGAACAAGGTCACACTATAGATCCTACAGATGTGAAAAGTACCATTACTTCCACTATGACCAACTCTATGCCAGCAAGTTCTGCAACTGAGATGAAATGGACAAATTCCCTTATAAACACAAAGTTATGAAACTTACAAAAAACAGAAAAAAACCCTGTCACAGAGAAAACACCAGACCCAGCTGATTCACTGGTCAACTCTACCAAATCCTTAAAGAATCCTATACCAATCTCAGAAGCCTGTAGGAGAATGACAAAGAGCCAACCCTTTCCAGCCTGTGTCGTGAAGCCAGCAAAGCCTCGACACAAAAACCTGATAAAGACATCATAAGACAAGAAGCTTACAGACCAGTATCTCTCATAAGCAGACACAGAAATGCTTAACAAAACATTAGGAAGCCCAGTACAGCACTTTACTGAAAGAGCTCTGTGTCCTGACCAAGTTTATGCCCAGAACACAAGGTTGGTTTGTTCTCCATTCCTGGGAGTGAGGGACTCCAGGGCTGGAAACATTCAGAGAGCTTCCAGGTTGGTGAATACGTGGAGATTTGAGAAGAGTGCAGTATTTAGAGAGACCTTGGAAGCTCTGGGCCCTTTCCCCATACTTTTCCTATGCAACTTCCCCCTGCTCTTCCTGAGCCTTATCCTTTTATCACGAACCAGTGATCCAGTAAGTAAAATGTTTCTCTGAGTTCTGTGAACTGCTCTAGCAAACCAATCAAACCCAAGGCAGAGGCTGTGGGAACCTGCAGATCTATAGCCAGTCAGTCAGAATCACTGGTGGCAACCTGGACTTGAGATTGGTGTCTGAAGTGTGGGGAGAGGGGCAGTCTTGTCGGACGGAGCCCTTAACTTGTGGGATCTGATATTACCTCCAGGTAGAGACGGTCATAATTCAGTTAGCTGCTTGGTGGTGTGGGAAAAAACCACACATCCGACCTAGGAATATATTTAATGAAGGATGTACAATCTTCTACTCTCAGAATTATAAAACAATGCTGAGCAAACTAAGTTGGAAAGAAATTGAGTGATATCCCCTGTTTATGGGTATTAAGTTTTCAATTCTCCCTAAACTGATCTAGAAATTCAACACCACTCCAAGCAAAATCACAGCAGTTGTTTTGGGGTTTTGCTTGTAGAAACAGACAGAGTGATAATAAAATTTATATGGAAAAGCAAATGACCTCAAATAACCCACCTTGAAGAACAAAGTTGGAAGACTTACACTCCTTGATTCTAAGACTAACTACAGTAATTAAGGCAGTGTAGTACTGGCACAAGCATAGATATATAGATCAATGGAACAGCAGAGACTGCAGAAACAGACCCACACATACAGTTAACTGTTTTATGACAAGGGCATCAATGTAATTCAAAGGGTAAAAGTTGTTATTTTTTTTCAATTAATGGTGCCAGAACAATAAGGGGAAAAATTAACCTTAATACACCCTACCTAACACCATACCCAAAACTAATTCAAGGTCGATCTTGGGACTAAATGTGAACGCTGAAACTATAAAGCTTCTAGAAGAAAAAAATTGAAGAATATTTTCATAACCTTGGGGTAGGCAGAGATTTCATTGGTGGGACCCCAAAAGCACTCACCTTAAAAATTTTAAATTCATAAATTGGACTTTATCAAAATTAAAAGTTTCTGCTTATCAAAAGACAGTTAAGGAGGGCTTCCCTGGTGGCGCAGTGGTTGAGAGTCCGCCTGCCGATGCGGGGGATGCAGGTTCGTGCCCCAGTCCGGGAAGATCCCACATGCCGCAGAGCGGCTAGGCCCGTGAGCCATGGCCGCTGAGCCTGTGCATCCGGAGCCTGTGCTCCGCAACGGGGAGAGGCCACAACAATGAGAGGCCCGCGTACCGCAAAAAAAAAAAAAAAAAAGATATACATGGCCTATAAACACATGAACAGGTGCACTGGGCACAGGTGTCATGGGCAGTGCTTAGCATGAGAGCCTGAGCTCCTCCACCCACTAATAATGATCACAGCGATAAATAAGAAGAGTTCCCTGCACTGGGCATCCACTATGGACAATAAATGGGCTGGAGTTGGCCGGCTGGAAAGCAGACAGTAAGGGGGAGAAGTGTATGAGATATTGCTACCGAACCAGACTTGGGTCTGTTCGCCTGTGCACAGTAAAGCCTATCTACTGACACTGGGTTGTGGGGAAGAAAAGTACATTTATTGCAGGCACCAAGCAATGAGAATGGGCAGCTCATGCTCAAAAGACCTGAACTCTCTGATGGCTCTCAGGGAAGGGGTCTTAAAAGCAGTGTGAGAGAGGGGGCTGCAGGGTGTGTGATCAGCTCGTGCATAATTCTTGGATTGGTTGGCATCAAGGTGAAGTTTCAAGCATCATCAACCTTCTGGTTTCAAGCAGTCTAGGGTCTATGTTCTTGCAATCAGCAGTTTTCATCTGGTGGGTTGGCTTCCTGTAAATACAACTTAGGAATGCGTGTCAGGCCTTTATCACTATCTTTCAGGGAACTGGGAGTTCGGTGATTCTGCTATGTGGCAGATTTATAGTCTAAATTGTTACCAGCGCCCCAGCCCAACAGCTATCCTTTGTTTCTACGTCTTCACATTTCCCAATCATTAACTCTTGAGCCAGCCTTTTACTTCAAAAGACAAGGACACAGGGGCTTGTATACCGTTTCAATACGGCCAGAGAAGCGGGCAAGGGCTGGAGTACCCAAGGCATCCTGGGCCATGGCTATACATGAAAGGCAGGGACGGTTTAATACCACACCTCTGTGATCCGTACACTTCAGAAAGACCCCCCCACTGCGGTGAGCCAATCAGAAGGCGGCAGGACAAGACCGGGTCGGGGAGACAGGGAGACGACCACCGACCACTGAAGCGGTCGAGGGGAGAGATGAAAGGGGCCGGGACGTAGACGTGGAGGGTGGGAACGGAGACAGGCGGGAAAGACTCAAGGCCACCAAGGAGCTAGAACGCCAGACACTCTGCGTGATGGTCTGGGGCAGGAGGACGCGGCTCCCACCTGCGGAGAAGCCCCGAGCGGGGTGTTTTTGATACTAAGCCGGCAGCTGGGCACAGTGTCTGTCTGCCACCGGAGTGGTCCAGGCTGGACTCGCAAACGTGGAGGCCAACCCACGACCACGGACGGGGCCGCCAGGGGACGACGCAGCCGGAAGAGGAAACGGGCCCGAGGCGGAGGACGCGCCGGGAGGGGCCTGACGCGGGCGGGCGCGCGCACGCTGACCGGCAGGCGGGCCCCTGCAGGTAAGCCTAACCGGACCTCCGCGAGCACGGGATCGGGAAGGGCCGCAGCGGGCGAGCGAGACTTCCCAGCGGAAGTGCTTCTCCCGCCGCCGGAAGCTGCGCTTCTGCCCCTCTAGGAGTTCGTCTCGGTGGTGGAGGGCCACGGGGCCCGCCCGGCCCGGCCCGAACCGGCCCACACTCCGGGGCCGCAGGAGTAATAATGAAAACACAGTACGTCAGTCTGTGGAATGCAGCTAAAGCAGTGTTTAGAGGAAAATTACTGGCTTTAAATGTTTACATCAGAAAAGAAGTAAGGTCTAAAACTAATAACCTAAGCTTCCACTTTAATAAACTAGAAAAGGGAAGGGAATCTAGCTCAAAGTAGAAGGAAAGAAGTAAAATGGTTCTATTTCAGTGAAATAGAAAACAAACGATAGAGAAAACCAAGGAAAACGAAAGCTGCTTCTTTGAAAGGGCTAATAACCTTGGTAAATCTGTAGCTAGACTGATCAGAAAAGCAGAAGGAAGACACACATCACCAATACCAGGAAGAAAAGAGGAGATATCATTTTAAATATAACTCATTAAGATAGAATGTAAAATACAATGCACAAAAGCAATGAAATGTTTCAACCATCTTATGCCAACGCCTCAGTTATATTAGATGAAATAAGTAATTCCTTGAAAGATACAAGTTACCAAATTGGCACAAGAAGAAATAGAAAAATCTGAGTAGTGCTATATCTATTACAGAAATTGAAGTTGTAATTTTCCCACAAAGAACTCCCCAGGGTTTCACTGGTGAAATGATCAAAGGTCTAAGGAAGAAATAATGTCGTTACACAAACAACTTAAGAAAACAGATGTGGGGAGACTAATTCACAACTCTTTGAGAGCAATGCTACCATGACATCAAAACAAGACAAGACGTCCTCTCACTTCTAATGAAAATTGTATAAGACGCCCAGCAATAAAGCAAGAAAAAGGAGCAAAGTCTATACAAACTAGAAAGGCAGAAGTAAAATTCTTTGACTGTCTACATAGAAAATGCTGAAGAATCTAGAAAAAAGCTACTGGAACCAATAAGTGAATTCATCTAGGTTGCTGGATACAAGGTCAATTAACAAAAATGAAATGTACTTCTACACACTGGCAATGACAATTGGAAAAGCCTTTTAAAAAACCAAGACAGAAATCAAAAAGTGTAAAATATAAAAATTTTTGGTAAATTATACTTAATCAAAAAAACCTTTAATCTGATCTTCAAAAGACATCATTAAGAAAATTAAAAGGTAAGCCAGGAACTCGCTGTCGGCCTTCGGCTGCTTCGTCACCGCCACCTTCAAAGACCGGAGCAAGTCTCGCGCATCATGCTGAAAAACGTAGAAGACGTCACATTTTTGAAAGATACGGAAAAAAATATTTTTTCTTTGACGATGGAAATGGTCTCAAGGGAAACAGGAATGTCACTTTAACCTTATCTTGGAACGTTGTACTGAATGCTGGCTGGAACTCTACCTCGTGACAGGATCAGGACATGTTATCTGTCCCATTTCCAGACATATGAAATAACAAAGTTATTAAATTATTCTGAATCTGAAACAACATATTTTTACACCTAAGGAATTGTAACTCATTTATCTCTTCCCTTGCAGCATCTTCATCTGTTTTTTGGTTGTTAATTTCTTTCTTTTTTCTTTTTGGTGTAATAATGAACATCAAAAGGCATATTTGAGGGGAAAGGTTAATGTGCTACTTAAACTTAATTTTACAAGCAAAAACAAAGGCCACCAGAGTGGAGTATTACAAGAATAAGACAACCACATAGTAAGGATTTGTAAAATGTTTATATTTGAAGTGTTTCCCATGTTTCCATTATTCTTTACATAATATGAAGTGAGCACAAAGGGTAGTTAAAACTGTCAGGTGCCTGTGGAGTTATAAGAACTCTATTTATGCTTTGCATTTATGCAAGTTCACATTGGATGTGATTTATTTATTTTTTTGCGACACGCAGGCCTCTCACTGCTGTGGCCTCTCCCATTGTGGAGCACAGGCTCCAGACGCACAGGCTCAGCGGCCATGGCTCATGGGCCCAGCCGCTCTGCGGCATGTGGGATCTTCCTGGACCAGGGCACGAACCCGTGTCCCCTACATCGGCAGGCGGACTCCCAACCACTGCGCCACCAGGGAAGCCCTTGGATGTGATTTAGAAGCAGACGTTCTCTTTTATCTTTTAGGGTATTTCCGAATACTGGAAAAATTAATACAGTTATTGGTGAGAAGCCTGGTTATAGCCAAAAGTGATGAGACTTTATTTCATTTGTCTTAGGAATGCCCACAATGCTTGTTTTTCTTACAGGTGACTAGCAACTTTCTCCACAAAAGACTAAATACCACTTTATATGCTATAAATCACTCCAAATCATTTTAAAGTCTCTTAACTCAAAAAAAATAGGTAAGCCCAAGACTAAAAGGAAGTATTCATAATAAATATATGTTTGGGGGAATTCCCTGGTGGTCCAGTGGTTAGGACTCAGCACTTTCACTGCCGAGGGCCCGGGTTCAATCCCTGGTCGGGGAACTAAGATCCCACAAGCCGTGTGGTGCGGCCATAAATAAACAAATAAATACATGTTTGGGAAGAGACTTTGACCTAGAATATAAAAAAGACTCTCGGGCTTCCCTGGTGGCGCAGTGGTTGAGAGTCCGCCTGCCGATGCAGGGGACACGGGTTCGTGCCCCGGTCCGGGAAGATCCCACATGCCGCGGAGCGGCTGGGCCCGTGAGCCATGGCCGCTGGGCCTGCGCATCCGGAGCCTGTGCCCCAAAACGGGAGAGGCCACAACAGTGGGAGGACCGCGTACCGCAAAAAAAAAAAAAAAAAAAAGACTCTCATAAGTAAATAAGACAAACCACCCAATTTTAAAATGGGCAAAAGATGTGAACAGACACATCACAAAAAATGATACAGATGCTCAGCATCATCATTCAGCAGGCAAATATAAATTAGAAGCATGAAGAGGCATCGCTATGTGCCACTGGAGCGGATTAGGGTTTGGAACCGTGACAATACCACGTTGGTAAGGATGTGGACCAGTGGAACCCTGCCAGTGCAGGAGTGTAAAAGTCTACAATCACGATGAAGAACTTTTTGGCAATTTCTCATGAAGTTAAAATTCACGAATTTTATAATCCAGCAATTAAATTCCTAGGCATTTACCCAAGTGAAATAAAGAGGCACGTCCAAATAGATACTTTTACGGAAATGCTCATAGCAGTTTTATTCATAACAGCCAAAGCTGGAAACCCAAATTTCCATCAACAGATGAATGAATAAGAAATGATGCTTACCCATACAGTGGAACACTACTCACAAAGAAAAAGAGCTATGGAAACACAGAACTACTCAGCTGAGTCTTTAAAACATGCCAAAGTGAGAGAAGTTTGGATTACACAGGATTACATGCCATATGAATCCATTTATATGAAGTCCTGGAACAGGCATAATGAATCCACACTAACAGAAAGTGGTTACTTGGGCCTGAGGTGGCATTAACTGGGAAAGGACAAAAGGGAACATTTTGGGGTGACAGAAATGTTATTCTTGATCATGATGATGGTTACACAGGCGTATGGATTTGTCAAAATTCTGTACACTTAAAATAGGTGTTTTACTGTAGGGCAACTGGACCTCAACCAAAGTTGGTTAAAATGGTCTGGTAATATATGCTTCTATATACCATTTGAAACATCTCCAGTAATGGTGAGTTTTCCAAAAGATGGAGTACTGTATATGCTCTTTTTGAATTATTTACCCCCTCAAGGCTTCTAGGGTTGCTGGAGTTTAAGAACTCAAGATATGCCCTCCTGGGCAATCCATTATCACAGCATTTCAAAACTGGTTGTTTTGTTAATGTTCAGATAAAAGAAATTCAGAGGGAACGACTAACAGTTCTACTGTGCAATAAAACTGGCCTGCTTTTGAACAGCCCTACCCAGAGAGGGGTCCACCAGTCCTCCCGCTTCTCCAGATTCCCTCCCAGATCATCCTCTGCTCTAGCTGACAAATGTCTACTTCTCTCTGTAGACCAGTTTGCTGTCACCTCCTCTATGAAGCCGTCCCAGTTGCCCCATGCCAAATTAGTCACGCCTTACCTATGCTCCTGCCCAACTGGGAACACACTTCTCTTTCAAAAGTTTAACTCAGCGTACCGTGACCTTCCTGCCTCCCCTATCAGACTCTGGACGACTTCAGGACAGATGGCGTCTCATTCATCTCGGTTTCCCAGTATTTAGCATTGGTCCTTTTAGATAATTACATTTTCAAGTCAATGACAAAATGAGCCAGAGAGCAGGGAAAGGGGAAGAAGTTGGGCTCAATCATGGAATGGCCGAGACAGGAAAAGTCATGTAGCGCACCAGGACTGTGTGCCCTTTGAATGAATTAGAAAGATACACAGACGACTGACTGAGGACAAGCCTCCCCCAGAGCAAGTGGACAGTCATGGACAAGCTGTGAAGGCAAAAACACAAGGGGCGCCATCTTACTCTGGCTACTGCCTGCAAGTGCTGAACGCAGTATGAGCCGAAGACACCAGCAGGGCCGAGAGGAGGTATTTCCGACAGACCAGCAGATTACACAAAACAGCAATAAAAAGAGCATCCAAAAACATATTTTAAACAGCAGTATAGGGCCTCCCTGGTGGCGCAGTGGTTGAGAGTCCGCCTGCCGATGCAGGGGATACGGGTTCGTGCCCCGGTCTGGGAGGATCCCATATGCCGCGGAGCGGCTGGACCCGTGAGCCATGGCCGCTGGGCCTGCGCGTCCGGAGCCTGTGCTCCGCAACGGGAGAGGCCACAACAGTGAGAGGCCCGCATACCGCAAAAAGAAAAAAAAAATAAATAAAAAATAAACAGCAGTATAGAGAGGACAAACCAAGTACACAAGGACTGGGGTGTGCTTTTTACTGCCTTGCTCTAGACGCCAGGGACACATAAATCAATCAGATATGCTCACTGTGCTCCACGAATTAACACTGTAACAAGGAAAGAGAGAGGATCTGAAACACGATTTTGGCATGTCAGAGTAAGCGCAGTAACAGAGGTGAAGGACCACCGAGGAACGGAAGCAGAGGGGTAGCGGGCTGAGCCGAGAGTCAGCCGGGTGAGGAGAGGGGGCATTCCAACCAGGACAGAGGCAAGGAGGCAGGAGCGGCCTGGGCAAGTGGGGACGTCCAGCGGTTAGTGCTGCCGCAGTGCCAACAGTGCGGCAGGGAGTTACCCGGCGGGAGAAGAGGCCCCAGGAAGCAAAAGGCCTTTGGATGCAGGATGGGGAGATTGGAACTTATCCTAAGGACGACAGGGAACCAACTTGTGGTTTTAGATAAGAAAGGATGTTTCTCCAACTTGCCTTTCTGATAGATCAAAATATTCTAAGGAATACTCTTTTAAAGTGATACGATTAGATACGTAATTCTACTTTAGAAGGGATTTAACTCTGGGGTGAATTGTAATTGTACAGTGAGACAGAAGAACCTTCTCCCGAGGCCGAGCTCCTCCCCCCAAGCTGGTCCAGCTCCAAGTCAGCTGTCCAGTCACGTGGCTCTCCTGCGGGCACGTGCTCCCAGTGGAGGAGGAAGACAGC
This sequence comes from Mesoplodon densirostris, assembly GCF_025265405.1. Lineage (NCBI taxonomy): Eukaryota > Metazoa > Chordata > Mammalia > Artiodactyla > Ziphiidae > Mesoplodon > Mesoplodon densirostris. The sequence goes on along the minus strand of NC_082673.1, from coordinate 92,031,720 downwards.
GGGCCGGCTGGGCAGCCAAGTGGGAGGTGGCAGCCCACTCCAGAGGCAGCCCTGCCGGTGACTCTGGGAAATGGTGGCACATCCAAAGCCGCATGACTTAGGGCTCATACCAGTCACTTCGAGTATCACTCAGTGAGTTGGAGAATAGTTACAAGTCTGTGTGTTCCCCCTGACCTACATACTTCTCACCCAAATGTATGGGGGTCTGACTCAAGGGAAGCCCCTCTTGGTGAATCTCTTGACTGCCTTTGAAGTCTGCAGGTGAGGTGAACTCTGTTCCATACTGACTACATTCGTAGAGTTTGTCTTCAGCATGAATTTTCTGGTGCTGAAGGAAGTTTGACCTCTGAATAAAGCCTTTCCCACAGTAACTACATACATAGGGCTTCTCTCCAGTGTGAATGACCTGGTGCAGGAGGAGCTTGGAGCTCTGAATGAAGGCTTTCCCACAGTCCTTACACGCAAAGGGCCTGTCCCCAGTGTGGATCTTCTGATGCTCAGTGAGATGGGCTTTCTGGAGAAAAGCTTTCCCACATTCCTTACACTCATACACCCTCTCTCCAGTGTGGATCTTCTGGTGTCGAATAAGGTATGAACTCAGAAAGAACGCTTTCCCGCACTCGTTACATTCATAGAGTTTCTCTCCAGTGTGGATCCTCTGGTGCTGAGTGAAGTTCGACGTCTGGCTGAAACGCTTCCCGCACTCGTTGCACACGTAGGGCCTCTCCCCGGTGTGGATCCTCTGGTGCTGGATGAGCTTCGAGCTCCGGATGAAGGCCTTGCCGCACTCGCTGCACTCGTAGGGCCTCTCCCCGGTGTGGATCCTCTGGTGCTCGATGAGGTCCGAGCGGTGGCGGAAGGCCTTGCCGCACTCCTCACACTCGTACTGCCTTACCTCCGTGTGGACCTGGTAATGCCGGATGAGGCTGGAGCTCCGGATGAAGGCCTTGCCGCACTCGTTGCACTCGTAGGGCCTCTCCCCCGTGTGGATCCTCTGGTGCCGGATGAGCAGCGAGCTCTGACTGAAGCCTTTCCCGCATTCCTTGCACTCGAAAGGTCGCTCCCGGGTGTGGACGCGCTGGTGGCGGATCAGGTCTGAGCTGTGACAGAACGCCTTCCCACACTGAGCGCACTTGAAGGGCCTTTCTCCCGCGTGCACTTTCTGATGCTCCACAAGGTCCGCGTAGAGAAGGAAGTCTTTGCCACACGCGTTACACACGTAGAGTCTGTCTCCGCTGTGAGCGCGTGGATGCTCCACGAGGTGGGAGCTCTGGCCAAAGCCCCTCCCACACTCATCACGTCTGTGAGATTTCTCCCCAGCCTGAGAAACCTGATGTCTGACCAGGTCCGAGTTGAATGCGAAGCTTCCGCAAGCCTCGCGCTGGTGGGCCTCCCCTTCGATCAGCTCTCTCTGAAGCAGGAGGAGGTTTGAGCTCAGGACGGGGCTTCCTCCTGACTTACTGGCCACCTGCGCTGACTCTCCTGTTTGGATCTTCCAGTGGGTAACTGTCACCTGCTTGAAACCTCCCTCCTGGGAGGGGCAACTCCGCAGGCTCTGCCCGTCCAGGTTTCCCAACAGCTCCCCTAATCTGGGTTCAGGGCCCCCGCCAGGCGCAGGGGCAGCGAGCTCCATCACTGTGAGGGCTTCGGACACTGTCTTCTGCAGATTTCCATGCTCAGAAATTCAGGCTCCGGAGTCACCTTCTAGTCACCAGTCAGTCTGCAATCAAAGAGAGTACGGTTATCTTTCCCCTTCCTTAACAGACGGGAATCTGCTGGAGCGGGCGGGTGGGCAGCAAAACGCATATCCAAGGAGTGGGAGAGAGGAAAGTGTTCCCTCTGCCCACACTCCCGGCCCAGCACCGTGCTCGGCTCACCCTGCCGGCCTCTCCGCTGGTGAAGGCCTCTTCGGGCTCCACCGCTAACACCAACTCCAGGGGACAGACTGGCCGATGGCAGATGGGCAGGGGTGTGGCTTGGACTCCACTCCAAAATCAAGACAAATTCCAAAGAAACTCAGATGGGTTGCTCTTACCACCTCTGCACTGTCCCTCCTTCCCCAGCTTAGATGGTCGATGGGATTATATTCATTTGGGGGATATATTACACTCATTCCCTTGCATATTAATCCTAACTCCCCTGCCCTTCCCCTCCTCCATCATACTTGTGTGGGAAAACCCCAACTCGAGTAAAATTCAGCTTGCTTCCTGATCGGTGTCTGCACCCCTGCCGACTCAGTTCTCTCTACATTTATAACCACTTGCCTAACGGACCCGAGAGCTGCCGGCAATTTCCACACTTGGCTAACTCCCCTGTAAGATCATCTCCTGGTTTCTCCTCTCCTCTCAAATGTCCAACACCCCGTCCTTCCTCTCAGGGACGATGACCTTGCGTCTTCCTTCAGTGAGAAAATAGAAGCAATGAGACGAGAATGCCCACTTTCTCCCACATTTACCAACCTACCTGTGTTTGCGCCCACACCACACCCTCCCTCTTTACGGGGTTAAATGTCCTTGATCGAATCCAAGGTAAAGAAGTCCACTTGTGCACCCCCGGCCCTGCACTGCAGAAGTCTGGGGTTGGAATGTTCACCACAGCCCTGCTCATATCACCAAACTATCCATCAACAGAAGAAAGGGTAAAGTGAGGAGTCCTCCAACAAGCGAGGAACGCATAGCAATGAAAAGACCTGCCCTGCACAAAAGCACAGGTGAACCTCACAGACGTAACGGTGAGCCAGAGTTCATATCGTATGATCCTATTTATACAAAGTTCAGAAACAGACAAAACCAACCATGGTGGGAGACTCGAGTCAATGATGGTCTCTAGGGAGGAGATCATGGTTGGCAGGGGTGCAGGGAGGCCTCAGGGTTCTGGTAACCTGCACGTGGGCCTTGCTACACGGGTGTGTTTGCTTTGGAAAAGCCTGTGCTTATTTAACCTCCCACGGTCTCTGGGACGCTGTGCCCAGCTCCCTTCTCCAGCTCTGGAATTCTCGCACCCGGAGCTCCGTTGCAGTCACGCCCTCTCCACTGAGAGCCATCCATTGCTGTGTAACAGTTTACCTCAGACTTCCAGCAGAAAAGGGACCCAGCTCCCACCTCACAGGGCCGTAGGTCGGAAGCCCAGCCTGGTATGACTGGGGCCCCTGAGAAGGGTCGCACAAGGTGTCAGCCAGGCTGAGGTCTTCTCTGGAGGCTCTGGGAAAACGTATTTCCACACGCTCAGGTTGTTGGCAGAATGTGGTCCCCTGCGCTTGTGGAACTGTCCCCGATCACCGGCTGGTGGCCCCTCGGGAGCACCCGCACCTTCCAGGCAGGAGCAGCTCAGACGCCCTCTCTGATTCTCTTCCGTGACCAGCTGCAGAAACCCTGCTTTCTGAGGGCTCCCCGACTAGCCCTACCTTATGTCAACTGACCGCCAGAGCCCTCCCTGGCAGCCAGGAGGGGTGCACAGTCAGGGCCATCTCAGGACCCTGCCTGCCACACCCCAGCTGGGGCCCAGCCCACGACGGAGCCCAGAGCACCCCAGTCTCCACCTGGGGCAACTAGGAAGGGCCACCCAGCCCCAAAGCTCCACTGGGATGTGCCTGGGGCTGTTTCAAACCCACTGCCCGATCCCTCCTTCCTCACAGGTGCATCCCCGAGAGTGCCCCCCAGCTGCACCCAGTTCCCAGGAGCTCCGTCCAAGGTGACACTGCATGATCACCTCACCCCAAATCTGCACCAGTGGGAAGCAGACCAGTTGCTATGCAGCCCCACAAAGCGATGCCCTCCAAAACCCATTTCCAACGTGGCTGCCAAGGACAGGGATGTGCCCCTGAGGACACAGCCAAGCAGAGGGGAGCAGCCCGGGGGCAGGAAAGTGGTGTAACCAGGTTACACGAGCTCTATGGCCGCAGGGCTTCTTCCCAACAGGCTGTTCTTTTTTCTTCACGAGGGACAGCTCGCATCAAGTGCACACATCTCGATGAACTCCTGGCGTACACCTGCCTAACCACCAACACTTCCATAGCCCAGAGCCTCCCCCTCCAAGGGGAACCATCTCTATTATTATAGGTGGATTCTGCACGTTTTCAATTTCAATTAAATGGAATCATACAGTTATGTTTTGTGTCTGCTTTTTATTCAACATGTACCCACTTTTTATGGAGATAGAATTCACACACCATAAAATTCACCATTTTAAAGTGCACAATTCAGTGCTTTTTAGAACACCCCTAAGGTTGTAGGACGTTCCACAGTATCTAATTAACTCCCGAGCACTGTCATGACCCCACCACGTGTCTGCTGCTGCTGAGCGCCGCACCGGGGAGGCCACTTGTGTGGCACAGACCTCACGGTGTGTGGCCTCCACTGCGTGAACACACCGCCGCGCGCCTTCCTCTCTCCTATCCACCAACACCGAGGGGCTGGCAGCTCGGGCTTGGGGACAGAGCTGCCATAACTGGTCCCGTGCTTGTCTTCTGGTCGACAGAGGTGCTCATTTCCGCTGGGTCCTGGGACTCCTTCGCTTCAGTGGCTACCAGTTCAGGCTGCCCTTGCAGACTCCACTGGGCACCGCAGCCGCTGTGGACCAGCGACTGCTGTGGGTTTGGGGTTCTTCTCCTTCCTGAGTGGGGGCATCTATGTGGTGGGTGAGGAGACAGCATTTGGGGAGGCCGGGACTTGTCTGAGTTTAGACTGTGACCACGTGAAGAGGCCCTGGTGCCGGGAGAAGGCCACACAGAGATCCTGGCTCTGGGCGGGAAGCATAACTGAGCATGACCTGGTGTGGGACCCAGGGCGGCCCATGGGGTAAACTGTGGCCGAGACACACTGCCCGGCGTCCCTGCTTCCTCTGAGTGATTGAAACCCCTCCAGAAATTTTAGTGGACACACAGCAGTGAATGACTTCATTTCCTGAAGTCCCCTGAAGTGAGGTGTGACCCTGTGACTGATTCCAGCTGTGAGACAGGAACGGAAGGGATGGGCGCATGCCACCCATCTCCCACCCTCTCGCCCACCTGTGGTGACGTGCACGGAACAGCATGGTAGGCTCCAGGGCGCTGGAGGGGCACAGCCGCCCACCTGCCTGTGAGATGGAACATGAGAAACCAAGTTTCCTGTTGGAAACACTATTTTTGAATCTCTGTTACAGCAAAGTGAACCCATGCTTAAATACCGCTATTAGACAACGTGACTATTCAGATGCAACGTTCCCTGGGATGATAAAGGAACGGAACCCACACACCAAGAGCTGACAATGGGGATGAGAAGCTGAGCACAAGTCTATGCGAGGCATTTCTCTCCGTGTGAGATTTGCAACACGGCTTCCTGGAGCAGCAGCCCTCTTGGGGTGCCCTGTGACGCAGCATTTACGACCACCGCCTGGTGACGTTCGCTGAGAATGTTCTTCTGAGTTAAAGGCCCACTAACTTGGTTTAAAATCTTTTCTGCTTATAAAAATTACCTTTAACTAGTTATTTTTTCAAGGTATAAAGGTAAACTATGCTATTTAAGAAAAACTTAAAAAATGACAATAAAATTACCCTTAACCCCACCACTCAGATTACACATGGACATTCTTCCTCTAGTGCTTTTCTGCACCAATGTATTATGAAATCAGGACCACACTCCTCAGTCTCATATCCTGTTTTACTTTACTTTTATATCTTGTTAATTCTTAGCGATTAATAACATAAGATACACATTGTAAAAGCATTTCAAGTGGTAAACACAAAATATAGACTATGATAACCCCCAGCAATCCAACAGAGAACCACTGTTAGCTGTTCAGTTTATACACATTCATCCAGACCTCCGATTAAACAGAAACAATGATACATTTACTTAGGTACACACGATTTTCAGATATAAACATGGGATCACACTATACCCATCCATCTGCAACACTTTCTGGCATTCTTCAAGTTCATTCACACAGATGCACCTGGTGTTCAGAGCAGCATCACCATCACAGGCACTCAGAGGCCCTACTACACATCGGGCGCGGGAGGGAGCAACCATCCCTGTGCCTCTGGGGTCACAAGGAAGGATGCTCCCTGACGTATTCCGCCCACTTCTCTTCCCCAGACAGGTGGAAGGAGTTAGCCAAATGAAAGGTCTGAGAGAATAACTAGGCATGCAGCACCCAACCTCTTTGACAGGGTGTCCAGCAGGCAGGACAGTGTCTAACCAGCACTCGCCTGAGAAGTCCAATGTCACTCCAACCTAGGCTTTGACCAATAGTGAGGTGACCTTTCGCTCTTCATGGGCCTCACTGGTGCAGACTTGGGAGGGCAGGAGGGGTGCTACTGATGAGGGGCCCTCAAACCCCAACCAGGCACTGCTGAACTGGCCTGCATGGTCTCAGGGACACCTCCAAACCTTGTGAGGCAGCTATTACCTCTATTATTTACTCTATTTCACAGAGGCTGAGAAAGTCAATTACCCGAGACTGTTAAGTGCCAGAGCTCAGGTTCAGAGCCAGGCCTGTCTTCCTCCACTGCCCATTTCCCACTGTTGAAGATTTGTTTCCCTTCCCAACTATGATGTCACTTTTACAGGATATTTTGCTTAGATCAGCTGGAATAGTATTATAAAAGTAAGCTTAGGGCTTCCCTGGTGGCTCAGTGGTTGAGAGTCCGCCTGCTGATGCAGGGGACACGGGTTCGTGTCCTGGTCCAGGAAGATCCCACATGCCACGGAGCGGCTGGGCCCGTGAGCCATGGCCACTGAGCCTGCGCATCCGGAGCCTGTGCTCCGCAACAGGAGAGGCCACAACAGTGAGGCCCACGTACCGCAAAAAAAAAAAAAAAAAAACTTATATTTTAAATCTTGTTATTTTTCTTAATTCAAAAAAAGGGGGGGAAGACTTGGTTTTTTGTTTTGGAGGTGATATTTTCTGATTTTTTTGTTCAAAATGACTGTTATACCATCTGAAAACAGGCTTGCATATATTTACAAAAATATAGCTTTAAAAATGTATGCCTTTTCATGATTTTCCTAACTTTTTTTTAACTTTAGAGGAAGTTTTAAAAATTAAATATACCTTGCTTTGAATAAACATTTATCTTAAATTCAGCAATCTTTCAGTTTCTGCTTAGCTCCTTTTTCTTCCGTGAATTCAAGCAAAATTAAATTGATACTCTTTCATTTAAAGAAACCTGAATGAAATGAACAAAGGAAGTAAAAATACGGCAGACTTCTTGTTCCATAACATCCGAGGCTAACGTGGCCCAGGCTTCTGTTATAACATATAGAATTTGCTGGACAAAATATAACATGAAACTGTCTAAATGCACAGTTGATGCTGAGAGATGGGGCAAGCCTCAGTGCTGGGAATGAAGTGGAAGCTTAGCCTGGGAGTGGAGCCTGTGAGCAGCCCAGAGGGGCTCAGGGACGGTGAAGGGGCAGTGCCCGCCGCAGGCACTAGAAGCCGTCTGCACTGGTGAACGGGCGTTACAGCCTTGGGCTTACAGGTTAGCCAAGGTCGCTGTCTGCTGATTACAGCCTAAAGAAAGGAAGCAGGAAGGTGTGCAAAGCTCCACCCTTGGGAATAATGGGAAAAGGAGAGGAAAAAGACACACGAGGAAGACACGGACTAGAGCTCCAGGAGCATCTGCACCTCTGTGCTGCCTCGCGGCCGCCACTGCCATCAACCTGAGCTTCTGCCACTGCAGCCGTGCTGGGGACTGAGTGCCTGGCGTGTGCGTTCCCTCCTTCCTCACAACCATCCACGAGGCTCAGGGAGGTGACTGGTTTAAGGCTGAGCCAGCTGCTAGCGGCTGTCTCCTCCTCCCACCCCACCCCGTGGCCATTTGGGTTTTGCTCCCAGGGCTCTGCCCAACGATGCCAATGGTCTTCTCCTTTCCCGACAAGTTCCGTGTCCTTTCAACAGTCCTCTTCCACAAGCACTGGACATGCCTGACAGCTCCCTGAACTGGTTCAAGGCCTCACCCTGTTTCTGGGTCAGCTGCTTCCCTGAGCACCCCTCCCATCACCGGCTTGTGAATGTGGTCTGGGCCTTCTCAGCTCAGCTTTGCAAGCCCCATCGTCCCCAGGACCCTTCCGGGAGAGTCAGGAATCCATCACCATCACTCCAGGAAGGGCTGGAGCCACCAAGTGAGGCTTGTGAAAGTACAGAGACCCCTCCCCACTCATTTCGCTCTGTATTCTCCGTAAGAGGGATGCTGCAGTTATATCACCATTATGAAGATACCGTTACAATGTTACATCTACAAAAAGTCCCACCTCTGTGGACAGGAGCAAGGTATCGCCTGAAGACTCGGTTAGATTGGCATCTCACAGACCCTAGGTGGGCAAAAGACATTTCTGTCATTCACTGGGACTGGAGCTCGGGGAAAGGATGTGCTGCAGAGAGGCTACTGCAGCGTGATGAGCTCTACAGACAAACTGCCTGAGTTCAAACTGGCCTCCAGCTAACATTCCTGGCAAACCACAGGCATGCTACTCAGGCCCTGAAGATCCCATGACCACCATGCAGCCACTGCATGAGTGGGTAAGACGTCCAGGACATCAGCAGAGACGGCCACCGGGTTCAGATACGACTCTAGAAAGGGAGCCTTCAGGGACGAGCTGGGACAGCGCAACCCATCACCTCTCCCCACCTGGGAGTTCTCCTTTGGGACCAGGGCTGGAGGGGATCCTGTTCATCACCTCTACCGCCGCCAGGACAGAGGTGCCGGCTCTGCATCTCCTCCAGCACAAAGAGGCTCGAGGCCCCGGCCACTTCCCCAGCATCGTTTGGAGAGCTCCCTTGGGCTCCTGGGAGAGGAGGCAGGCTTAGAGCAAAACAGGAGTACTAGCCGCAGCTGTGCCCCCCACCCCCCGCCAGGCCACCTCGGAAGGGCTTGTGGGCTTGAGAACTGCGACACAGACGCTGAAGCTGGAGGCTCCACGGCTTGGGTGTGTGACCCCTGGAGCCAGAGAAAGGAACCAAGAAAGTGGAACCGGGTATTCACCCACACGACGTTCCTTAGGGAGAGAAGCTGCGGGCTCCGGGCCGGACTGCAGCCCAGCGGGGGCGGCCGTGACGGCTGCCAGGAGTCGGGCTCACCGGGGCCCAGGCTCCGGGAGCCCCGTGCGGGGCCGACCGCGCTCAGCCCGCCCGTCTGCCCGACCGGAGGACCCTGCCGCCCCCGCCCGCGGCCCGGAACGCGCCACTCACCCGGCGCCCAGCGGCGAGAGGACGGCGCGGGCCCCGCACGCGGACCGCTGGCCACCCGCCCCGCTGGCCTGCTGACAAAGCCCGCACGGCCACCCGCACGCCGCAGCCGGAAATCGGCCCGAGGCCCCGCCCGGGGAGCTTCCGGTGCCGCTCTAGGCGCGCAGAGACCAGCTGGCCTCTCGGTGGTACGGACCTCCGGCCGGCCGCGGGCGGCATGGAACCCGGCAGGGAACCGGGCAGGGGGCAGAGCAGGACGGCATCTCCCGCGCCCCCGTAGCCTTGAGCGCCGCCTGCCCGCCAAGTGTGAACGGCTGACAGGGGTTGTGTCTCTCGGGAGCTGTAAATGCTGGCGTTGAGAACCAGGCGGAGCTCCCGGCGCCCAGCGGCCCCGGGCCCCAGGGCGTGCGTCCTCCCTCCGCCTTCGGGCACGGGCCGAGGGCCGCTCCTCAGAGAGGCGAAGCCTGGTGTGGCGCGGGCCGCCGAGGGCTTCCGCCTCCTTCCCGCGGCGGGCAGCGCTTCCCGAGCCTTCCCGCAGAGGCTCACTCCAAGCCCACGAGGAATGTCCCCCAACATCTCCCTTCTACGGACCAGGGACTGAAGCTGGAGAAGCCAGGTCACTTCCTCGAGGTCACACAGCTAGTGAGTGGCCAGGCCGACCGCCTCGAGGGCCACACTCCTGCCCTGGTCGTGCGTTTGGCCCTGCGGGAGCAGGAATGGCCGCTGGGGACAGTCGCGGGAAATCCCGCTGATTCCCGCCCCCCCCCCCCCGCCACGGGTGGAAAAGCATGCCTCCAATTTCCAAACCCAAAGCCGAGCAAAACACAATCCAGCTGGACCTGGGGAAGGGCAGTATTCACAAGCACCAGCTCTGTCAGGGGGTGAGATGCAAGGAGCAAGCGAGGGGGTCATTACAATAAGCAGTGCCAAAGAGAGGCCCTGGGCCCTGAGGAAGTGCTGCTGACGGCCACCCAGAGCACACACACACCTCTCTGCACAGCAGGGAAAGCTTCTTGGAGGAGGAGGCCTGAGAGGAGAGAGGGATGTCTCTTAACAAAACATGGACAAGATCTGTATGCTGCAAATTAAAAGATGCTGATGAAAGAGATCAAAGAAGAACGAAATAAATGGAGACATTATCATATTCATGGATTGGAAGACTCAACATAGTAAAAATGTTAATTTTTCCCGAATTAATCTAAAGGTTTAATGCAATTCCTATTGAAATTCCAGAAAGAATTTTAGTAGACACAGATAAGCTTATTCTAAAATGTATATGGACAGGACAGGCCCTAGAGTAGCTTAAAAATTCTTGAAAAAGAAGAATAAAATGGGAGGACCACCACCTGATTTTAAGACCTACAATATTGCTGCTGTAATCAGGACAGTGTGGCATTGGTGGGGGGATAGACACCTAGGTCTATGGATCAGAATAAAGAACCAGGCACAGATCCCACACAAATATACCCAGAGGGGCTTCCCTGGTGGCGCAGTGGTTGAGAGTCCGCCTGCCGATGCAGGGGACACGGGTTCGTGCCCCGGTCCAGGAGGATCCCACATGCTGCGGAGCGGCTGGGCCCGTGAGCCATGGCCACTGAGCCTGCGCGTCCGGAGGCTGTGCTCCGCAACGGGAGAGGCCACAGCAGTGAGAGGCCCACGTACCGCAAAAAAAAAAAAAACAAAAAAAACAAAACACAAATATACCCAGAGGACTTTTGACAAAAGTACAAAAGCAATTCAATGGAGACTTCAGTTGATAATAACGTATCAATGTCGGCTCATCAACTGTTTAAAAAAAAAAAAAGAAAAGTAAAACAGCCAAACGTATTTTTTTGTTGTTAAACTTTCGTCAGTATTATTAATAAGCAACAGTCCCTCTCAAATACCTGTGGGTGGTGCAAAGTCAAGAGAAATTTCATTTTCTACTCAAGACCAAGATTTGCTCTTTATTTGAGAACCTTACGTTGTTTTGCTTAAACTTTTTAGGTTCTTCTAGAATCTAAATTAAATCTACTTTCTTTAAAGCACTTAGCATTCCCATCACGTGTTCAAGGGCAGTTACAAGGTCATATGTGACATGTTTTTCCAAGATGTTTCATCTTTGGGCAGATCCAGAAAATCTTGCATATAATCTTTTGATTGTTCCAGAGAATGTCATCATGATCAGCACAATTGAGGTCAGGTCTTCCAGTGACATGACACATAACACAAAAAAATACTTCTAGATTTTTGGCCAAATTTCTGACTTCTACACAGCTTTACCTTCTCTAACCATGTCAGTGCCAGTAACACCTACTTGCCCTTGGTAATTTTTTAAATCAATGCCTAAAATGGTAAGTTTCTTTTTTTCAGTCCTTTCCTTAAGTCAAATGAGTGTTTCATCTAGACCTACCTATATGCAAATTCAAGAGCGGTGTGAATTAATATTACAAAATATTTCTCAGCCACTATTGCAAGTACTGCACTAATTCCTGAGTACTGCTGGAATCATAGATTGGAACGGGAAGAAAAGCAAGAAAGATCTGACCCATTAGTTAATTTATCGTTTTTCATACCTAAGTGCCTCCACTGCTCAACTTCCCCTGCACAACCCGCAGATCTTTGTGGTCTTCAAAAAATTCTCTTAAGAGGGGACTTCCTTGGTGGTCCAGTGGGTAAGACTCCACGCTCCTAACACAGGGGGCCCAGGTTCAATCCTGCATGCCACAACTAAGAAGTCCACATGCCGCAACTAAAGATCACACATGCCGCAGCTAAGACCCGGCACAGCCTAAATAAATAAATAAATATATTTTAAAAAATTCTCTTAAGGGGATGAAAAGGCAAGCTGCAGACTGGGAGAAAATATTTGCAAATCACATATCTGACAAAGTATTTGTATCTGGAATATATGAAGAATTCTCTAAACAGTAAGAAAACAAATAATTCAATTAGAAAATGGATAAAAGATTTGAACACACAGTTCACCAAAATATATATATACAGATGGCAAATAAGCGCATTAAAAAATATTCAACATCATTAGCCATAAAGGAAAATGCAAGTTAAACCCATAATGAAATATCTATCAGAACACATCTCTCAGAATGGCTAAAATTAAATACAAATAGTGACAATACTAAATGCTGGTAAGGGAGTGGACCACTCCTACGTTGCTGGTGTGAACATAAAAAAGAATTCTAGAAAAGAGTTCAGCAGTTTATTGTAAAGTTAATCATATACTTGTCACATGACCCAGCAATTGCATTTATTGGGTATTTATCCTACAAAAATAAAAAAGGTATGTTCACACAAAAGCCTGCACCTGAATGTTCATAGCAGCTTTATTCACAACTGCCAACTGTCCTTCAACAGGTGAATGAACAAACAAACCCAGGTCCATCCACACCGTGGGAAACAACTCTGCAACCAAAAGGAACAAACTTTTGATGCTACGTGGGCGGATTACAGGGCATTATACTGAGTGAAAAAGCCAGTCTCAAAACGCTGCATACTGTATGGTTCCAGTTATACGACACTCTTGCAGTGATGACATCATAGTGATGGAGACCCAGGGTGGTTCCCAGGAGTTAGAGTTGTGGGGAGGTGTGACTATACAGAAGTACCGTAAGGGCGTTTCTCTGTGGTGATGGAGCAGGGCTGTGTCCTGATTATGGTGGTGGTTACAAGAATCCATACATGTGACAAAATTTCAAAAAACTACACACCCCCTCCCAAAATAAAGAGTGCGTGCAAAACTGATGAAATCGGTTAAGGTCTGTACATGAGTTAATACCATCCTCAATTTCCTGGTTTTGACAATGTAAGATGTTTTTATTGGGAAAAGCTGAATGAAAAGAACATGGGACCTCTCTGTAGTACTTTGCAAATTCTTGTGAGTCTAAAATTATTTCAAAATAAAAAGTTGAAGTTAAAAAAACAAAACATAGGGCTTCCCTGGTGGCACAGTGGTTGAGAGTCCGCCTGCCGATGCAGGGGACACGGGTTCGTGTCCCGGTCCAGGAAGATCCCACATGCCGCGGAGCGGCTGGGCCCGTGAGCCATGGCTGCTGAACCTGCGTGTCCAGAGCCTGTGCTCCGCAACAGGAGAGGCCATAGCAGTGAGAGGCTCGCATACTGCAAAAACAAAACAAAACAAAACAAAAAAACATAAGTTATAGTTAGTGAGTATAAAGATGTATGATAAAAAATTATATAGGGCTTCCCTGGTGGCGCAGTGGTTAAGTATCCACCTGCCAATGCAGGGGACACAGGTTCGATCCCTGGTCCATGAAGATCCCACATGCCATGGAGCAACTAAGCCCATGCGCCACAGCTACTGAGCCTGTGCGCCACAACCTCTGAAGCCCACGTGCCTACTAGAGCCCATGCTCTGCAACAAGAGAAGCCACTGCAATAAGAAGCCCACACATCCCAACGAAGAGTAGCCCCCTGCTCTCCGCAACTAGAGAAAGCCCGTGTGCAGCAACGAAGACCCAATGCAGCCAAAAATAAATAAATTTATTTATTAAAAAAAAAAAAAAAAAAAAAAAGACAGAGCTGTGTCAGTGCCAAGCGCAGATCCTGGGAGACAGAGGTGCCTGTGTGTGACTATCAGGCCCTCCGAGGTCGCAGCCCAGGGCGGCACCCGCCAGGCGGTGGAGGGGATGCGGACTGTCCTAGGAACAGCAGGGTCCGGAACAGGTTCCTAAGTCTGCCTTAGAAAGAGTCTCAAGTTGATTCCCAAGTTCATTCAGATCCACGGAACCAGAACTGCCTCAGCAAAGGCCCGAAACCTGTGCCTTCAGCAAGCGTCCCAGGTGATCCAGCGCAAGTAACCGAAGGAGGCGGGGCCTGGGCGCGCACGCGCGGAGGGGCTGCAGGGCTTGGTGCCTGTGGAGCAACCCAGGAGGAGGAAAGGGGCCTGAAGGAGGCGGGGCCTGAGAACCAGTCCGGGGGCGGGGCGGGGCGGGCCTGCAGAGACAAAGATGGGGAGGAGCCGAGCGGGAGCCGCCCCGCTCATCGTGCGCGTGCTGGGGCGGCCCAGTTCGGGGTTTGGGCTACGGCGGTGAGTCCGGCGCGGCGCCGCTCCGACCCCGCTGAACCGCGGAGCCCGGGAGCTGTAACCTCGGCCCAGGCAGGCCGGGCGGAGTGGTGGTGGGTGGGCTTATCCCGCTTGCCCGCGCGGCGCCCACCCAGCTCCCCTGCTTTATTATGGGTTGACCCGCGCGCCCGGGTCCTCACGTCAACGCAGAGCGTCGGCGTCCCCGAGAAGCACCTGTCCCGGCCAGCCTCGTAGCTGACGCCGCTGAAGGGCCGGGGCTGGGTCCGGACCCCCCGGCCCGCCGCCCTCCCCGGCCGGCTCTCCTCTCTGCAGCCCTCTGCCCTCGCCTCGGAGGGACCGGGAGCCGGCATGGCGGGCAGCTCCCCGGCCGCCGGGCCCCAGGTGAGCGCGCCTGCCCCCCGGACCTGGGCTCCTTGCCCCCCGGAAGGTCTTTCCGCGGAGCCCGCCGCACCTGGGAACCTGAGTCCCAGGTCCTCTCCAGGACGAGGGGACTCACTGGGGCGTCCCTCGCCCCTCCCCTTTTTTCCTCCGGGGCCTCCCTGAGGCTGGGGAGGGACCCTCACCAAGGAAGACGGTAGGGAGCAGGTTGGGGGATGGAGGGTGGAGAGAAATAGGGCCAGCTGGACAGGTTGGGTTGAGGGCTGTTATTAGGGGGTCCCTGGCAGGCAGGGAGGGTACCTGGGACGGGATCCAGGGGTCCCACACGCCTGCTAGTGAGCCTTCTGCCTCCCCCACCTTGAATGCCCGCACCCCGTCCTGAGGTGGTGACCCCACGGGCAGCACCAGTGTTGTTGCAGGGCCTGCTGACCTTTGGGGGCGTGGCTGTGCACTTCACCCAGGAAGAAGGGGCACGTCTGGGCTCTATACAGAGCCGTGATGCTGGACACTTACAGGAACCTGGCCTCCCTGGGTGAGGTGTCTCAGCCCCACGCCTTCCCTCTTCCCCACCCCCAGCCCACACTCAGAGCTCAGGTGGGATCCCAGAGGGGCCAGGCTGGCTGTGACTCCAGGACCAGAGCCAGGGCATTCTGCTCCCAGGCCCAGGGGACAGGTGGGGTTTCTGGACCCATCCCCGGGGCAGGGCCTTTCCCAGCACTTTGCTGCTGGGTGACTAGAGTGTCCACTTCTCTCACAGCTGTGGACCTCGGCTGAGCCCACATCCCTTCCCTGCTCCCTGTCCCCCTCAGCCTCCTGGGGAGACCCCCTGTTTCCAAGCCTGCATCCTGGGTCCAGCTAAACCCCAGTCCCAGGCTACCCCTGGGGCAGGAAGCCAAGGGTGCCGTAGCGCTTCAGTTCACCCATTTCCTCTCGGGCAGGAGTTCCAGGATCCAAACCAGATCTGATCTCCCAGCTGGAGCAAGGAAAGGAGCCCTGGGGCTCGGACCTGCTGGGGGCCCAGGAAGGAGAGACCACAGGAGACCCCAGCACAGGTGAATGAGGGGTGCTGCGGGCCTCAGGTTGTTCAGTATATATGCTCAGTACACACAGCCAGTGTCGTGAACGGTCAGACAGAAGGAGAGTCACACGGTTGTCCCCGTGGGACGAGCTATCAGTCAGAACCCTCAACTGCAAGGAATCGAAAACCCAACCTAACGGGCCAAAGTTGCGGGGAGACCCTTGGCTCAAGTCCTGAAAGTTGGGGGTGGGGTTGGTTCTCTGCGCTGTGGGTCTCAGGCTCCAAATGATGCCGTTGGCACAGGGGTGAAAGCCAGAATATTTAACGTTGGTTAGGTCAGACATCCAGCCTCCAAGAACAGCTGCTGGCCATGTGTGGTAGTGGCCCGCTGGTGACCATCGCACCATCAGGACACGTCTGTCCACCTGCCGTTAAACAGAAACTTCTGTTCTCTATTTCTCACAGCAGCACTTCCAACACCAAATGTAGGGGGGTTCCTCACACCAACCAGTCTCCACGTCTCTGCACATCAGCTGGGTGTCCTACAATTTAGTTCTGACACTGACCACCCGGAGTTAGTGCAGACCCGTGAAGGGCTCAGTCCCACGAGACCACCCCCACTTCAGGTGCCAATCACAAGCCAGGCTGGCACCTGTGCTTCTGATCGACCAGCTGTAGATTGGAGGTTCCCACGACCCCATCCTTGGGCTTGATTAATACTCTAGAACAGCTCAGAACTCAAGGAAACACTGTACTTAACAGTTACTGGGGAGTTACTGGTTTATTATAAAGGACACAACTCAGGAACAGCCCAGTGGAAGAGAGGCACAGGGCAAGGTCTGGGGAAGCCGTGCAGAGCTCCCACACCCTCTCGAGGCGTGCTCACTCCCCAGCACCTCCACGTGGTCACCAACCCAGAAGCTCTCCGAACCCCTTTGCGTAGGGTTGTTACGGAGGCTCCACCGCATGTGTGTGATTGATCAAATCATTGGCCACTGGGGATTGAACCCGGTCACTAGCCCTTCTCCCCTCCTTGGAGGTCTGGGGCTAGGACAGAACGTGTTTCAGGTTTTGCAGGCCATGCAGTCTCTGTCGCAGAGCCAAAGGTTCTAGTAAGCGGAAGCAAAACTGCTGCATGTGGGTCCCGGGGCGGATGGCCCTGACTCCTCGTACACCTGCTGTTGGGTGAGTGCCTGTGCACCCCACGGGCGGCCACAGCTGGTTCCTCAGCAGAACCTTGGCAGGTTGCATCAGGCTGCTACCTCTAGTGATGCATATATGGGAGGACCAGTATTTTGGAGGCCCTGTACCTCCTGTTTTATCTCCTTTGCCACAAGATAGATCCCTTGATCTAAAGCTGTGACCTGTGGCTCCGACGTCCAGAAACCAGGGGTGGGCCCTAGAAGCAGGGTGCTGACAAAGGTGCTTCAGGCAGACCTGTGTCTGGAGTACGTATCAGTGTTGGTCAGGACCAGCCACTGTCCCCTCCAGGATGGAAGGTCCTGTGTGATTAACTTGCCCACAAGCACTGGTCAGTCTCCTGCAGGTTTCACATTGAGGATTCAGCCTTGGCTGCTGACAGGTCACCTGTTCAGTGGGGACAGCAGCTAGAGGGGCTTCCACAAGAAGGAGCTATGTATGTCCCCTCCCTGCACTGGGGTTCCTCTTCCCATGGGCTCATGTGTTCAAACTCTGGTGACCAAGGACAGAGGCTAGCTGATATCCACAGGACAGGCCGTCCTGTCCCCTGGTCCCTGAGTGCCTTCCCCACAGTGGATCTGTACACTGTCCATTGCACGCCTCTCCCCAGGTGTGACCTTGCCCTGGGATTCACCTGCATCCTCACCTTGGAGCTGGCGAGCAGGCACCCTACCCTGAGCTCTGCCCCTGGGAGATTGCCCCGTCCCTGGCCAGGTTTGGAGCCCACCCAGGCTGGTAGTGGGCCCTGGATCACCTGGTTGTTGGGGTCCCAGGGAGGCCCCGGGGACAAGCTGAGACAGCTGCTGGTGTCAAAGAGATAAGTGACGTGAGGACCCGGGCCCTCACTCCGATGACTAATTGTGTCTTCTGGACCTGCCAGGCCTGTTTAGATGCATCTGCCTGTAACCTGTCTGCTGGTGGCCGCTCTGACCACATGGTCATTTTCTGTCCCTTGTCCGGTCTCTGCAGAGCCCAGCGGCACATCACACGCCACTTTTGAAATGGCAAGTGTGTCCTTGCCCGGAATCTAAGCGTGGCACAGCTGGCCAGGGACTCCACGCAGGGTCCCGTGGCTCCTGTCCCCTCGCAGCTGGGACCTGAGGCACAGCCCTGGCTTTTTTCCAGGCCCTGCTCGACACGAGCAGCCTCTGGGTCACCCACTGACAGTCTCCCCGGTGTGGCGTGTCTCCCGGAGGAAGGAGAGCGAGGTCACCTGGGCCTCTCGCCATAGACTCGGCGTGGCCCTGGCCCTTTGTAGGTTCTGCCCCACCCTCTGCCATGCAGGCATCTTTCTAGGGTATCTGGAGCACGTAACACTTCAGTGCGTTCACTGCATCCAGTTGGCATGAGGTCATCAACACAGTGACTGCCGGCCCGCTGGGGATGAACACATTGGCCAAATTGAGCGTCCCTTCCCGAGGGCAAGGGGCTGCTGCTCTGCCCATCACAGGCGCCGCGTCTGGCCCAGCAGCTGAAGCCAAGCCTACACTTGGGCAAGCTCCCAGTGGTTCCCAGCAGCAGGCGTGAGCCATCGGCTGGTTCATGGGCCACACAGGTGGACCGGATGGGGCTGTGGGGGAGCCACCGTCGCTGCATCCCTCTGCTCTGAGGTGGCCGTGTGCGCACAGCACAGCTGCTGGTTGAGGACCTTGGCCGGGGCTGGGGGCAGTTTCTGGGGCTTCCACTTGGCCCTTCCCAATATAATGGCTCTTACCCCTCAGGTCAGGAGACTGATGAGAAGGTTCTCCCCGCTGCTAAGTGCATCCATCCCGATGAGGCCCTGCAAGTGGGTCCGTGACTTGGTTCCCCACCCCTTTTGTCACCCAGCTTCCATATGCCCAACTCTAATGGCATTCTGGGGCCCTGTGTTCAGTGTCGGCTCAAATCCTGTATCCAGCAGCCTTCCGGGTGTGGGCATCCCTCTTTTCCCAGCGTTCAGCTCTTTGGGAAGGAGAGTATCTGTTGTGCTAACTTGCAGGAGGTTTGTCTCAAGGGCACCCAGCTTTGTCAGCGGGCCCCAGGTCTGAGAACTGCCCAGATCTGGGTGAGGGATTGGGCTCTCCAGCATGGCGGCTGATTTTAGCCTTCCCCTCCCCATCTCTTGGCCTTTCCTGGTTCTACAAGTCAAGCAGCAGCCTGGCCAGCTGCTCACTGTCTGGCACACCGAGATCGATTACCCATCGCCAAGTATCTCCACCCCGTGCCCCAGGGTCCCGCTCCTCCCCTCTCCGGGCCTTAATCTCCACCAAGGCGATGGGCCAGCCTGTGTCTTCAGAAGCCTTGGTGTTCGGCCTTATGGCTAAGCGTGTGCCCCACAGTCAGCACAGCCACAGTGGGAGCTGAGGCTCTAGCCTCTGGCTCTCGGCCTCCCCTGGGGGTGGCTGCCCTGAGCCTGTCAATCTCCTCAATGCCGTCCAGGACATTTACAAAGGACAGGCGACCCCATGGGCCTCCCGAAGACCACTGCCCCACGTGGCTAGAGGGCAAGAATGACCACGTAACCCCGCGCCCCCCTCTGCCCTGCCTCCAACTACCGCCGCCAAGGCCCTGGCCTCCTGATGCTGTGCCAGCTTTCTCACCCCAGCCCTGCACTAGAGGCCTGTGGGCCTCTGAGCAGCGGGGCCTGGTTGCAATCCCTCCCCCGGCCCCCCGCAGTACCAGTCATCGCAGTTTGGGTCCCCTTGAGCACAGAGCCTGAGAGTTTGGGGTATAGATGGTGTATTTGGAAGGCAGCAATTTTGGAAGCAGGCGAGAGGGAGCAGGGAGACAGGAGAGCGAAGTCAGTATAGAGTTGCCCCTGCAAGTGTGCGGAGCACGACAGCTCCAGGACCGTGACCGCTGACAGGCTGCAGGAGGCGTCTGGGATTGTCCATCAGAGCGAGGGAGATGGGACACTTGTCCTCTGTTCCCACCCCCGGGGTGGTAGCTGTCATGCAGTGTGGGCTGGCAGCACAGAGCTCTGGAGAAGGATTGAGGTGCACCTGTGCCCCAGAGGATGCTGGCAGTCAGAGCTCTGCAGAGCTGTCTGCTGCAGCGAGGAGGCCGAAATCCGAGAGAGGCAGGCGGCCTGGCATAGTGTGCTGGCAGTCTCAGCTACAAGCTTCCACTAAAAAGAGGTGGGGAGGAAACGGGACACAGGAGGGAAGGTCCGTGGAGGAGGTGAGCACATGAGCACAGCCAGTGAACCTGGGGTCACCTGTGAGACACCCCACGGAGAGGGCTGGCGCGTGGAGCCCGTGCTCCTGGGCACGGAGGGGGTCCCAGGTGGGCCTTCTCAAACAGAGTAACACATAGGCCCTTTCTCTTCGTTTCAGATTCCAGCCGGGGGTCTTTGCGTAAGCAGGTGATGGCGAGGGTGAAAATGACTCAAGCCTCAGAGCCTCCAGAAGCATCTGGAAGGTTCTCAGGGGGTGGGCCTCCAACACTGGTCTGCAGAGAAGCCACCGGGCACGAGGGCAGGCTAGGGAGCCTTGAGAACTTCCTTTTCCAGGAGAGACAACCACACAGAACCTACTGGACCATCTCCAAAGCAGAAGGTGCCCAGAAAGGCGGTAAGTGGGGACCCAAACTTCTCCGCAGCCCGCGCCCCGGGGCCCGTGAGAGAAACACGAAACGGCAGTGAGCCCAGACGTGCGAAACGTGCGCCAAGAGCTTCCGGTACCTCTCGCGCCTGGTGAGACACCGGGCCACGCACAGCGGCGAGAAGCCGCACGCGTGCGGGGAGTGCGGCCGCGCATTCAGCCAGCGCTCGCACCTGGCGCAGCACCGCAGCGCGCACGCGGGCCAGAAGCCGCACACCTGCGGACAGTGCGGCCGCGCGTTCACGCGGCTCTCCACGCTGCACCGCCACCAGCGCGTCCACAGCGGCGAGAAGCCCTTCGGGTGCCAGTGGTGCGGGAAGCCCTTCAGTTACAGCACCCTCCTCGCCCAGCACCAGCGGATCCACACCCGAGAGAGGCCGTTCCAGTGCGCGAGGTGCGGGAAGAGCTTCATCTGGAAGTCCAGCTTTCGGAACCACCAGAAATCACACCTGTGCAGCGAGGCAGCGTGGACCTCTGTAAGCTAAGCTCTGGAAGCAGCCGCTGGAGGGGAGAGCTTGGGACTCGCTGCTACTCCAAGGAGCGCCCCAGAAGGATGTCCCCGGGCACGTGCAGCAGTGCCAGAGCGAGACCAGCACGAGGGACCGGGTTGTTTCTCCACCCGCGATCAACTTGTACATTTCGGGTCCTTCCCATGACAGGGGGGTGGCCCAGGCCTGCCTGCCCCGGCGGGCACCGCCCGATAGCCTGCTGGGTTCCGCGTGGCTGTGGCACTTCTTGGACAAATTGATGGTTTGAAAGTCACTATTTTCAAGTGCATCCAGATTTTACTTTTGAAACTTAAAACGTAGGTCTTTGTCTCTATTTGCATCATAGATGGGTTCTAAACGCCTCTGAAATCCAGATGGGCTACAGAGCTTTTGGATAATCAATCTTTCATCACACAGCAGCCCTGAGCACCTGGCGAAGGGCATGGGTAGGTCACATAACTCTAGTCATCATTTGGTTCTGGCTTGTTATTTTTGGATGCTGATTTGTTGCAGGAGGATGTGATTGGTCCACTTAGGGCCGTTTAGCCCTTGCGCTGTTGGCACTGGCTTTACTCACTCAGCTTCACTTTCCTGTATGCTCACTCTTTGCTTGTGTCAGCCCATATGAAACACTGAGTGTGCATGTCATTTGAACTGTTCTTTTTTTCCAGCCAGTTCTTCCATACAGAATAGGTTTGCATAGTATGAATGCTTTCTATACAATAATAACATTAAAAACTATTAAAACACATGGAGGAAATATGAGACAACAGATATAAAAGAAGCCACTGGTCATGAAACACAGAAGGTCCATAGGAAAGTTAGTTTGCAAATGCTGCCCACGCACCGGGGGCCAGGGAGGAGGCTGTGCCTTTGTGTCCTGTGACCACCCACTGAATTCTTATCATTCCCGGATACATCATACCACCACTTACAGGCTGAGCGTCACCATGTCTAATGAAACTCCAGCCATTTTCCTACAGACATATTCAATAACTTAATTACAGAAGCAATACGTGATCATTTGAGGGAACATACAAATATATAGATATAAGATAAAATAAAATATGGGACTTCCCTGGCGGTTCAGTGGTTAAGACTCTGCTTCCACTGTAGGGGAATCTCCAATCCCTGGTTGGGGAACCAAGATCCCACATGCCATGCAGTGTGGCCTAAATAAATAAATAAATAAATAAATTTAATTAAGTAAAATATAACAGGAAGTTTTATTTTGACTCATATTGGTGCTGTAGGAACCCAGTAAACTGACAATGAAAAGGGGGGATTTGGGTGTTGCCCACAGTGTTTCACCCAAACTATGTAGATTCAAAGCTGTAACAGAAGAAAACTTTTCCTGAACTAAAGGAATATCTGATTTCAGTACTGAAAGACCCGATTGTGCACTAAGAAAAAAATAGAGAACACAAAGTCTAATGAAATGACTGAACCACAAAGATAAAATACTGTACAAACATCCAGGAAAAAGTAGGTCACCAACAGAGGAAAAAAGTCAGTTTGCCCCAGACTTTAATGAACAAAGACTGTAGCTCTTTCCGTATTTATTTCCTTGATGTGTCGTAGTCATATTTTATTTATTTATTTATTTATTTATTTTATTTTGGCCGCGTGTGGGGCATGCAGGATCTTAGTTCCTGGTGCCCCCTGCAGTGGGAACTTTGAGTCTTAACCACTGGACCGCCAGGGAAGTCCTACAATCATGTTTTAAAGCTCATTTCCTTTCTCTTCCCTTTACCTCTTTCCTACTAGTGTGTGATCACAATAGTTAAATTCAAATTAAGTTCATAAGATGCAAAAAATATGATGGAATCTTGCCAGAAATAAAGGAGACGACATGGCTCCGAAACACTACTATGTGAAACAGGATGCAATTAATGAACCAGACACTGGATTATCTTCCTTTGGGGAGGGGGAGGGAGTGGTTTCAGAGCTATGTAATAATTGCATTATGTTGGAATGGTTTGAGAGGAAGTTTTGAAATTGCTTTTCGAGGAAATGTGCTTATGTGGATATCAGGTTTTCAAGGGGTGGATTGTAATGAACATCTCTTGGTTCAGCCCATCCCACATCCATCCCCTCCTCCTTTCTTTTTGTAAGAGCACCTCACCTTTGGTTTGCAGCACTTCCTAGGATCTGTTGTAGGAAGTCACAGTGGTGGTCTCAGTCTGGGTGCACCCCCTCCCGTGGCCACTGGTCAACCCAGGAGGAAGCTAAGGCAATCAGACCCTCCCGTCCAGTCCATCACTGAAGGGAAAGGTGTGTATATATCTCATGTCATCTGTGAATAGTGATGGATTTACTTCTTTCCAATTTGGATGCCTTTTCTTTTTCTTGCCCAGTTACTCTGGCTAGAAATTCCAGTACAATGTTGAACAGAAGTGGCAAAAATGGATATTCTTGTCTAATTTCTTACCTTAGGGGGAAAGCTTTCAGTCTTTCATTCATTGAGTATGATGTTAGCTGTGGGTTTTTCATAAATGCCCTTTATTAAGTTGAGGAAGTTCTCTTCTATTCCTAGTTTGTTGAGTGTTCTTATCATGAAAGGGTGTTAGATTTTGTCAAATGCTTTACCTGCATCAGCTGAGATGATCATGTATTTTTTTCTTTTTGTCTTTTTTTAAAACAATTACAAGGCATTGTTTTATTTTATTTTTTTATTATTTATTTAAAAATTTTTTGGCTGTGTTGGGCCTTTGATGCTGCACGCGGGCTTTTCTCTGGTTGCGGCGAGTGGGGGCTACTCTTCGTTGTGGTGCACAGGCTTCTCATTGCGGTGGCTTCTCCTGTTGCAGAGCACAGGCTCTAGGCGCACGGGCCTCAGTAGTTGTGGCACGCGGGCTCAGTAGTTGTGGCTTACAGGCTCTAGAGTGCAGGCTCAGTAGTTGTGGCGCACGGGATTAGTTGCTCCGTGACATGTAGGATCTTCCTGGACCAGGGCTCGAACCCGTGTCCCCTGAAGTGGCAGACGGATTCTTCACCACTGCGCCACTAGGGAAGCCGTCTTTGTCCTTTTAATGTGGTATATTATGTTGATTTTTTTTTTTTTTTTTTTTTTTTTTTTCAGTACGCGGGCCTCTCACTGTTGTGGCCTCTCCTGTTGTGGAGCACAGGCTCCGGACACGCAGGCCCAGCGGCCATGGCTCACGGGCCTAGCCACTCCGCGGCATGTGGGATCTTCCCTGACCGGGGCACGAACCCGTGTCCCCTGTATCAGAAGGCGGACTCTCAACCACTGCGCAACCAGGGAAGCCCATTACGTTGATTTTTTATTTGAATATTGAACCATCCCTTGCATTGCAGAAATAAATCCCACTTAGCCATGGTGTATAATCCTTTTACTATGCTGCTGGATTCAGTTTACAATTGTTTTTATTCCAGCTCTTTACCTCCCTTGGTGAAAAATCCACTCACCGTACTTACAGTGACCTAGTTAGAAACCCAGACATATAGATATAGATATAGATGTAGATATAGATTTATCTCAAGGAATTGATTTACGTGATTGTGGGGCTAGCAAGTCTGAAATCTGTAGGACAGGCTGGCAGGCTCGTACTTACAGGCAGGAGCTGATGCTCTAGTCTGTCTGGAGGTAGAATTTCCTCTCCTTCAGTGAAACCTCAGTTTTGCCCTTAAGGCTTTTCAGCTGAATGGATGACACCCTCATTATGGAGAAAGTCTCGTTTTCTTAAAGTCACCTGATTGAAGACGTTACCATCTACAAAATCTCTTCACTGGCAACACCTAGATTTGTGTTTGATTGAATCACTGGGTGCTACAGCCTGGCCAAGTTGACACCTAACACCAACCATCACACCAGGCATCATTCCTAACTTCCTCCCCATAACTTGCGTAGCTAGTGAAGCATGAGTCCCGTTAATTCTACCACCTCGATGTTGCTTAAGTCAGTAAACTTCTTTTGAGTCCTCATTACCTGAACTACAGCAGTGGCCCCTAAGTGATCTCCTGCTTTTAATAATCTCCTGAAACGTGTCTGTCTTTTTAATGTATTTATTAAAGTATATTTTATATACTGCCCCCTCAGTGTCCCGAATATAGTAACAGAGTTGCAGTTGTTTCTCACAAACGCAGTGTTTGCCCTAGGAAAGCACTGAGGAGTTGCAGCTCCTCCATTTTTAGAATGGTGTTTGGTCCTGCCGCCTCTCCTCGGTCCACAGCTTGCGGGCTTTCGGAGACGCGCCGCCTCTCCTCCTCTCCCACGCCCCCACGCTGTCCAGCGGGGGCTCGCGCCCAGCGCCAGGCTGGGTTAAGGGCGGGTCGGGGTCCGCCCAGGGGAGGCGGAGCCGGAAAGAACTACATTTCCCAGGCTGCTGCGCGGTGCCGGACTCCACTTCCCAGCAACGCCCGGGGCGCCCCTCCAGGACTCCATTTCCCAGAGTTCCGCGGGAGGGCCCGACCTGGTCCCGCTTCCTCCACGTAGCTCCAGCGCGTGGCATGACTCTCAGCCGGCACCTGAAGCCGCTGTCCGGGCAGGTCGCGTAAGGCGCAGGTGAGACAGCGCGGGGCTCGAGGGGACCCGGGGTGGGTCGGGGGGGCGTGGTGTGGCGAGCCGGGGCCTGGGCCTTGGGTGCCCTGTGACAGCCAGAGGGGCCTGAAGGGTGCCAGGAACTGGGGGCGTAGGAGGGGCCCGGAAGCGTGGGAGGGGGCCCAACTGCAAGATGCGGTGGCTTCGGAGGTGGGGCCAGGAAGGGGACCTGGGGGCGTGGGAAGCGCCTGGGGGACGTGGAGGGGCCCGGCCGTGGTGGGGTCTACCCCAAGGCCTGCTGCCGCGCTGCGCGCGCTCTCGAGAGCAGCGGGATTTGTGGGCAGCGTCCCCTCCGGTCCGGGCTGCCCGTGGGGCCCTGCAGCGGGGTCAGAGCCGTCCTGTAGCGGCCCGAGCAGATTTCCAGCCCCCAGGAAGGGTCCTCAGAGGTGGTGGCGCCCCGAGGCCTGTCCATTTCTTAGCTAGAAGCGCAACCTGCCCAGAAGGAACCAGGCTCTCGAAGGCTAGCTGGGACCAGCTGGCCGCTGGTGGGCACCGGGCTGCATACAGAGGCGCCGCCCCTTCCCCGTCTGTAGCATATGGACTTTGGCTGGCAGCAGCCCAAACGACCTGGGCCAGGAGCCGCCAGCCCCAAGGTTGGCTGCCTCCCCTCTTGTCAGACAGAGGGGAGCCGAATGTTCCCTTTCTTGGCCCAGTGGGGGTCAGGGTTGGGCCTGCAGGGCAGAGCCTGGCTCTCCCAGCTGGATGGTAGCCCTAGGGCCCCTGTGCAACTCTAGACAGAGCGCTTCCTGGGGAACAGGGCTGAGAGGAGGGGATGACTCAGGCTAGATGGGTCTGTCTGGTCCCCAGTGGGCAGTCTCCCTGCCCTGCTGACCTTATACTGTGCCCGTTGCCCTAGGCCAGCCCTTGGAAATCACAGTGGGGCCCAGAGCTAAGGGCAGTGACCCTAGGCTGGGGCATCTCAGGGGAGTGGGGTTCTGTTGCGTGGGAGCGTCATGGCCTCAGCCTCACACCGTTTGGCCCTGCAGGTGCAGCCAACATGGGTGAGCCCCAGGGGTCCATGCGGATCCTAGTGACTGGGGGCTCTGGGCTGGTGGGCAGAGCCATCCAGAAGGTGGTAGCAGATGGGGCCAGGCTGCCCGGAGAGGACTGGGTGTTTGTTTCTTCCAAGGATGCTGATCTTACGTGAGTGGGCTCATCCCTGGAGCAGCCCCACCATGCCCTCTCCAGACCAAGAGCTCTGGGCCAGGCCTGTTCCTGGACCTGGCAGCCTCATGCCTGGCCCGTCCCTGCCAGGTGGCTGGCCTGGCCTGGGTGTGTGCAGTTTTGCTCGTGGGCAAACTTCCTCCCATCTCTTCCTGTAAGCCCGCACCCTCATACCAGCCAGGGCCTGACCCTCCCGCCTTCGGCCCTGCCTGGCTCCTGCCCCCAGTGCTTTGAGCCAGGGTGCTGGTTCCCTTGGGCCTCCAAGCAGCCCCTGATGGCCCGGCTCCCCCTCAGGGATGCTGCACAGACCCGAGCGCTGTTTGAAAAAGTCCGGCCCACACATGTCATCCATCTTGCTGCAATGGTGGGGGGCCTGTTCCGGAATATCAAATACAATTTGGACTTCTGGGTAAGTGAGGGGGCCCCAGTGAGCAGTGGGAGCCAGGACCCCAGATTCTGGGAACTTCCTGGCCAACTTCTCAAGCTCATGTTCCGGCCCCAGGAAGTCCCTGAGGGGCCTCCAGTGACCCACACTTGATTTGTAGGTAGAGGCGCACGCAGGTGGGCCTGGGGGTGTTTGGCCCAATAGGAAAAGCCTCAGAGCTAACCTGGGGGTTGGAGGAGCTGAGACAAGCCAGTGTTTGCCGTGTGACCCCCGCTGGTTCCTGCCCCACTGGGCCTTCAGACCCTCCTGTTCCCAGGAGGTCCAGCTGCACTGAGCCAGGCCCACGGTGCGCTCAGGGGTGCAGAGGTGTGTGAGCTGGGCTCTGGGCCTGCAGCATGTGCCCTGAGGGATTTCACATGTGGGGTAGGGGCAGGAGGAGAGCTGGGCTTGCCCACAGCCCTGCCCCTGCCTGGCTGGGCCTCTGAGGGCTGGCCCCATCATCTCTAAAATTGGCCTTGGCCTGGTTTGGCCCTGCATCGGGCCTGGGATGGCAGAAGCTCAGACCAGATTTTCCCTGGGGGCCCCTGTCGCCACAGGGCCCTCCTCGTCTCAGTGACAGCCTTCCCAGCAGGCTGCTTGGCCACCCCCTCTCCCCAGACCACCCAAATGCCCTGGCCAGCCCAAGTCCCCGGAAGGGGCCGGAGGAGGGGTGGGGCCAGCCAAGGCTTCACTGCTACTGAGCAGTAGAGCAGGGTGAGCTCCTGGGGGTGCGGGAGTGGAGGGGCCGCTTCTTCCTGCCCTGCCGCGGGGCCAGGTTGGGCCGCCTGGGCTCCTGGCTCATATGTCACCTGCCTAGCCCTCAGCAGCCCCTGTGGGCAGGCTGGCCCTGAGCTTAGGGCTGTGGCCCTCTTCTCAGGGCCCTCCCCCAGCCTCAGGGTAGGCAGGCCTAGGGCCTCCTACAGCCCTGGGGTGGGACTGACGGGCTGGGAGGGGGCGTGGCTTCTGGACCGTGGGTCCTGGGAGCTGGAACAGCTGGCTCGGGTACTGCCTGCCAGGGTGTGTCCACACTTCTGTCCCTGGAGGGGCAGGCGAGGGCTGGGATCCTGCCTGGGGCCTGACCCCGCCCTGCCCCTGCCCCCTCAGAGGAAAAACATACACATCAACGACAACGTGCTGCACTCGGCCTTCGAGGTGGGGGCGCGAAAGGTGGTCTCCTGCCTGTCTACCTGCATCTTCCCCGACAAGACCAGCTACCCTATCGATGAGACCATGGTGAGGGGCGGGGCTGGGGCGGGGCCTGGCCTGGGGGCAGGGCTGAGAAGCAGCGGCTCCTGTGCTCCCCCAGATTCACAACGGACCCCCGCACAGCAGCAATTTCGGCTACTCTTACGCCAAGAGGATGATCGATGTGCAGAACAGGTCCTCTTCCCGCGCGTGCCAGGCCGAAACCAGCCGAGAATGGGGAAGGGGCCCAGATGCCCTGTGGTGGGTGGGCCCAGGGGGCCGCCCCGGCAGGGCTCCCAGGTCTCGGCCCCCTTCCTCGCTAGCCTCGGCCGGGGTGGGCTCGCCCAGGATCCGAGGATGAGGGCCAGAGGGGATGCTGTGCCCCCGCAGGGCCTACTTCCAGCAGCACGGCTGCACCTTCACCGCTGTCATCCCCACCAACGTCTTTGGGCCCCATGACAACTTCAGCATCGAGGACGGCCATGTGCTGCCTGGCCTCATCCACAAGGCTCACCTGGCCAAGAGTGAGTGACCGCCACCCATTGCCCAGCTGGCTGCCTGCCTGACGGGGCCCCTGGGGCACAGCGGGGAGGAGGGGCGGCGCTGGCACATCCCCTGACACCGGCCCTTCCCAACCTGCAGGTCGCGGCTCAGCCTTGACGGTGTGGGGCACAGGGAAGCCTCGGAGGCAGTTCATCTACTCACTGGTTGGTGCCGCGAGGGGCACAGCTGTTCCCCAGAACGTCTCCCGGAGCCGCCGTGCTGGCTGTGGGGAGGCAGGAGGGAGCCTAGGAAGGGCCGGGTGTCCAGGCTGAGCCCCCAGGGGGAGCAGTTCCTGGTCCTCGCTAGGTCCGTGTACGTTCCTGTCCCTAGGGAAGTTGCTGGGTACAGCTCTGAGCTCATCAGGAGAAAGGACTTGGGGCTGAGCTGGCCAGGCACTACCCAAAGGGGGGTAACCCGGGCCCCAGCCAAGCCTGGGCTGCACCCTGCCGAGCAGGAGCACTTGGGAGAGGTGACCTGGGCCCATTTGGCCATAATTTGTGGCCTTTGACCCTGGCTGTCTGACCTCCAGGACCTGGCCCGGCTCTTTATCTGGGTCCTGCGGGAGTACGATGAGGTGGAGCCCATCATCCTGTCAGGTGGGTGCCGTGCAGCCCCACCCCCATTGCAGTGGGGCAGGACACCCGCCTGTCCTGAGAGCCGCTGAGCAGGGCAGCGGGAACATCCGTGGGGCTGGGCGGCAGCGGGTCCAGGCAAAAGAGGCCTGACCTGGCCGTTGGCCCTTCGGTCCCCACAGTGGGCGAGGAGGATGAGGTGTCCATCCAGGAGGTGGCCGAGGCCGTGGTGGAGGCCATGGACTTCCATGGGGAGGTCACCGTATCCTTTGGTTCTAGGCAGGAGACTGTGGGCCTCCCTGCAGGAGGCTGTGGGTCTGACGCACCCATGGCACTCGCCCTGGCAGCCGGGGGTGAGGGTGTCTGCTGCTCTCTCCTGGGGTTCCCCCTGGGAAGGCTAGACAAGGTTCAAGGGCAGGCTGGTGGGGGGGTGGGCTGCCCCTTCTGCTGTGCCCTTGACCAGGTGCCTAGTTTGATACAACCAAGTCGGACGGGCAGTTTAAGAAGACGGCCAGTAATGGCAAGCTGCGGGCCTACCTGCCCGACTTCCGGTTCACGCCCTTCAAGCAGGGTGAGCCCTCCCACCCCATCCCTCAGGACCACCCGGCCCCTCCTTGGCGTTGGGCCACCACCGCCCCTCCCCAGGCCTCAGCTTCCCTACTGCCAGTTGGGGGTGGACGCCCTGCAGCTTTGGCCTCCATGGCCTCACCGCGGAGGCAGGACACGGGGGTGACTGCCTTACGCCCTGGCCCTCACCCGCCGCCTCTGCAGCCGTGCAGGAGACCTGCGCCTGGTTCACTGACAACTACGAGCAGGCCCGGAAGTGAAGCGTGCGGCGCGGCGGGAGCGGGTGCCGCCCTGTCCCCGGCGCTCGGCCAGCAGAGCCCAGCAGTGGCCACTCACAACTGCCCTCGTGGCGGTGGGCCCCTGCCCCACGCCCTCTGCCGGGGCAGGCCTGGCTGACTGTCCGGGGAGGCCACCGTTCACACCGTCCTCAGGGAAGCCAAGGCCTGGCCAGGCCCGGCACCCTGCTCCCCGACGCCAGTCGCAGAGCATGTACACTTATGATCCCTGGGAGCCAATAAAGTGCATTGCCACAGGCCTGGCCCCGGCAGCTCTGTACCAGCCCCCCCATCTCCCCCGCCCCCGGCACTGCCTCCTGAGCCTGGCCAGCCCCCAAGAGCTGCTGGGCCACGGTGGCCAGCTGTCCCTGGGGTGGAAGGGCAGCGGTGGCCAGAGGCCCGGACAGGTGGTGTGCGGGCAGGTGTCAGGAGAGGCTGGACTGTCAGCCGGCGGGGACAGAGGGCAGGCACCTGCGGCTGCGGCCAGAGCCGAGCCTCCACGCACAGCCAGGTGCAGGCCTGGGTAACCTGCACTCCCCAGGCTTACCCCGCCTCATCCCCAGGACTTTGGGGAAAGAGGCTGGGTCTGGATTTGGACAGGCTGAGCGGGCACACAGATGGATCTGAGGAGAGCAGTGGCGATTGGCCAGTTCAGACCTGGCCCCTCATCTCCCTAGCCCTCAGGTGGCAGCTTGGGTGCTGGGGCTTGGCCTGCCCTTCTCCCGTGGGTAGCAGCAGGTGTCATGCAAGAGTGGGCCTGGTGGGCACGGAGGTGAGCGGCACAGGCCTCCCATCCTCGACAGGAAAGTCTGGACCGGTTGACCCACCGGCCCCCGCCTAGCCAGTCAGTGCTGGGTGTGCTTCCCCCAGGACCCAGGCACCTTCCCTGGCTCCGGGGCCCACCTCTTCTCGGGTCCTCTCTTCCCTGGGGTACCCTTTGCTGTCTTCACACCAGTGACTCCCAGCTTTCTTCTGGCCCCAGGTGCGCCTGCCACGTTCCTTACTTCCTTTGTTCATTCAGGTGCTGTGGGCTGCCTTCCCTGTGCCAGGCACGCAAGTCCCAACCCCTGTCCCCGTGTCCAGCTGATCCCTCACTGCGTTTGTTACCACCACCCCCGCCCACGGGCCTCTGCAGGGGCCAGTCCTGCCCCTCTCACGTCAGTGCCTCCCCACCTTTCAGGTCTCTGCTGACGGGGTTCTTCCTCTCTGAGGCCCACCCCACCTGCTTGCTTCTCTGGAAACACCTCCCCCGCCGCACCCCCCAGGGCTTGGAGCTCCAGGACCTGCTCAGCCCTTCACGCTGTATTCCCTGGGTGCCAGCCCTTTGTGAATGTGAAGGGTCTGCCCCCGTGGGCGTTCCGGGAGAGGGGGAGGAGGTGGTCCCTGAGTTGGAGCTTGGATCAGCCAAGTGAGAACGGGGGGAAGGAGGCCCAGCGCAGGGCAGAGACGCCTGGACATGCCTGGCCGGACACAAGTAGTGGTTGTGTGTGCTGACTTGTCCTTTGGGTTATGGGGTGCGTGTGTTTATCGTAGACAGGCTGTCTCTCCAGCCAGAATGCAGATCTGCGGGGTAGGGGCCACTGCTGTGTGGCCTTTGTTCCCAGCCCAGAGCAGGGCCCCCACACTGAAGGGGCAGCGTTGAAGGCATGAAGGGATCTCATTGTTGAGGAGCTTAGAACGTGTCAAAGTAGGGTTTGAAGGAAATAACATCTTTAAAATTCAGTCTTAAAAACTGCAATTTTAGTTCTTCAGCCTTATTTTTCCCATGTCAATCAAAAATTACAAGCACAGCCCACACCCACACCCACCCTCCCCCTCTCAGTCTCTAAGGTGGTCCCTGGCCCTGGCCAAGCACTCCATCTCCCACAGGACCAGCAAGAGGGGCCAGGTCTCCGCTGGGGACCTAGGCCTCACGAAGGTCTCCCCCGCAGCTCCCTGAGAGGCCCTCAGAAACGAGAATCCAGGCTGGCCTGAGGACCTCCTTTAACAGAAAAGCAGACCCCGGCTCCCACGTTTCACTGGCTGTGCCAAGTTTATGCTGTCACCCGGACCCACTGCGGCTTGGGGAAGAGCTGACCACAAGCCCTGACCAGGCAACCCTGTCGTCCACACCCAAGTCCCCTGCAGGCTCCAAGAGCACTCTGTTCCCACCCAGAGAAACAGGCCTGAGGCACCCACCTCTGGGACAAGACCAGAGGAGCCCCCACCCTTTCCTAACCTTCGCCTTTAAATGACCAGCTCAAGTTGCCCTTTGGGAAATTTCACACATCGGGACAGACCCCAATACAGTATTCTGGCCGCCCGCCCGGCGCCCCGCGCCGTGGCCCGCCCCTCCTCGCCCTAGATCTCTCCGGCCAATGAGCTGCGAAGGGGCGGGACCAATTGGTAGCGAGCGATAGAGCGTGGAGCCCGCGGGAGGGGCCGGAGCGTGAGGTCTCGGCAGCCAATGGACGAGGGCAGGTGTTGGGCGGTGTAGCCCATTGGCGGCGCTGAGGGCGCGGGCGGGGCGCGGCGCGGTGGCGATATGGCGGCGGCGATGGCGGCGGAGTCTGACGCGAGGCGCGTGGGCTTCGTGGGCGCGGGCCGCATGGCGGAGGCCATCGCGCAGGGCCTCATCCAAGCAGGTGGGGCGCGTGGGGTCCCGGGCCCGCGGGCTAGCGGGCGTCCGACACCGGCCTGTGTGGGAGGGACGGGCTTACCTCTCCGTAGCTCACCTGCCCCGCGGAGCCCCGGGCAGCACGGGGCCCTCCGCGCAGGGGCCCCAGGGTGGAGCTGGCCGGCGGGCGTGGGCCAGGGCGGCACGCGGACCCTGTCCCTCCGGTCTCTGCTTCCTCTGGGAGCGCGGCTGGAGGGGATGTGGTGGAGAGGCTCAGCGCCGGCCGTCTCCACGTCCGAGTTGAGATGAGCTGTGAGTGCACAGAATAAAATATACGCCGAATTTGGAAGATTTAGCATCCAAACAAAAAATAACGTATCTTAGTAACTTTTAGTATTGATTAGGTGTTGGAAGGGTAACATATTGGCTACACTGAGTTAAATAAAATGTACTGCAATTCACCCGTTTCTTCCTACTTGTTTAATAAGACTACTAGAACATGTAAAGTTACGTGTGTGGCTCGAGCGATACTTCTCTTGGACAGCCCTAGCTTAGAGCGCGGGATCTCCTGCCGACTTCCTAACCTCGTGCCTCGGTCGAGCTGCCTGACCGCTCTGAGCCTCCGACTCTTCTTTCTGTTTGTTCGCCGGCTGCACCCCTGGTGTCCGGCACTGTGCACATTTGGGGCCACATCATTCTCCATTCTTCACATTGTAGTCTGTTTAGCCCCTTGCCTGGCTTCTCCCCACTAGATGTCAGTGACACCCCCAGTTTTGACAGCCAAAATGTCTCCAGACACTGTCAATGTCCCCAGCGAGGGGTGGGGGGCAAAATCATCCTCGGTCGAGCACCACTTATAGCAGGGACGGAGATGCTGTCCTAATCATACTCCACAGTATTTAGAAACCTTTATATGTAGATATGGACTGGTTTTCTGCTTCAGCCACATGTCAAGGTCTAGAAAGGTCAAAATCATCAGAAAACGGTTTACTGCAAGTCTCAGGTGTTTTACCTGTAAAACCTGGAGTATCACCTGCCTCCCCGGCTGCACAGAGTCTCACAGTGCTGCCACCGTCTCTTCAGGCCGTGGGGTGCACTTCTGCCTTCCTGTTAGACCTTACAGAAATCTGATCTGTAGAGGATTTCTGCCAAACGGGCACTGAGCTTCTGCTTGGATGTCCCCGTACAGATGCACCCCCCTCCGGAGGAAGCTCATCCCCAACCCCAGCCTCCCTACCCACCATACCCCCTCCGCAGCCTTCCCGTTCCCAGAGGCAGGGATCCCTGGGATCTGTGTCCTCAAGAGACAAGGCAAGCTCCTGGCCCCTGTGTCCGGCAGGGCGTCTGGACTCAGCAGCAGCAGCAGGTGGGCAGCGATGACTGCTGAGTAGAATCAAGTGAAGCTGGTCGCATGGTCCCAGCCGAGTGGAGCGGCCCCGCCAAGCACCTGGCTTCTTGGAGAGGCTCAGCGTGGCCCAGGTGTGGCTGAGCCTCAGAGACCTGCTGTAAGGGGCCGCCAGGCTGGCTTCTTCCCGCGCCACATCCTCACTGACACCCCCTACTCGCCTTTGCCTTTCCTTCCAGGAAAAGTGGAAGCTCAGCACGTGCTGGCCAGCGCGCCGACGGACAGGAACCTCTGCCGCTTCCGGGTGAGCCGGGCAGCTCCTCTGAGTGGAGGCTTCCCAGGGCTCAGATGGCTCTTGGCTCCTTGGGGCCAGGGAAGTGCTGCTTACTTAACTAAAGTTTTGAGACAGGCTGGGCTGGGCTGGGGAAGGGGAGGTCAAAGGCCAGAAGGAAAGTCAAGGTTGTGGAGGGCCAGGGTGGGGTAAAGGGGTGTGTGTGTGCGTGTGCGTGTGCGTGTGCGTGTGCATGCTGGACGGGCAGGAATATCACGGGCACTCACTGGGATCAGAGGGCTCGAGGAGGTGCTGACATCAGGGCCATCTGAGGTTGGATCCTGAGCGAGAACGGGTGGTCTGGGCGCATGATGGGCATTAGGTTTGGGGCCGTTTGCAATGGGGTGCCCGTGGGGTTGCAGGGTGGGCTCCGGCAGGGAGGGCCGTGGTCTGGGAGCATGCCCGCTGACGTGGGCCTGGTCCCGGCAACCCTGCCGCAGGCCCTGGGCTGCCAGACCACCCACTCCAACCTGGAGGTGCTGCAGAGCTGCTCCCTCGTCTTCTTTGCCACCAAGCCCCACGTCTTGCCGGCCGTCCTGGTGGAGGTGGCTCCTGTGGTCACCGCTGAGCACATCTTGGTGTCCGTGGCTGCCGGGGTCTCCCTGAGCACCCTGGAGGAGGTGAATGGCCTGTCGAGGTGCAGTGGGGGCTGAGGCTCTGACCCCAGGGTGGGCTCTGCTGGCCTCCCACCCCTGCCATCCCAGACCGGCTGCAACCTGGGTCCAGCCCTTCCAGAAACCAGGATGGGTGGGTTGGGGGGCAGACAGCCTCGCAGCCGGCCTGCACAGGCGGCCAGGTAGCTAGGGGGCTGGGGTTAGGGCTCCTCCCACCTGGGGTTAGGGCTCCACGCCCGGGAAGTAGCGGGGAGCCTGCGCTGGCCCGGCATGTGCCTGCCCGGCAGCAGGATCCCACAGCTGCCCTGATCGCAGCCTCTCTCCCGCCAGCTGCTGCCCCCGGTGGCGCGAGTGCTGCGGGTCTCGCCCAACCTGCCCTGCGTGGTCCAGGAGGGGGCCATGGTGATGGCGCGGGGCCGCCATGCTGGGAGCGGCGAGGCCGGGCTCCTGCGGACCCTGCTGGAGGCCTGCGGGCAGTGCGAGGAGGTGCCCGAGGCCCAGGTGGACGTCCACACTGGCCTCAGCGGCAGCGGTGTAGCCTTTGTGAGTGTGGTCTGGTCCCCGCACCCCAGCCCCTGCCCTCACAGGCCGGCCCTCCCTCGGCAAAGTGGGGCCTTGTGGAGCCCCCCCGACAGCCCCTGACCCCACGGCTCCCCGGCTGGGTCCCCAGCTCCCCGTGTGCGCCGCCCACCCCATATCTGTGCCTTCCTGGGCCTTTGAGGCTGGCCCCTTGGCAGACGCCTGGGCTCTGGCCTCGGCTCTGGTGGCTGGTGTGCCGGACCTTGTTCCTGAGGGTACCCAGCCTTTTCCAGGCTGGGTTGTGTGTCCAGGGGAGTGCTGGTTTTGTCCCCGCCCCCCGCTGCTACAGGTGTGCGCCTTCTTGGAGGCCTTGGCTGAAGGAGCCATCAAGATGGGCATGCCCAGTGGCCTGGCCCACCGCATTGCCGCCCAGACCCTGCTGGTGAGACCCTGCTGCCCGGTCCTGGGGGAGTGTGTGGAAGGGGAGGGGGCTGTGGGAAGGGAGACGGCAGGCCTGAGCAGCCTGGGCTGAGACGGGGCGGTGGGGACGGGGGTGGGGCTGAGCTGAGGAGGGGCTGCTGGCCTCCCCCGAGTCACCCCAGTGCCACTGTCCCCAGGGCACAGCCAAGATGCTTCTGCAGAAGGGGCAGCACCCGGCTCAGCTGCGGACTGACGTGTGCACGCCGGGCGGCACCACTATCTATGGGCTCCACGCGCTGGAGCAGGGCGGGCTGCGGGCGGCGGCCATGAGCTCCGTGGAGGCTGCCACCTGCCGGGCCCGGGAACTCAGCAGGAAGTAGGGCACAGGCACTGGGTGCAGGCCGTGGCCACCCCCCCCCCCCAGCCCCTTCCCAAGGACTCAGGTTCTCTCCAGCCTGCAGGCCAGTGGAGGAGCTGCTTGAGTTCTGGGAGGATGGGTGGAGGACAGTTCCTGGCCAGCGGGGAACACAGCAGGGTGTGGGCCCCTCTCCAGACCCTGAGCTCGTGGCAAGTGGCAGGTGGAGCTGGTCCTGATGACCCTTCCCTGGGTCAAGAGTCCTGGAGAGTCCCATGGCCTGGCCTCTGACTGCAGGATTTGGTTCTTAGCATGTCTGTGAAAGGACCAACAGGCCACGAAAGCCAGCAACTTGGGGCCCTAAGCAAGGATGAGGGGCCTCTGGGTGCGGGGCAGGCTACCTGCAGCCCAAGGCTCACAGGGGCCTCCCCACCCCACACGGGCCCTAGTGCTGGAGCCCCTTCCGTCCACCCGCCAGCTGTGAGGCTTGCGGCAAAGTGACCCCCTGTCTGTGAACAGGGCTTACATGGCAGCCTGCCCCTCACTGCCCGCACAGCCCTGAGCCCCCCACCACTCCAGCCTTCATGGGCGGCTGGCCCTCAGCCAGCGACCTTAGCCCTTCCACCTGCTAGAAGGCTCAGCCCGAGTCCATTTCAGCACCTTTTTTTTCACTTTTGAATTGGGAATAAAGATGCTGTCCTATAGCATGGAGCAACCAATATTTAATTGGAGGCTGGTAAAACCAAATTGCAAGTCCCTGGAAGCACATCTCAGCCAAGGCCCGGGATACTGGGCTCAGACTCGGAGCTGTGGGTGCAGGTGGTCTGGGGACAGGGTTTCCCATCACCCAAGAGCTCTGCAAGGGTAGGGTCCCCTCCCCCCGCCCGGCACTCTAACCTCACCCTCAGCTGTACGTCCATGGGTCCCCGCCATGTATCTTCCA
Source organism: Mesoplodon densirostris (assembly GCF_025265405.1). Lineage (NCBI taxonomy): Eukaryota > Metazoa > Chordata > Mammalia > Artiodactyla > Ziphiidae > Mesoplodon > Mesoplodon densirostris. Next base: position 91,994,429 of record NC_082673.1, on the reverse strand, counting down.
ACAGGATTCCTGAGGACCAGGCTGGGCTCGGCTTGGGGAGTGGAAGATGCACCTCTGCCCAGCCCTGCCCTTAGGCGGTCACCTCCTGAATGTGAGGTGCCTGGTGAACCCAGCTGGTGATGGCGCGTGACAGGAAAGGGAGGATGGGTGGAGGTACGGGTTAGTGTTAGCGTATGGGTTAGGGCACGGGTACGGTTTAGGGTACGACAACGGGTTAGGGCTAGGATTAGGGTACGGGTTAGGGTTAGGGTTGAAGAGGACCTGACCCAAGATTGGCACTGCCCGTACCCTTGGCACTGGCTGGCCAAGTCTTTTCACCTTATACTGCAAAGCTAAAGTTACTTTTCTCAGAAGCTGGTGGATGTGAGCTTTTTTCATCAATGTTGTCCCTTTTCTGTACCCTCCCCACTTTTTCAAATCAGGTGTTCTGGATCCAAGCACTAGACAGAGTTACAAAAATAAGACTAGAACAGGGATCATGTGACGTTGGCATATCCAGCCTTTATTATAAAGCGCACTGGGCCCATCTGGCCGGTGACCTCTGCTGTCAGTGAGGTTGGCTGTGAAAGGGTCCCTCGACAGGACAAGCACCCACAGCCCACTTCAGCACCCTTGCCCCCGGGGCTCCCCTGGTGATCCTGACCAGCTCTTGGGCCAGCAGGCTGGGGGTCCCAGGAGGCCCGAGCCCCTGCTGGAGGGCGCCCCCTTCCTCTCACCCCACGCTCCAGTGCTCCATCTTCGGTCCAGCTGTCACCTGGGGGCTCATTCCCAAGCGTGAGGCCCCTCGGGCAAGTTTGGCCTCACACGGGTTCCCTCTGATGCTGCAGCCTGGTCTTGCCCTCCCAACCCCCCAAGGTGGGCTGGTTTCAGCAGAAGCCACAAGCTCACCTTTCCACCTGCGGTGCTTTCCTGCTGTGCCTACCACCAAGCCCATGGGGCCAGCCCTGACAGTGACTGACCAGGGATCAGTGGAATCAGTGACCTTTACCGCCTTGGGGATTTGTCAGAGGGCTGTGAACAGGATGGGGAGAGCGTGGTGGCTGTGTCCCTGAGCACTTCCCAGGCCACAGGCGTCCCACACCCTCACAAGAGACGTGTAATCCTTGAGGGCAAGAAACCCAGTCTCCAGCGTGGTGCCCAGCGCTCTGCAGGTGTGGCTGCTGAAGGAATTCAAGCAGCAACTAAGACCCCTCCCTCGGTGCCATCAACAGCCTTACTCTCCTTAGCACAAACCAGGGAGCTGCTTAGATGCCCCGGGCCCAGCGGCAGTGAGGCCACTTCACCCATTCTCCTGCAGAGACAAACTGGAGTCTCCCCCAGGAAGCCTCTGCCCTGTGGTTCACACTGAGGTGAGCCCAGGGAGGTGGGTGACCTCGTGCCAGAGCTGCGATGGGGCCCGGGGTCACAAGGATCATTGCTGGGGCTGCATTTGGGGCCAGAGCCGCCCTCTTCATGTGCAGGGCCTGGTGGCACCAGTGCCCCCATTCTAGAGAGGACAATTTCGGAGGCCCTTGGGTGAGGTAGTCCCCAGCCCAGCAAAGCGAAGCGGCTCCCAGACCCACCCTTGACGGGCCCCCTAACTCTTCAAGGCCCCAGGCCAGCATGCGCTATGCCTCGTTCCCGTGCTGCCCATCCAGGGCCGTGGGGACCGGCCAGAGCCACCTCCTGGGGTGCAGCCTTGATTCCCCAGAGGGGACGAGGCTGGCGCCACATGAGAGGAAGTGGGAGGTCCTGTCCTGATAGCCGGTTCTCAATACCAACTGCAGTCCCCCTGCCCAGGCTCCGGGGTACAAGAGGATTAAAGGCTGAGACAGGAAACTTGGCAAAAGGGGCAGCGCTGATGATGCTACCAGAGGCCACCCTCGCCCAGTGCCCACCTGGGCTCTGAGGTCTGTCTCTCCACAAGCCCCTATAGGCAGGCCGGGCAGGCAGCTTCGTGACCAGAAGCTCCCGGCCTGGGTCCCTGGGTCGCCACCAGCTGGAGAGGCAGGTGGTGTAACATGCAAGACAGCCTGAAGCCCCGTGCAGCTGCTTGGTTAGACCCAGGGCCAGCGTAGACCGCCAGAGGCTCCTGCAGGTGTGCAGGCTTGACACAGATGGAAGTGGGGGTGCCAGGTAGGCCCCAGCAGGTGCGGCTGGAGGCTGCTGCCCGGGCCTGGCTAGCCAAGCCTCCCTTCTCTTGTTCCCAAATCCTACATACTGTCCCTCAGCTTTCAGATTTGACATACACATACATATGTTGTTTTGAGGGTTTTTTTGTTCTTTTTTTTGACTGGGGGTGGTTCCAAGGAACAGTTTATGTCCTTGCTCTGGGGGCGCCCAGCCGTCCTACCGCCGTGCACAGCCCTCCCGTCCCGCAAACATAGCACCTGTCTGTGGCCTCTGCAGTCTCAGACCACCAGGAGGATGGGGCAGGTGAGGATGAGGGCAGAGCGCTGAGAAAGGCAGCACCTCAGATCCGGCCCCACTGCCCCTCACAAGGGCTCTGGGTATCTCTGCAGGGCAGCCTCTGGGAGGCCTGGGTAGGTATCTCTCGGCCTCAGGCCACCAGCAGGATCCTGAATCTAGAGCTGGACGGTTACAGAGCCCTTACCTTCTCCTTACAAAATGTGCCATCTAGGAGCCTAATTGATGGGGCCATGGGAAGCAGCTCCTCAGCCACGCCCTGGGCAGTGCCAGGAGCAGGGGAAAAGCCTGAGGGCAGGCTGGGCAGGGGAGCCTTGGAGGGGAGCTAAGGCACTGAGGGTCGTCCTGGCATGGCCGTCAGTGCCACAGGGCTGCTCCGGGGAAACGGCATGGCTCTGGGCCCTGGGGCTGGACAAAGTGGACTGTGGCTGGCCGGGGCACAGGGCGCTGGCCCGGCCATTGGTCTGTCACCAGGGCCCAGGTCTAGTGCTCGCCAACCCCACAGAACAAGAGAGCTGTTCGGAGTGTTTTCTTAAGGAAAGTTAAAAGTCCGAGTGGAACACAAACCTACAGCCCTCGCGGCATCCAGAACCTTGGGAGGCCCCTGAGTGCCGGGCACCATCCTCCCTTCCCAGCCCACGGAGCCCTCCACCCCGGGTCCCTGAAGAGTATCTGTTGAAAACAGATTTAATGCACTAAAAACAAAACGAGTGGTGTGCTTCCCACTGAGACGACCAACAGCGTGGCTGTGGTCGGGAGGGATTGGAGCGCCGGGCCCTCGTCCGGTACAAGTGCTGGGCGGTGTGGACAGGAACATGGCTGGAGGCCTCAGCCCCACAGGGGCCAGGGTGGGAGCACAGCCACCTGCTCTCTGATACGTGCTGTGGTGTGTGTGCCAGGCCTGCATGGGAGGGCACCTGGCGAAGACCGCAGACCCCACGTGCGCGCCTGCCCAGGAAGAGGGAGCAGGCGCCCGCGGCCTCTGTTCTGTCCCCGCATGAAACGCGGGCACCAGTGGAGGGGACGGCCCTTCACCAACAGAGCTCCTCTGAGCCAGGCTGGGCTGGGATCCCTGCAACCCCGAGCCGGGGGTGAGGCCACCCCAGGGGAGGGGAGGAGAGATGGGGAGGCTGTGTGTATGCCCTCCAAGTGCTGCAGGAGAAAGGCCACTGGGGGCTGCTCGGGCTGGCCTGGTCACACCCCATCATCAGGGACGGCAGGAGAGGGCCCGATGCCCCCCAGCCTCCGGGCCATGCTGATCAGTGAGCGAAGCTGCACCAGCTTCAGCGGCCCTACCTCCCGGGGGTCCCGGCTCTCCAGCCATCGCAGAGCTGTCTCCAGGCCCCGCACGGCCTCCCCAGCGGAGGGCACGGCGGCCTCCTCCTCCTCCTCTCCTCCCGCCGCGACAGAGGGCAGGCAGGCTGGGGGTGGAGGGGCCCCAGGGACCAGCACGGGAGGCCGGCTGGGGCCTGGGTCCTCTCTGCAGCCGTCGGGCAGCCCCCCGTCATCGTCCAGGTGCAGCCACTCGGCCACCTCCTCGGGCGCCAGCCGCTTGTAGGCCAGGGCTGCCAGGTGCGTGAGATCGCTAAGCACCCTGCTGCGCTCCGCGGCCTCCTCGGCCTGGCCAGCTGGCTGCCCAGCGCACTCCTCCGCCGGCCGGGGCTCAAAGGCAGCCCGCAAGCCCAGCAGCCAGCAGCGCTCGATGCTGCCTGCCTGCACCAGGTCCCAGGAGAGGCCGGCCAGGTAGAGCATGTCCTTGAGCATGAAGCTGCGCATGAAGTCCAGCGGGGACCCCCCGGCGCAGGACACGGCCAGCCGCAGCAGCTCCCGCTTGTACAGCTGCTTGAAGGCGGCCACCACTCCCTGCTCCAGTGGGGCCGGGATGTGCGCCCGGCTGCTGCCCTTGGACAGGAACAGCACCCGCACCGCCCCGTCGGGGGTCTGCAGCTCCTCCGGAGGGCCCAGGGGCTCAGGCCGGCACCTCCTGGGGGTCTCCTCGCTCTCCCCCAGGGTGGGCATCCTGGCCGCAGGGCTGGGGCAGGGCGGGTGGGCCACGAGCAGCACAGCCTTCTGCTGCAGGCAGCTGCGGCGCAGGTAGCGCCTGACGCCCGGGACGAACTCCTCGAAGAACCAGCCGCGCAGCAGCGGGCGGCTGAGCCAGGCGTCGGGGCTGTAGCGGTAGGAGGCGGGGAACTTGTCCTGGTTGTGGTGGCGCAGGCTGGGTGGGTCCGGTAGCTGCCCGATGACCAGCGGTTTCAGCTTGTGGCTGCCGGTCAGGTTGGCGGCCAGCAGCACCGTCACCCGGTCGCCCCGCCAGCGACGGCCGCAGCCCCCCGCGCCCAGGGGCGCGGCCTGCTCCGGAAGCAGCTTCCAGTAGAGGCCGGTGACGTTGGCGTTGTAGATCTGCTCGTCGCCGTAGCCGCCCTCGGCGGGGACAGGGGAATTCAGGGCGCGGTCGGGCAGGGGGCCGGTGCGGGTGAGCTGCGCGGGCTCCTGCTTGACCGGCAGGCCAGGCGCTGGGCCGGCGGCCGGGGGCTCGGCCTCGCCGTAGATGCGCTGGCTGGAGATGCCGTGGCGCTTCTGCCAGCGCCAGAACCAGCCGTGGCTGGCCTTGAAGGTGCACTCGGGCCCGTAGATCTGGCGCGCGAAGGCCTCGGCCTGCGCTTGGATGAGCGGCCCCGACAGCGGCACGCCGTGCTGGCGCAACGCCAGGAACCACGAGTAGACGGCGCGGTCGATCTCCTCCTCGTTGGCTAGCCGCATCTTCTTGCGCTGCGTACCCACCTCGCCGCCCAGCTGCTCCAGGAACCAGCGCAGCTTGGGCTCGTCCTTGAGCCAGCCGCGCAGCGTGCCGCCGGGCACGCCGAAGTCGCGGCACACGCTGGCCTGCCGCTCGCCGCCCTTGACGCGCTCGATGGCCTGCAGTTTGTCCTTGATGGAGTAGGCCTTGCGGAAGGCCATCTTCACAGCCACGCGGGGCCGCGGCCCGGGCGCGGGGGGCGGCGGCCGCGCGGCGGGGACCGGGGCGGGCGCAGGGGGCCGCGGCGACTGCGCGGGGCGCCCGGGCGGCGGGCGGCGGCCGCGGCGCGGGGCCGAGCCGGCCGGGAGTCCCGCGGGGTACATGGTTGCTGCTGCGGCTGCGGCGGCAGCGGGGGCGCGGGAACCGGGGCCATACGCCCGCCCGGCCGGCCGCGCTGGGCGGGCGCTGGGGGCGGGACCGGCCGGGCCCTCCCCTTTGTCTCGCCCGCTCGGCGCGCGCAGGCGCCTTGGCCCCGCGCGGCCCCACCCCGCGCCTCACGTCACCCGGCACGTGCCGGCCGGTCTGCCCCGCCCGGGCCCGCCGAGTCCACCTGAGCTGCAGCGGAGGGGGGCGGGAGCCGGCGGCGCTGTGCCCGGCGGGTTGCTCCAGCTCTTCCGGGAAAGGGCGAGCCCCGCGGGGGTCTCCCACTGTCTTCTGTCCTCGCACCCGCGGGGAGCGTCGCGCGGAGGGCCCAGGCAGCGCAGCGGGCCGTGAGTGCGGACCGCGTCCCCCGCGTCCCGGCGCGTGGTAGAGCCCGCTGCTTCATTTCCCGTGCGCGGCCCGCGCAGCCCTCCCTTTTCTTTGCCGTCGCGCGCCGCCGAGCCCTCCTCGTTGGTCGCCGCGTCCTTGGCTGGCGTGTGAGTACCGAGAGTTGCGCCGCCAGGCCCCGGGGCCCGGGGAAGGGACGGCCCGCGCTGCGCCGGCGGGGACTTGGTCGGAGAGCCGCCGGCAGGCCGGCTCCGGGGCGCAGGGCTGGGTGCAGGCTCGCGGCCGCGCAGAGGGGCGGAGCCCGCGGGCCACGTGCCGGCCGGACCCCTGCGGCTGCCCCGGCGGGAGGGCGGCTGCGGGAATTTCGGGGCCGCGCTGGCCCCCGCCCCGGTGGGTGACAAGGATGTCTGCCCACCTGTGACCCGGGCCTGTAGTCCCCCCGTTTCGTTGTCGACGTTTTTGGAGCACCTACTTTACGTCGGCTCTGGGCTTGGGGGACAGGCACGGACCCAGTCTTCGTGGAACCTAGAGAGCTCATGAACTTGGGGAAGAATAAGGATGTGATTGATGGGTGACTGAAATACAGCGTTCTCTGAGAGGGATGGAGGGTCTGGATTTGGATAAGGTGATCCGGGCAGGAGGTGATGTCGAAGCCAGTCTCTGAAGGGGAGCAGGATACCTTCCTGAAAAGTGGGCACTTTCAGTGGAACGAAGAAGGGAAAGGCTTGTCCTGGAGCCAAGGGGGTGGAATGGGGCGGGGACCAGCACGGCAGGGTTTGCAGAGTGAAGGGCCACCCTGGAGCAAGAGAGCTGTTTGTGTGGCTGAACTTTGGGGTGTCCCTGCTTGTCATGAGAGCGGATTGACCCTGGCAAGTAACTGGTGAGGGAGTAGGCCTGGCCTGGGTCGGGGAAGGACCCGGTCTTGCCTCAGAAGCACCTCTGACACCCCTAGCTCCTAGGGAACCCTCAGCCATTAGTGGGTTGAGCCCCACCCCCCATGCTCAGCTCCAGACGAAGGTGTTCCCTGAGAAAGCTTGGCACACAGACTCCGAGGAGCAGCTGCCCTGTGCCATCTCTGCGGGGCAGTCAGGCCTGGGCCCTGTGCCAGGGCCGGGGTGCCCTGCAGCTCTTCATCTCCTCACCTTGGAGCGCGGCTGCTGTGCCTTCCCCTAGAGGAGCCTGGGGGGCAAACATGCTTGACCAGTGTTTTTGTGAATGAAGGTTTCTTGAAGGCGATCCTAAATAGGCGGACCCAAAGAACGTCTCCAGTGCGTCGTGCTCTGGTGTCAGCTTTTCAAGAGCTGCAGGCAGGAAATGCTGGCATGAGCCCTGGCCCCGTGTCCCTGTTTTACGATGGCATGTGTGAATTCGAAGTGGGGGGCAGTGTGACATTTGTGTGAAGTACAGGCATCAGAATAAGGCACGGAGTCCCAGATTCTCACCTCACCGACCCGGAGCACTCCGGTCTCCCAGCTGTGTGAGGTGTCAAGTGTACTCAGAATGGTTGAGGCGCATGCACTGCTGGAGCCGCCCTCGGGAAGGGGGCACAGGCACCTGGCGGTCAGGGTAGATAGACCAGGGCACCACAGACTGGGCTAGAAATAGAACCAACGGCCATGGCATTGTAGCACAAATGTCATGCAGCTGGCTGGGCCTCAGGTGGGGTGACTCGGGCAGCCGCAGTGTGAGTCCTGAGTCTTGGGGTGCAGGGGCCCCCCTCCATGCCAGCAGGACAGGTTGGCATTTTTCTTTTCTTTTCTTTTCTTTTTTTTTGAAGTACGCGGGCCTCTCACTGTTGTGGCCTCTCCCGTTGCGGAGCACAGGCTCCGGACGCGCAGGCTCAGCGGCCATGGCTCACGGGCCCAGCCGCTCCGCGGCATGTGGGATCTTCCCGGACCGGGGCACGAACCCGTATCCCCTGCATCGGCAGGCGGACTCTCAACCACTGCGCCACCAGGGAAACCCCAGGTTGGCATTTTTGAGTGGGGCCGGACTGTCCAGGAGTCAGAGGTGGGACAGCTGCTGAGTAGGCATTCGGGGCTGTGGAGGTCGCCTCTAAAGGGGAGCCCAGGGCAGCACTGTCGTGCAGTTGCCCCGCTCCCGGCTCGTTCGCGTCGGCTGAAGCAGGTTGAGTGCTTGCCCCGCTCTCCGGGACGCTGCACGCATGGACGCTCTATTGTGCAGCACCAGTCCAGGCCACGCCAGCCAGGGGCCCTGTGTCCCCACACCGCACACCGACTCCCACTTCCTGTGGAAGGAAGGCAGAGAGCTTTGACCTCTGGGTGGATGACCTGGGAGCCCCTGCGTGTGTGTGACTGCGACGGGGTCATGTGGGCACCTGGTTACCTGAGACTGTTGGGAGGATGAGAACGAGGTGTGGAGGACGGAGCCGGGGGAGGGGGCAACCCTCACCCCTCCCAGAAACCTTCCCCATTCACCCAGCCTCAAGGGGACCTCTTGGCAGATGGGTGGGCACGGCTCTGCCAGGCCATGTCCTCACCTTCAGGACCCTCCAGCCAGGAGTATCCTGGTCAGGGACTGCTGCCGGGTTCCCTGTACGGGCACTGCAGGAACTGCCCTCCCAGCTAGGCAGAGGCTGAGAAGGACTCCACAGCCCCCAGAGTCCCTCAGCATGGCCAGGAGTGCTGATTCGCAGGGCGCTGGGCTGGGGGAGTTGCAGAGGAAGAGCCGCTCGCTGCCTTCGCCCCAGATCCTGGTGGCTGGGTGGGCTGTGATCCCTCCAGGGCCTCCCACGCCTCAGTGCCCCCTCTTATGGGAGCGGTCTTGACATGCGTTATGCCCCAGGGCTGGTCCTTAGTGGCAGGCGGCTGGCCCTGCAGGTGAGGAGTCCAGGGTGGGACCGCGTCCTCTGTGTCCTGGCTTGCTCCCCGTGCCCCACTGTTGCCGGCGGGAGGAGGCGCGGGAGAGGACGCCCGGCCCTAGCCGAGAGCTCTGAGCTGCCCTGGTGGCGTCCTCGCAGGCAAGTGTTCAGACTCAGAGTGGTTCTTCTACTGGGAGAGATGGGCCCCGAGGAGCCCGGGAGCATTCGGCGCCGCGTTCAGGGCTGGCGGAACGCACGGAAACAGAGGTGGGCCCCCGCCTGTGACGTTGGGGGCTGTGCCGGCTGTCCTGGGGCCTCAGCCTCCAGCAGCCCTGTGGGTGCTCTTGGCCCCATCCTGGCACTGGCTTTACCAGGCAGCCCTCAGCTGTCTGTGGTCGCCTCCCCAGGTGACAGCGCTCCTGTGCGGTGTCTCTGGGGAGCCCTCTTCCCGCCAGAGCCTTGCCACACGTCCCCTCTGGGAACCTCACCTGCTAAGAAGCCCCTACGGTGGGTGTCTGCGGAGAGCCTGCCTGGGACCTCCGTGCACGCCTGTCTCCTGCCTGCTAGCCTCTCTGTTTGCCCCGCAGAACACCTCGTGCACCCTGTCCTGGGGTGGCTTGCTGCTGGCACGCTGGCTGCGGTGTGGGGTAGACAGGGGAGGCCAGGGGCGTAGGTGGCAGGGCTCACTGGGCCCTCAGCTCCTGGTTGCCACCTCTTGTGGATTCAGGGCCAGGCACCCCGTCTGTCCTCTCGTGCACCCTTTGGTGCCGGTTGCGGGGACGGCGCATCCTGCCCACCTGGCCTCTCGCCCCCATAGTGGCCCTGCTGAGGGAGAGGCCCTGTCCGGCGTGGGCACGGGGGCTGGGTGGCCGCCAAGACCTTCAGCCAGGTCCTTGTCGTCTTACACCTGGTCCAGCGGTCTGGACCCAGTGGCAGTGCGGGGCTGGGGGGAGCCCACCCAGCCCTGATCCACGTGGGCAGCGGGGCACTCGAGGGGCTGGCTCACCTCCCCAGGTTGGCTCAGCTCAGCGAGGAGCTCAGATGGGGCCTCCCAGGGCTGCCTGGCTCCAGCTAACAGGGACCCCAGGGTCTGCCCATTTCGAGTGATGAAGGAGCAGCGCCGCCCTGAGCGCGGACTCGGCCGCCCCCTGGGGTTTTGGTGGTGGGTCTTTGCTCCGGTGCTCGCCTTTGTTCCCCACCAAACTCGCCTCCACGCCGCCTCACCGAGCAGCCTCTGAGAAGGCCCCCCAGCCTGCTCGGGCCACCCTGTCTGCCTGCCTCTAACTTTGCTGCTTTTTCTTCACGCTGTCCTAGGAGATCAAAGCGCCAAGTAAGTACCTGCCCGTCCCAGGCTCCTGTGTCCCCTTCACCCGAGCCAGGGGACCCCCCGCCCAGCCCTCACCACGCCCGGCGAGTCCTGACACCTCTGGGGCCAGGCTGCCGGCCTCGGCAGTAGGGTGGGCACCCCGTGAGCAGGTCAGGACTGGCGTGCACCTTCCACACCTGTGGGCAGGGCAGGGTGCCGCTGCCCCAGCCAGCCCCTGGTCTCAGGCCCTGTCCCTTGCTCACGGGCATCTTAAGAAGGGGCCTCCCCTCCCCCGAACTGTGACCCTTAGAGCTCTGAGCAGAGCCTGGTCTGATGTCAGGAGCCGAGGACAGCGTTTAGGCCACTAGGTTCATGTAGGGCTTCTGCACTGGGGGGGGGGGGGGTCAGCCTGGTGGGCAGGGCTGAAGGGGCCAGAGCAGCCCTGACCCGCGCTGCGCTGCTTTGGTGAGGGTCCGCCGGAGAGGTCAGAGGGCAGACAAGCCCAGCCTGGTAGGCCTGCAGCCCTCGGTTACGGCGGGTGATGTTACAATGTCCTGCCTCCTGGGCATGGGCTCCCGCCCCCGAGCAGTGCCTCTGCGGTCAGTCTGGTCTTGATAAGTGCTGCTGGCCCGGGGAGGGAGGCTCGAGGGGGCGGCCAGGGACCTCTCTGAGCCTGGGCCTCCGCCCCTGCATCGGGTGCCGTGAGAGACCCCGGCGAGCCCCTCAGAGCACCAAGGAGAGTCTCCCTGAAGTCCCAGGTCGGTCGGGACTTGGCCCACACGTCCCGGGGCGATTAGAATTGGGTTTTGGTTTTGGTCGGGGGGCTGTAGACCCTGCGGTGAGTGACAGGAAGGGTTTGCTGTCCCGGGGTGAAAGTCTGTCCCCTCTGGGGCCCTCCTGTCCTGGGGTGAGGGCCCAGCAGGTGACCTCGCAGCAGCAGGAGACACTGGGGCCATCCTGAGGGCAAGCTGTTCAGCCCCAGGCCAGTCGGCCTGGTGCTTCTGCTTCTGGGCGGGCACAGGGTCCAGAGTAGGGTCTGAGGGAAGGAGTCCCAGTGCCAGTTAAGGCCGTCCTCTAGAACAGGCCAGCCAGGTGTGAGCTCGGGGACCCCTAGGTGCGCCTAAGAGCAGACTGGCCTCCAGGGCTTTCTGGGCTTGAGCTGCTTCTAGCCGGAGGCTGCGGTGGCCCTGGCCCCTTGGCTCTGCTGAATAGGGTCCGCTGTAGAATTCTGGGCTGCCCGGCAAGGGGGCTAGCCTTTACGGAGCACCATGCCCGGGAGCAGAATGGGGGGCCCTGTGCCAGCGGCAGGGCCGAGGCCATCGCCTCGTGGCTGTTTGCTCACGCCTTGTGGCCCAGCAGCCCTCAGTCTTGCACGGGGGCAGCAGGTGACGAGGGCTACTCTGAGCTCAGGCTTCTGGACAGAGGCTTATCCAGTAGCCACGGTGGCAGGTGTGCGGAGCCCTTTACAACCAAAAGGCGCTGGAATCCGGGGAGGATCCCGCGTCCTAGGACAGGACTCGGAGGTGCCCACACGGTCCCTTTAGGTGCATCCACGGGTGTGAGTTGATTGTCTCCTGGTCAGGAGGCATCGGCTGCTGACCAAGGAACCTGATTCTTAACTGCCAGAGCCACTGGGTTCGTTCCCTTTTAGACACTCCCTGGCATCTCCCCTGATGTGGCCTCGCAGGCATGGGTGCTCCACCCTCTGCTCCCAGGTGCCCCTTGGCTAAGATCTTCCAGCTTCCCTTGGAACGTGCACTGCTCAGGATGGCGGTGTGGCCGTGCAGGTGGGGGACTCAGATCAGGCAGAGTGTGCCAGGAGCAGGGCCATCCTCTGAGACCACCAAGTGCATTTCTATAAAACAGAAGCCCGAGTGCCTCAGGGAGGCGGCCAGGCTTAGCAAAAACACAGGACATCCAGTTAAAGTTTCAGATGAACAGCGACTAACTTTTCAGAGTAAGTGAGTCTCTAATGTTTGCCGGGACATACTTGTCCTAAAACTCATTTGCTGTTGACGTAAAAGTTGAATTAGTTGAGTGCGTCCTGTGTTTATTTGGCAGCTGTTCTTGGGGTTCACCGAAGAGGTTTCTGTAGCCAAAGAGGTTTGGAAAGTGTTCTCTGGGCCCCCTTGGAGAGCCTGGGTGCATGTTGCATGAGGAAAGACAAGTTTTGCAGTTAGGAGGATACACACGCGCAGGCACACCACGCGTTATGTGCTCGTGTGTGTTTATTGCTTCCCCAGCTCCCCGTGCATGCTGCCCCGGGGCACCCCATCCGGCGGCCGAGCAGGGAGGGGCGGGGGTGCCGTCTGCCCACCGCCCGCGGTGTTGCAACTGCCCTTTGTGCTTGCTTTTTAACGCTGCGTGGAAGATGAGGAGCGGGAAGGCCTCCTGTGCCCTGGAGACGGTCTGGGAGGACAAGCAGAAGTATGGGGAAGCCGAGCGGCGCTTCTACGAGCACGAGGCCATGAGAGCCGCCGCCCAGCAGCCTCCGGCCGAGGCACTGGCAGTGAACGGGCCGGGCCGGGAGGATGAGGCCGAGGAGGCGGACGCCCCCAACGGCAACGGCAGCAGCGAGGCGGGGAAGAGCCACAACGGGAAGAAGCCGTTGCAGAAGCCGAGGATGCGCTCCCCGAAGGGCTGGCTCAGCCAGGCGGACCTGGCCCTCGTGGGCCTCTCAGCCGACCACGTTTGGCTGGACAAGCCGCTTTTCGACCAGGCGGAGAGCTCATACCGCCAGAGGCTGGCAGATGCAGCCGCCCAGGCAGCCCGGCCCCCCGCCCTGGCCCCTGGGGCCCTCTGCGCCCACGGAAGCCAGGTGGCCTGCCACCACGTGACCTGGGGCGTCTGGGTCAACAAGTCTTCCTTTGACCAGGCTGAGCGGGTGTTCGTGGAGTGGTCTCAGGCCTTGCTGCTGGCCGCGGAGGGGAGCGGCGGGCAGGGGGCTCCTGACACGGGCCAGTGGGCGGCCGCCCCCGACTTGCGCCTCATCCGCCAGCCCAGCCCAACAGCCAACGGCCAGCCCCCGCTGGGCAGCCTGCAGGCGCTGGTGCGGGAGGTGTGGCTGGAGAAGCCCCGCTACGACGCGGCCGAGAGGGTCTTCTATGAGGCCCTGTTTGACGGCCACCCCGCTGGGAAAGGGCGCCTTCAGGAGCGAGCCGGTCAGGCTGAGGTCGCCCGGCGCGGCCGCAGAGACCGGCGGGGCCGCAGCGCCATGGGAAGCCGGCGGCTCGGGCCGCGGCGGGTGGACGGGGAGGCCCCCTCTGCCCTGCCCTACCGGTACTTCCTGCACAAGGACGCCGAGGCCCCCTGGCTCAGCAAGCCGGCCTACGACAGCGCAGAGTGCCGCCACCACGCCGCCGAGGCCCTGCGCATGGCCTGGCGCCTCGAAGCTCCGTCCCTGGTTCACCGACGCAGCGCCCGGTCTGGCCCTTCCATGTCCAGCCTGAGACCCAAGTAGGGAAAAAGTGCCGGGCGGGTGCCTGGGCTTCCCGGGGCCGGGCTGGGTGGCCGGCGCGCTCCCCTCCCTGCCCCCACCCCAAGACTCCTGGACCGGCTGAGTTGGATGCTGGAGCCGGTCGGGCAGGGATAGCTATCTGCCCCGGGGGCATTGCAGCCTCGGGGGTCACCCCCACCAAGGTGGGGGAGGGAATGGGTCCACGTGGGACTGAATCTGTCTTGCGTAGGGTTTCCCCTTTGGCCAGGCAACTTCTAGCTTCTCCCCTGACCCTCATGGGACAGGGGAGCGATGAAGGCTCCCGGCCCCCAAGCCCCGCTGGGCCGCTTGCCTACCCGTCCTGCTGTCTCCCCCGTCTCCTTGTCCAGAACCACCTGAGGTGAGGTGAGCGTCTCAGGTGCTCTAGCACGCGGCCGGTCCAGCGGCCTGAGTCTGGAAGACACCCACTGGATGAGGCCAACTTGCCTTCAGCCTGTGGACCCAGGGGTTCGGCCCCCAGAGCGGTTTTATGCGGTGCCAACTGGTCGCTGGAGGCCAGAGCCTGGCTATTGAAGGGATCCCTTAGCCCACTGGGCTCAGGCAGGCGGGCAGAGACGGTTGGACTCAGGGCAGACTGGGGGCCCCCCAGTGGGGAGAGGCCCTGGGCCACAGGCGGGGCCAGAGGGGACGTGGAGGGGCCTCCCTGGACCCCAGACTCCCGGCAGGAGCCCCTTGGCTCCTCGGTGGGGTTGGATGTGCTCCTCTGACGGGATCCTGGCCTTGGTGCGAGGGGCGGGGCGTGGGGCCCACCGCCGGGGGTGGGGGTGTTCCCCGTCAGGCAGTACGTGTGCGTGCGGGGTGGTGTGGAACTGAAACTGTTCAGTGATGCCTCTTCGAGGTGGGGTGGAGGAGGGTCACGGGGCTCAATCTCCCTTGTCACGGGGGGACACTTGGCGAGGTCCAGTGATGGCCTGGGATCCTCAGCAAAGAGAGGTGGTGAGGTTGTGAGTCCTTTTCTGTTTCACTTGGTGAGGGACAGGGCGGTCCTGAGTCAGCAGACTTTGTCATCTGTGAGAGTTCGGGCTCTGGGCCCAGGTCCGTGGCAGCTCCCCCGCCTTGCCGAGCGGTGGGAAAGCAGCAGACTGCAGATGTGCCAATTCAGCGATTTGCAAAAAACGCACAGTGGCGGGATGTGGCTCACAGGCCGGAGTTGGCCTAGACGCCCCGGTCTAGAGCAGCAGTTCTCAAACTTGCTGGTCTTGTGATGCTAAAAGAGCTTTTGTCTAGTCCGTTAGTTTTTCCTGTATTAGTAATTAACTGCAGAAGCACTTATTTGTTGAAAAATAATAACAAGCTGGTTACACGTTAATGACATTTATGCAAGAAGTAACTTTCCTGTAACAAAAAAGTTCAGTGAACTAAGTGGCTTTGTTTTACATTTTTGCAAATCTCGTGTCTGGCTTAACAGGAGGCAGCGGATTCTTCAGCCTCCTTGTGCGTTACCTGTTGGTGTATATTGTCGGACACATCCAGCCTTGAACAGTTGTGTGATTGGAAAAGGGAGGACCTTGGGGACCCCCAGAGGTTCCTGGCCATGCTTTGAGAGCCGCTGGTCTTGGGGACCGGCCTGGGGACCACCCGCCTTAGCGCTGAAGGAAGCCCGCGTGGGGTGGGGGAGGGGCTCGCAGGCTCGTGGTCCGTGCTGAGCGCCTCTGGTGCTCCGCCCGGGGGCCTGGAGCCCTGTGACCCAAGGACCGGGACGGCCTGCCCTGCACCCTTGGGGTCCGGGCTGTCGGAAGGGGCGCCTGTGCAAGCCAGCCCTGGGGTCTGCGAAGAGGTGCCCCTCCTCCTGGCCAGGCTGTCTTAGTCTCTTCTCCCGCCTCAACAGAAAAATGGCCACAAACTTTCTAGTGCACGAGAAGATCTGGTTTGACAAGTTCAAATATGACGACGCAGAAAGGAAATTCTACGAGCAGATGAACGGGCCTGTGGCCGGCGGCTCACGCCAGGTAGGGGCTGCTGCGCTTGGGGTCTCGGGGTGTCTGTGCCAGCACAGTGGGACACGGCACATTGGGCCCGGGTGGCCCTGCTGCAGGTGCTGGGGTTGGTTTTCCAGAGGGCGGCTGGCTGGCTCCCGAGGAGCTGGAGCTGCTCTTGTGTCTCATGTGGGCAGGGCACTCCCAGCATCTCTAAGTGCCCATCAGGACCTGTGACACGTGGCCCGGCTGGGCTTGCAGGCCGCGTGCACCTCAGGCCCTGTCGTCAGGGCCTCAGGACTCCATCCTCTTCCGTCCTCAGCCCCGTGAGCTTTTGTTTTGTGCAGGGCTTTCCTGCTCTCTCCACACGAGGCTGCCTTTTTATTTATTTATTTATTTTTTTGATTAAAGAGTTGTTCTTTCTGCACCATCTACAGGAGGATGGCGCCAGCGTGATCCTCCGTGACATCGCGAGAGCCAGAGAAAACATCCAGAAGTCCCTGGCCGGAGTGAGTACCGCCCTCATGCCAAACGGCATGCCTGGCATTTCCCCCGGTACTGCTGATGACGTTGCCCCTTTGGAGCAAAGTCAGGGTGCGGTGTGCAGTGCTGTGTTCCCACACAGCCAGAGGAGACATCCTTCCTCTCGCGTCCTTGCTGAGCTTGCTGGCGGTCACCCGGGACTCCCCGCCTTGGCACGGCTGCTCCTGTGGTACCAGGCCTGAGGCCTCTTCCTCTTGCTCGCTCCCTGCTCCGGGTGTGCGAGGGGCTGGCGCGTGCCGTGCTTCCTGCCTTCCCTCTTAGGCGTGGCCCTCCTTGGAGAGATGGGTTCACAGGGTGTGCTGAGTCCAAGTCATAGAGTCACCACCATCTTGAATTTGAGGCCCAGAGAGGGGCCCTGCAGCCCAGCTCGGGCTCCAGGTCCCACATGAGATCAGGAGATGGAAACGGTCATGTCCAGTGTGTCCCCGGCCTGGCCGGGGAGTGTGTCCCTCGGGGCGGCAGCCCTGCTGCTCCACCTTCCTTCTCAGATTGTCTGGGCTACAGAGTGGTGTCGCAGCCTTGAGGGCCACGTGTCAGCAGAGCTGTGTGACTCCAGGAGAGAATCCATGTCCTTGCCTTTTCCACCTTTCAGAAAGCTGCCCCCATTCCTCGGCCTATGGCTTCTAGCCAGCAGCGTCGTGAGCTTTGACATCTCTTCCTGTCACATTTCTTCCTCTCCTGCTTCTCTCTTACGTGGACCTTTGCGATGACACTGGGCCCACCTGGATAATCCAGGGTAACCTCCCCACGTCCAGATCCTCCACCTCATCACATCTGCAGAGTCCCTTTTGCCACGTGAGGTCGTCTCTTCACAGGGTTTGGGGACGTGTTTGGGAACTTGCTGCCTGCCACAGCTGGCTCGGACGTGCCGGCTCCTGGCCATCAGCTGGGCAGCCCCGGGTGGGTGTCCCCCAGGAAGCGGTGCCACCGCTGTCTGCCCAGCAGGCCCTGCTTTATACTTGGCCCCCACATGCTCCTGCCTTGCCTTCTGCCCATTAGCCCCCAGTCCCACCCGCCACCCTCTGCTTGCCTGAGCAAGTTCAGGCCAGGCAGCCACAGGATCGAGGTGGTGCAAGGTCTTTGTACTCAGGCCAGGCATGTCGGGCTCCAGGGCTCAGAAGGCTGCAGCCAGGGGCTCAGCAGCTCTGGGGCTGTGGCCCTGGAGATTCTTAGGCTGTTAGAACTCTTTCCCCACTGGGCCTCAGGGCCCTGGCTGTTGGGGTCAGCTTCAGGGTCCTGGTCTTCAGGGCATTCACCTGGGCAGCTGTTAGGGCTCGGGGACTGGTCTGCTTAGGCTGCTGTAATAATGAAGCAGCACAGACCAGGTGACCGAAACAACAGAAATTTATCTTCTGATGATCAGGAGGTTCAAAGTCCAGGATCAGGGTGTGGGTGGCATCGGTTCCTCTTTGGTAGATGGCCATTTTTTTCCTGTGTTTACTGTGTCCAAATGTTTTCACATGAGGACACCGGTCATTGGATTAGGACCACCCTAATGACGTCACTGTGACTGATTACCACTGTGAAGACCCCATCTTCAAATAATCTCCCACTTTGAGGCCCTGGCGGTAGGGGCTTGCATGTGAACTTCAGAGGAACATCATTCAGCTGCCAGCGGACCCAGGGAGGGTGCTGTGGCCCAGCCCCATGCTTGGATTTGGGTAGAGTGGGGCTCAGCAGACGCTGGGATTCCAGAGGTTCCTGGGGACTGCACGTGGTGCCAGGCACGGGGCTGGAGGCCGGGATGGAGGGTTCTGGATTCGGAACCTTGGTATGGCACTGCCCCCGAGGCCACCAGGTGGCTGCCTGCGGCCTGCTGCTGTGAGCTCGGACTGGACTGGGTGGCCTGGGCCTGCCTCGCTGAGCGCCCTGGCTTCCTTCTCAGTCCGGATGGGCAGGGTGGGCCCAGGGCCTAGACACCATGGAGTGGCCTGGTGCTTTCTGGGCTGAGCGGTGGTGACCCCATGGCCCCCAACAGCCTGGTCTCTCCCCTGCCACTTCCTCTTGACCTTGCAGCAGGTGGGGCCTCGTCCGCCCAGAGGCTGCATCCTCGGGACCCATCCACAGTTGGTCCTCACTTGGTGGTGTTGCCGGGGCTGTGTCGGGAGGTCCCCGGGGCCAGGCAGCAGGCACAGCAGGGCAAAGGCTTGAGGCTCCAGCCTGCCTTGAGGCACCGGGACCTGGTTCATTTGCTTAGCGGGCACAGATCCACCGGGAGAGACCTTGGGGAAGCCTGCTGAGAGGGGGTGGGGCCTGAGAGTGCAGTTTGGCGGGGGCTGGCGGGGCTTCGTGGGGAACAGCTGGTCCTGGATTTCATCCCTGTGCCACGGAAGCCGTTGGACCTTTGTAGTGGGAATGGTCCTGGGAGCTGAGCCGTGGGAAGTAGGTTGGAGAGGAGGTCACGTGCCAGGTGGTGGTGGCTGAGACTCGGCAGGGGTGGTCAGCTGTGGGTGGGCAGGGCTGCCATTTACTAACCAGGGTAGGAGGTTGGGGGTGGACGCTTGGGTTGATCTGAGGAGGGCGGTGGCATGAGCAGAGCCCACTCTGGTCCTGTGGGCTGGTCAGCACTCCTTCCCCAGCCATGCAGTGCCACTTGGCCAGCTCGGCTGGGAGTTCTGTGTAGTGGGAGTTGGTGGGTCTAGAAGGACGGTGTCAGCTTAGCACTGCCCATTGGTCCCAGGGCAGGGAGCCAGGCATGTGTCTCAGCCTGTCCTCTCTGGAGACCTTCACCTTGGTAGTGCCCTGGGGGTGTGCAGACCAGGGGAGGAGGCCACCCCTATGGCTTCCCTATGGCTGCTTGGTGGGTGGGCCCCAGGCCCCAGGTCTTTATCTTGACTGGACATTGGAGGAGGGCAGCAGCCATCTGGAAAGGGCCAGGTGCACTGTGTACCCTGCTTGGAGCCACTGCATTGGGGTGTAGGGGGTGCTGAATGGCCTGCATGGGGGCCCCTGGGGTGTAACTTGGGCCTGAGCTGTGGCGTCCTGTGGGGGAGCTCCCTGGGCAGTGCTGCCTGGGTCAGATGATGGGGGCTCCCGGTCAGGGAGGAACCAGAGGAGGCTGGTGGCCAGGCCAGGGTCCCTGGGTCACCCAGAACTTTCAAAGGCAGGCAGGTGTGTGGCCCTGGCTGCTGTGGGGTGGCTGCCCCCTGCACTGGCATGCTCCTTCCTCCTGCCCCCAGTGGGCTCCTCCACTGCGGTCCCCTCCTGCTTCCAGCTCAGGGCTGTGTTGCCCGGTCTTCCTGAGGCGCTGGGTCTGGCGCTGCCCCTGGAGCCGTGAGTCCTTCGCTGCCTCCCGCCCAGCAGGCAGCGGCGCGCCGCCCCCACGTTAGGGCCGCCCTGGGCTCCTGTCACGTGCTTGGCTGAGGATGCCACTGTGGCCTCAGGCTTGCAGCGCTTCCTCTCCCCTTGCCTGGGGGGAGCAGGCCGGCGGACCCCGTGGGGCTTGGTGGGCTTCTCATCCAGCTTAGGGCTCTGCTTCAGAATGACTGTGAACGGGGAGGACCCCAAGGAGCGGGCTAGCGTATGAGCCCTTCCTCTCCCCCTGCCTTGCAGAGCTCAGGCCCTGGGGCGTCCAGCGGGCCCAGTGGAGACCACAGTGAGCTGGTCATCCGGATTGCCAGCCTGGAAGTGGAGAACCAGAGCCTGCGAGGGGGTGAGGCCCTGGGCCTGATGGGCGGGGGGCCCCACCCCAGCCCTTGCTGCCTGACCAGCATCCCCTTTGCCCCCGCAGTGGTGCAGGATCTGCAGCAGGCTGTCTCCCAGCTGGAGGCCCGGCTGAGCACGCTAGAGAAGAGCTCGCCCGCCCACCGGGCCACAGCTCCGCAGACCCAGGTGAGGGCCCTCCCCCCTCCTGGGACCCACACCTGGCACTGAGGAGCAGGAGGCCCTCACGGCCCCCACGTGGGCTGTGGCCCAGGCAGCAGTGGAGGGCTAGAGGCCTGGGGTCCCGGCAGCATGGGCCCCAGTCTCCCCTCTCGTGTGGCAGCACGTGTCTCCCATGCGCCAAGTGGAGCCCCCCACCAGGAAGGTGGCCACCGCCACAGAGGACGACGAGGACGACGACATTGACCTCTTCGGCAGCGACGAGGAGGCGGACGAGGAGGCGGCCCGGCTGCGGGAGGAGCGGCTGCGGCAGTACGCCGAGAAGAAGGCCGCCAAGCCCGCCCTGGTGGCCAAGTCCTCCATCCTCCTGGACGTCAAGCCTGTGAGTGGCTCGCCTCTGACCCTCCCCTCCCGGTGCCCTGGGGTCCTGGAGGGATCGGCGCCGGGCAGAGCAGGAGGAAACTCACACTGTGTTCTCGGTGGGAGCGGGCTCTGACCCAGCCCTCCTCCCCTCTCCTCCCCAGTGGGATGACGAGACGGACATGGCCCAGCTGGAGGCCTGCGTGCGCTCCATCCAGCTGGATGGGCTGACCTGGGGGGGCTCCAAGCTGGTGCCCGTGGGCTACGGCATCCACAAGCTGCAGATCCAGTGTGTAGTGGAGGACGACAAGGTGGGCACGGACCTGCTGGAAGAGGAGATCACCAAGTTTGAGGAGCACGTGAGTGAGGGGCCCACACAGGGCGGGGCGTGGGTGTCCCAAGTGAGCCTCTGGCCAGGCACATGGGCGCTTGGGCCCTTGGGAAGCAGGGCCCCGTGTGACTACCAGCCTCCCTCTCCACAGGTGCAGAGCGTTGACATTGCTGCTTTCAACAAGATCTGAGCCCTGGCACTGGCCTGAGCGTGTCAAGCTTTGCAGCCAATAAAGACTGAGATTCCAGCCCTCTGGCTCCTGTCCTGCTTTGGGCCCTGCGGGTGGGTGCATTCAGTGAGCAGCACTCTGCCAGGCCCCCAGCCTCAGACTTGGCCGGCATCTCATGGTGCTGCTCCTGCACCAGTGGCCAGTGCCCTTCTCCCCATTCTGGGTCTCTCCACAGCCCTCCTATGGCTGTGTGACCCACCCCTGTGCCTGCCCCTCCTGTTCCCCTGACTCACTGACCTCTCAGTTGCAAGTGGGACGTCCAGGTCTACCTCTAACAGTGTACATTGTTTCCTTCACTGTGGGAGGCGTCCCAGTCTTCCACCATCTCCATTCTGCTTCCTTTAGCTGAGCTGTCCCCATGGGTACAAAAGTGCCAGCCCGGAACTATCCAGGGAAGAGGTCCCAGCGGCCATCCTGGCCCTGCTGTTGTGACTACAGTCACGTGCCCCATCGGTCTGACCTATTTAAAACCCTGCCGGGTATCCGACCGTTTCTAGGAAGGAGTCTGGGCTTCTTCCCTTAGCCCTGAGGCCCCTGCTGCCTGCTGGAGACCTGGGCCCTTGACAGGTCCCATGACACACTGCCCTGTGGAATTGTGCCCACTGTCCTGCCTGGGCCCCCACCCCCCTCCCCAGTCTGGGCAGGACTTGTGTCACTAGTGGTTCTTCCCCCTGGACCCAGCGTGGCTGGTGAGAGAGTGGGTTGTGGTTACTCTGGTCAGAGCTGGTGGTCTCCAAGGGCCCTCAGGAGTCATGTGGGGCTTACTGTGCAGGACCCGAGAGCCTTCGGTGCCAGCTGGTGGTGGATGAGCGGCCCCCTCGTGTCGGCACCACCCTGCTACCCGAACAGCGTGGCGTGGGCCTTGCCTTGGTGCGGTGCCGGCTGCGAGCTGCCCTGCCCAGGCCTTGGGTGGCTTCTGAGCGGGCGAGGATGGGGTCCAGCTGGACGTGGAGTTCGAATTGCTCTCTTCCACCCTCTCCCCACGCAGCCCGGACTTGGCTGCGTGGCCGGGGGCAGGACAGACCACGCTCCAAGGGGCCAGGGGGAGCTGGGCTGACCAGCGAGAGCGCGAGTCCCCACCTCGAGCCACGGTCCGGCTGCTGGGACCGCTCAGAGCGCGTCCGGAGGCCAGCGGCCTGCCCTGACGGTTCTGATTGCCAGGAAAGGCAGTGAGTGGCTCCACGATGTCCCAACCCGCTAGCGGGGCGGGCCCTGGCCAGCGCGGCGTCACGCGGGCGGGGCGGCCAAAGTCCGGGGCGCCAGGGCCGCGGCCAGAGTACGATGGCGGCGGAGCAGGACCCCGAGGGGCGCGCGGCGGCGCGGCCGCTGCTCACCGACCTGTACCAGGCCACCATGGCGCTGGGCTACTGGCGCGCCGGCCGGGCGCAGGAGGCGGCCGAGTTCGAGCTATTCTTCCGCCGCTGCCCGTTCGGCGGAGCCTTCGCCTTGGCCGCGGGGCTGCGCGACTGCGTGCGTTTCGTGCGCGCCTTCCGCCTGAGGGACGCAGGTAGCTCCCCCCCGCCCCGGGCAGCCCCCGGGCCCGGCCGCCCCGCGAGCCCTCGCCCACCACGGCCTCTGTCGCCCCCAGACGTGCAGTTCCTGGCCTCGGTGCTGCCCCCACACACAGACCCCGCGTTCTTCCAGCATCTTCGTGCCCTCGACTGCTCTGGGGTGACGGTGCGGGCCCTGCCCGAGGGCTCCCTCGCCTTCCCCGGCGTGAGTGCGGGGGCAGCGGGGCGCGGGGGCAGCGGGGCGCGGGGGCAGCGGGGCACGGGGTGTGGGCCAGAGCAGGGCCGGGTGGCGCCGAGCCGACAGCCCGCCCCGCAGGTGCCGCTGCTGCAGGTGTCCGGGCCGCTCCTGGTGGTGCAGCTGCTGGAGACGCCGCTCCTCTGCCTGGTCAGCTACGCCAGGTGGGGCCCGGGGCGCCAGGTGGGGCCTGGGGCGGGACACCCGCCTCCCGCCCGAGGCCGGAAGCCTGGGCTCTCCGGGAAGGAGCACTGACTTCCGGGCCCGGACCCGTGGGGCGTGGCCCCTGGGGGCGGAGCGCTGGGCCGGGGTTATGGCAGGGGCCTTCGGGTCCCGCTGCTCGGGTTCTCGGGAGAGGCCGCGCTCTGGGTGGCTTCCCGGCCCTCACTGCGGGTCCCCTGACCCCTTGCTCCCGCAGCCTCATTGCCACGAACGCCGCGCGGCTTCGCCTGATCGCAGGGCCAGAGAAGCGGTTGCTGGAGCTGGGGCTTCGGCGGGCTCAGGGCCCCGACGGGGGTCTTACCGCCTCTACCTACAGCTACCTGGGCGGTGAGGGCCAGGAGACGGAGGCCTGGTTTGGGGGAGGAGGAGGCCAGCCCTGAGACCCCCTTCAGTGCCTAAGTCCCCCAATTTTGCCTGATGCCCTGACCCAGGCTTCGATGCCAGCAGCAACATGCTCGCAGGACAGCTGCGGGGCGTGCCGGTGGCCGGGACCCTGGCGCACTCCTTCATCACTTCCTTTTCAGGCACCGAGGTGCCCCCTGACCCGGTCAGTACCCCTGTCCCCCCAGCTGGACTCCAGAGGGCAGACCCCCAAGCCGAGCCCTTCCCGGGGAGCAGGAGAGGCCAGTCCCTGCTCTGCGCACAGGCAGATACCACGCCTGGCCCACCCAAGCCCCCCCGGGCAGGTGGTCTCAGTGCGGCACTGCGAAGCTGGCAGGCAGGTGGCTCAGACTCTCTGCTGGGGTTGAACCAGTGCCCACCCTGAGCTCTGGTTCCTCCACCCTTCACCAACCCTTCTCCATAGATGTTGGCTCCAGCGGCTGGTCAGGGCCCCAGGGTGGACCTGGCCGCCTGCGTGGAGACGTGGCTGGAGCGTGTGTGTGGCCACCTGGGGCTGGGGGTGCAGGAGCCACACCGGGGTGAGCGGGCGGCCTTTGTGGCCTATGCCCTGGCCTTTCCCCGGGCCTTCCAGGGCCTGCTGGACACCTACAGTGTGCGGAGGTGAGGCCCGGGCATCCCCCAGGGTGGGCTCGGCAGAGCAGCAGCAGACCCCCTACCCCCATGTCCCCACCTGCAGGAGTGGTCTCCCCAACTTCCTGGCTGTAGCCCTGGCACTGGAGGAGCTGGGCTACCAGGCAGTGGGAGTGAGACTGGACAGTGGCGACCTGCTCCAGCAGGCTCAGGAGACCCGGGGCGTCTTCCGAACGGCGGCGGCCCAGTGAGTCCCCCAGGGAGGGGCTTTGCCTTCTGAGAGACCCCCTCCGGTTCAGGGATATTGGGATGGGACAGCGGGAGGGAGGGACCGTGCCTCTCCCTCCATGAGGGTCTCTGACGTGCTGCTACCGCAGTAGAGGTACTGCAGCCTTGGCAAGGAAGCTGGGGTGGGCTCGCTCAGGGGCCCATAGGCACAAAGGCCAGAGCCAGTGTGGCTGAGGGCAGATTATCAGGTGGCGGGGAGACGGCATGACTGGGTGGGGAGGGGGCCGGGTGAGTCAGGACCGTCTGAGGGCCGCCCCCCGTCACAGGTTCCGGGTGCCCTGGCTGGAGTCCATCCCCATTGCTGTCAGCAACAACGTCGATGAGGAGGAGCTGGCCAGGCTGGCCCAGGAGGTGGGCGGGGCAGGGGCGGCCCAGAGGGCGGCTCGGTGGGCGGGGCAGGGGCGGCTGGGGGCCCTGGGCCTGCAGGTGCTGGCCGAGCTCAGTGCCCCGCCCCCCACCTCAGGGCAGTGAGGTGAATGTCATCGGCATCGGTACTAGCGTGGTCACCTGCCCTCGCCAGCCTTCCCTGGGCTGTGTCTACAAGGTAGAGACGGGGGCCGGGGCCCAGTGGGGTTGGGCTGGGGATGGACCATGGGTCCGGGGAGAAGGGTCCAGGTAGCTCAGCACCCTGTCCCTGTAGCTGGTGTCCGTGGGAGGCCAGCCGCGAATGAAGCTGACCGAGGACCCCGAGAAGCAGACATTGCCTGGAAGCAAGGCTGCCTTCCGGCTCCTGGGCTCCGATGGTGAGGCCCCTCCCACCCTCCGCAGTTCAGCTCAAGGCCCCAGGCCCCGTGCGTGCCTGGCGCCCTCACATGCGCACACACACAGGGGCTCTGCTGTTAGACGTGCTGCAGTTAGCAGAGGAGCCACCTCCCCAGGCTGGCCAGGAGCTCAGAGTCTGGCCTCGAGGGACCCAGGAGTCCTGTACCGTGAGGCCGGCGCACGTGGAGCCGCTGCTGCGACTCTGGGTCCAGCGGGGACAGGTGACCGCCCCTAGCCACCCACCCCCTTAGCCTGCACCTTCAACTCAAATCGAGCTCGGACTCCTGACCTCGAGCCAGCCCCTTCCCCCCTCTTCCCCCCAGCTGTGTGAGCCCCTCCCATCTCTGGCCGAATCTAGAGCCTTTGCCCAGCAGTCCCTGAGCCGTCTGAGTCCTGCCCACAGGCGGCTTGAGCAGCCGGCAGTGTACCAGGTGGGTATAGGGCCCACATCATCAACCCGCCCTGTGCCCTCTCTCCCCGCACGGCCACCCATCGTCCCCCCCTCTCCTCCCTGCAGGTGGCGCTGTCTGAGAAGCTCCGGGCCCTGGTGGATAGACTGAGTGCCAGAGGTGCCCTCTGAGAATCCCCTGCTGGGAGCTGCCTGAAATTAACACGAGTCACTCACTATCCCCACAGCTTGTCATGTGTCATTTCTTCGCCCAGCCTGCCACTCACTGGACCCCCAGGGCTTCCCAGGGTGAGCTGGAGTCAGGAATCAGCATGAGTGTTCATCCTCCCAGGGAAGACCCCGGCCCGGCCAGGGCAGGTAGGCAGCCCTGTGCTGAGGCCTGAGGTCGGCTAAGGCCGGGGGTGGGGGTCGGTATCTGAGGCCTGGAGAGCTGGACTGTAGGAGCAGATCCGGGGCAGGACAGGGCAGGGCTGTGGGGAAAGGGAGGGGGCTTTGGTGCCCAACTCGGAGCTGGGGGGGTTACTGGAAGACCCCTCCATGCCAGAGGCTCGAGGCGGGCTGGGGATAAAGTGCCAGATGGAGGGGCTCCGGGATTCCCCCCGGGCGGGGCAGGCTCGGTGGGACACCTCAAACTCCCCCCGCCAAGGCGAGGCCTGGGTGTCCCCTGCCACTGTTACCAGCTCTGCGGGACCCTGTACCCCTGGGCTCCACCCATCTGGCTCCCTGTCGGCCCTGGCATCTGTCACAGCATGGACTAGGCCTGGGCCTTGGGGACCCAGCTACTGCCCCTGCAGTCCTGGGAAAGGAGAGGAGGGCTGGGGGCCTGCCTGCACTAGAGCTGGTGAAGGTGAGGGAGCAGGGACTGGCTCAGCTCTGGGCACCTGGCCAGGGTCCTGGGCTGGCCCTGCCTCTGTGTGGGCAGGCTCGTCAGGTCTCCACCGGCTTTGGCTCCGGAGGAGCCACACAGGAGAGAGGTTTGAGGCTCTGCAGGACAGAGGGTGGGGCCTGGGCCTTTCCCGCCTGGGTGGGGGACACAAGCAGGCGAGGGCGTGGGGGAATGCTGACTGTCCAGGGTGCTTCCCGGAGCACTTCTGCCTGCCCAGGTATTTGGCCAGACCAGCTCTTCTGGCTCCCCTGGCCCAGGCTGGGCAGTGGCCGCTGCGCTGCTGGGTGAGGGTGACAGTGGGGATTTGGGGCAGAGGCCCGGTCAGGCTAGCCTTGGGGAGCAGGAGGCTTGGAGAGAGATACAGACGCCGCCTGCCGCCACACACACACGACAGAACACGCACCAGGCCCCAGGTACCCACAGGTCACCACTTCTGAGCTTGGCACTTCCTCAGTGCCAGGACCCAGACACTCCCCCCGCCCCCACCGAGATCCACAGTGATGTCAGTCACCTGCAAGGGCACCTGGGAGGCACAGGGCAGCTCCTCTTGCTTCCGGCTCCACCCCAGGGCTGCTCGGAATCATCCCCATGCCCGGGATGTCCGGCCGGGTCAGGATGCAGAGAGGAGAGCCCAGCCCCGGGCCGCAAGCGCAGCCTGGACCCGACTGCTTCTTTAGGGCTGAATCAGGCGAGGCCTCAGCTCAGGGCTGGGCCCAGACTTCTAAAACCTGCTGGGGCCTCCTCAGAGCTGTCTACACCTGCCCAGGGTTCCCTGCCCAGACGGGTCGGAAGTCAGGGTCAGGGACCCTTCCCCGCCTCCCCTTGCAGATCCACTGTCTCCCAGGGGCCTTGCTTGCCCCTTTCCCAGGGCCTGGTGGGCACAGCCTAGGCTGGCCACTCACCAACAACAGTGGGCGGGAAGACCCTTCAAAAGCCCCCGTGGGCACCACACCTGGGGACACCCCTGTATGGCTCCCCGACCTCCCCCCCCCAGAGCATGCACACGCACACGTACCCACACGCTGCCACGCCTGTCCCTGGGCCTGCCTGCCTGGGGCCTGCTTCTAGGTCAGGCCTGGGCATGGCTTCTGGGAGGACCAGTGCCAGGCACTGCAGGCTGGGCCCGGCTGAGCAGCTCAGTGTGTGCGGCGGCCATGGCTGGGGGCGCGTGGGGCTGGGCCCGGGGGGCCCCCATGGGAGCCCTAACCCTGACGGCTCTGGCTGAAGGGATCCGGGCCAGCCAGGGGCAGCCCCCGGGACCCCCCTCCACCGGCCCTCAGCCCGAACCTGAGCTTGAACGCGGGGTAGAGCCTGGGCGGGCAGCCGCCATTCCCCCAGCTGGCAGTGAGCCCTTCTCCCAGCCTCCTGCCCAGGAGCCAGCCCCTGAGGGACCCAGTCATCGTCTGGTGAGCAGGAGGGATGCCTGGGGGGTAAAGGGGGACGGAGCTGGGAAACAACAGAAAGGCACGGGGGCTTTGTCGAGAGCTGGGACGGGGTGGGGAGGAAGAGAGTGGGAGAGGCAAGGGGGTCTCATAGGCTCCCCTCGCCCCCACTCCCAGACGCCCCAGAGTTCCTTGGAAGAGGGGGCCCTGGCAGACCTGGTGTCGTCCACGGCTGCCTGTCTGGACGAGGCTGGCTTTGCGGGAACGCAGGCAACAGCACTCACCCTGTTCTCAGCCCTGGAGGCCCGGGGGGGAGCGGCTGGAGGACCAGGTTAGCCCCCGTCCCCGTCCTGCCCTCGGAGTCTCCCGCCTGGTCCCCTTCAGGGTGGGGGGCTGGAGGGATCAGCCCCCTTCAGGCCGCAGCTGCTTCGTCGGGGCACCGAGGGTAACGTGCAGGGGTCACGGAGACTGGACCACTGACGTCTGCCCCTCCATGCCAGGTGCATGGCCTTGTGCGAGGGTTGCTGGCACAGGTGCCCAGCCTGGCGGAGTGGAGGCCCCAGCGGGCGGCCCTGTGGGTGCTGAGCACACTGGCCCTGGAGCACTCTCTCGGGACGTGGTGTGTGCACTGCTGCCGTGCTCACTGCCCCCGGACCGGTAACCCGCCCCGCCCCGCCCCGCCCCGCCCGACGCCGCATCCCCCGTGGCCCCCACCAGTCCACAGAGACAGCCCGTTCCAGCACCACCGGAGCCCCGCTGGCCCCTGGGGCTGCTCGGGACCAGGCTGAGCCCGAATGGCCCACCCTCCGGGTGGGAACCAGGGTGCTGAGTCTGGCATCCCCCTGCTCCGTGGCCAGTCTTGGCAGCGGCAGATCTGCAGAGGAGGCCCCCCCTTGAGGGGCGCCCTGGGCTCGGTGCTGGCACCAATACCTGCCCCCCGGAGCCACGCAAGGCCTGTTGCACACAAAGACCCCTCTCCGGGAGCTCACCCCCCAGACAGCCCTGCGACCTAGAGGGGGCACGCGCCTTCTGACGGAGCATCATTTCACCCTCAGCCTCTTGCCTTGTACACCCCTGGGTCCATCTGTCCCCCCTCAGCCCCCTGCCTGGATGACACCTGACCTCCCGGGCCAAGGCCTGGTGGGGGACACTGTGACGCTGGCACAGCCCTGGGAGCCGGTGCCGTGATAGGCTGCCCTCTGCCTGGGCCCTCCCGGCCACCCCAACAGCCCATCACCCCTCGTCACATGCTCCACTCCTCGCTGGCCATGTCCTGGCCTGAGGTTCTGAGGTTTCTGGCCAAGAAGCACTGATCTGTCCTCCTGTCCACAGCCGCTGCCCCACAGCCTGGCCCCATTCCTGCCCCTCCCCCCCCACTTACCGTGTCAGACCCCACCTGGGCCTTCTCCGGAAGCTGTCCCCGACCTCCCCACTGGACACCACAGGCCTGAGATGACACCTGCAGGCTCAGGTGTGGGCTGCCAGCGTTCGCACCCCACCAGGCTGAGCTGTCGTGCTGGCACCCCAGCACCCTGCTCAGGGCTGAATGGAGGCGTGACTGGACGTGTGGGGAAGAGGCCCCTCAGGACGGCACCGACGCCGTGACCCAATCCATCCAGACCCTGGACGGGCGGCTTCCTCCACCTGGAGTGCCCGCCTTGAGGGGTTCTCTTGCCCTTTCAGGGCCCCCCAAAGCTGCCTCCTCAGAGGAGGCCTCAACTCACACAGCCTCTTGGAGGCTGGAGTCCTGCCCGTCCCTGTGGAAAGCGTTTAAAATAAACACACAGACCCTAGGGGTTCAGCGTCTGGGTCTGGGGCCTGGGTCTGGGCCAAGGCTGGGTTCTGATGCGCTGGGCCTGCTCCGAGAGCGGACTCGGGCTAAGATTACAAGGAAGACAGCATGTAGCCAGGAGTTTGGGTCAGCTCCGGGGTGGGCGGGAGATCAGGCAGGTTTCACCCTGAGCTGAGAAGCTGTGCTTTGGGCCTACGCATGCCGAACCAATGGGGTCGGGGCTCAGCAGGAAGGGATTGGGGTCTCCTCGTAGGTCCTTCCCAGGGCAGGGGAGGCTCAGGCCGAGGGCACTAGTCTGTGTGAAGCCAGGGGTATGGTTTGGGGTATTGGTTGGGCTTCTCCAAAGCAGATGCCAAAACTGGATTAAACTACAAGAAATATACCGGGGTACACGCTGGAGAGGCCAGGAGGCTGTCAGACCCCCGTGAAAGAGAGGAGGAGGGAAGGAAGGGAGGTTGGTGGGAATGTCCTCGGGGTTCTTCAGCCTTTCACCCATCAAGGAGGCTCCAGCTCCCAGGCCTGGGGGCCCCTCCTCTGCTTCCATGGCTGCAGGCGGGGCCCACGAGGAGCATCCTCACAGCTGCCCGACTCGGTCTGGATCTGGGCCTGGGCTCAGCAGGAGCCCGGTGGGCCTCAGTGGCAGCCCCCACGGGCAGAAGCAAGCCTGGCCCCCACTGCTTGCAGCCCAGGAGCCAGGAGCTGGGTGAGCATTTGATGCCCATTTCCCCCACCAGGCACACGCTTGCCCCACTGCAGAGCACAGCTGGGCAGGCTAGTGGCAAACCCCACAGTGAGGCCCACTGGAAAGGAGAGGCAGCCTCAGCTGAGGGCTCGGCAGGCAGTGCCCCGCCGCTTCTCGCGACACCTCCGTGATGCCCGGGCTTCTTAGGCCTGGGAGCCCGTCCTCCTCCCTGTGGCAGGCCATCTGGAGTGCAGGCTTCTCTTGCATGATCACAGTCTCGTGTGCACCTGCCTTGCCATGGTCCCCTGCCCCATCGCTGGAAGCCCTGCTACACTCCCTGCTTGCCAGGTTCACTTAGAGCCCGTTGCTTTGTCCTGGGAGTGTAACCCTTCTCGGGGATTTCTCTGCTGGGATCCTCAGGGAGGCTCCAGGTGGATCGGTACAGCCATAGCCCTGCTCCCAGGTGAGCATCGCTGGTCTGTGAGTGTCCAGGCTGTCCAGGCTGTTCCAGTCCTGTTCCCCTTGGTTTTGCCTTTCAAGTCCCCCTAATGAGGTTCCCAAAGGAGGGACGTGGGCCCTGGTGAACACAGACAGGCTTGAGGCGTCCAGCTTCTCCTCTCCCTGTGTGAGGGGTAGATTTCTAGGGGTTTCTGTTTGCTTTTTTAAACATTTATTTATTTAGGCTGCACCAGGTCTTAGTTCGGCACACAGGATCTTTGTCGTGGCATGTAGGATCTTTTAGCTGAGGCATTAAAGCTCTTGGTTGCAGCATGCGGGCTCTTTAGCTGCGGCATGCATGCAGGATCTGGTTCCCCGACCAGGGATCGAACCTGGGCCCCCTGCATTGGGAGCACAGAGTCTTATGCACTGCTAGAAGGGATGTCCCTTCTAGCAGTTTCTGTACCAGGATCTGGAATGTTTGGGGAACCCTCTGGTTTTTTTTTTTTTTAATTATAAATTTATTTTTGGCTGCATTGGGTCTTTGTTGTGGTGCGGGGGCTTCTCATTGCGGTGGCTTCTCTTTGTTGTGGAGCACGGGCTCTAGGCACGCGGACTTCAGTAGTTGTGGCACGCGGGCTCAGTAGTTGTGGCACACGGGCTTTGTTGCTCCGTGGCACGTGGGATCTTCCCAGCCCAGGGCTCGAACCCGCGTCGCCTGCATTTGCAGGCGGATTCTTAACCACTGTGCCACCAGGGAAGTCCCAAACCCTCTGTTTTAATATTAATTTTACTGTTGGCCTTGATCCTGAGTTTTCTCGGGGGTTAATGTCCCAACCACAGCAGGGCCGACCATCCCTTCTCTTTAGCCAGTCCTGAGGCTGCAAGGCAGTGGTGAGCCTGACAGGAGGGGAGCGCGGCTTCCCCCGCCTTCCACCAAGCGGAGGATGGCAGACTGGCTCCCATGGGGAGAGGCAAATTTCTCCTGGCTGTTCAAGCTCCAAGATGAGAATAACTCCTTAGCTGAATCAGTTACTATCTCTCCTTGCACGTGGGGCCATTCCACCCCGCCCCCGCCCCCCCCCCCCCGCCCCCGCCGAGAGGCTCAGGCTCCCTGGTCCAGGGAGGTTCTGAGCCCTGCCGAAGGCCCAGGGACTGCGACTCAGGGGCCCGGAGGCCTCCTCTTGAGAGACTATTACCTTTGAGCGAATTAATTTGGATGAGACACACCCCAAAGGCCAGTTTCTCTGGTTTGGGTCACTTCCCTGGGGCCCCACTGCAGCCCCAGGAGTGCAGATCTGTCTGCTTGTCAGTACACCTCTTCCCTGTCCTCTCTGCAGCCCCGGAGGGCAAGGACGGCCCCCCCCCCCCCCCCCGCGACCTGCATCAGTACGTTCTCAAGTTCCCTGAGGCAGACAGAGAACCATCCTGAGGGCTGGAATCGCCCTGTCCCGTTCCTTCCAGGCCAGCCTGCTGGGGGAGGGGGCCAGGAGCCCGGCCACGTGGCTGCTTACTACGGAGTGATCGGGTGCAGCACAGGGAATGCCCCCTAAGCCCCACGGGAGAGATGCCTGCTCTCAGCCCCCAGGCCCCTCCCCATGTGGAGGCACCATCCCCATCGCTGTCCCGACCCCTGACATAGGGCCCCTCAAAAGCTCAGTGAGCATTTTCCCTTTGTTCATCACGTTTATTGGCTTTCCTCAACTCCCAGGCCTTGTGGGGAGCTGCCCACATGGCTGGGTGTGGCTCCTGGCAGCTGGGTGGGCACGAGCTCTGCCCCGACTAGGAGCTGCCCTGCGGGCGGGCTGCAGGCTAGCAGAGCCGGCTCAGCCTGAATAGCAGTGCCAGGCAGGCGTAAAGCGCATACGCACAGCCCTGGGCCTCCGGTTTCCAGCACACCTGGGGGGCGCCCACCTGTGGCTCAAGGCCGCACTCCTCCAGCAGGACCCAGGTGGGTGCCTCTGAGCCCCAGCTGCTCCCCAGGAGCTCGGGCGGCAGGGACACGGCCCTGGGCTCCTGCCATGGGGTGCCCTGCTCCAGAAGGCTCTCCACCTGGCAGAACAGGGCGGGAGGTTGTCAGAGGGGCCCCCAGGCTTCTGGCACCACCCACACCGCCCCAGCCCAGATGCACTGGGTCCGCGCCTCCGGCACAGACCCTCCCCTACAAGCTGGGCCCTCTCACCAGTTTGAACGCCCCCGACAGGGCCCCCATCTCCAGCACCTCAGCCAGCAGCACGTGCTGGGTTGCACTCAGCACTGGGGAGAGAACTTGGGTGAGAGAGGGTTCCGGAAGGCCAGCTAGGGAAGCCCACATTCCTGCTCCCTACCTGTCCCACCCCCGGAGCCCCTCACCAGCTAGAGCTTGCAGCAGGTAGAAGACGGGCCCGGCAAGTTCCTCTTCCAGCCTTCTGGAGGAGAACACCAGGCACTCGAGGACAGCACCCACCGGACCATCCCGAGACTCCAAAAGCCCGCCACGCAGACCGTGCTCCAGCTGGGGGTAAGGGCGTGGGGCGGGCTGGTGAGCGTGGGGGCGGGGCGCAGGCACTAGCTCCGCCCACCCCACCCTGCCCCAGCTCGCCCCGCCCAGCTCACCCCCCCACCCTGCCCACCACCCCCGCACGCCCCACCCAGCCCGCTCACCAACTCATCCAGGGCTTGCAGGGCGGCCTCGTCCCGCAGCACCTGCCCGAGGGCCCCCAGCAGCTGCCCGCAAGACTCCTTGGACAAGCCCTCCAGGCCCACGGCCCAGGCCCGCACTTCTGCCTGCAGGCCCTGGAAGTCTTCGGTGGTCGCCAACCGGTCCTCCATGGGCCCGTCTGTGGGGACAGGGCTGCCATTGCCCAGGTGCCCACATGGCCCCGGGGAGCCCTAGTTATGGAGGGCAGACCCCAGGGGGGCAGAAGGGGAGCCCACCAGGGGGGTGGCCAAGAAGGTACTGACCCGACAGGAACTTGAAGTGGACAGAGAGGAACCCTACGGAGGCGGGGCAGGAGGACCGCTGCAGCTGGCCACCTGCAATGTAGGAGGGCCTGTAGCCTGGACGAGGCAGGGCTGGCCAGTGCAGGGGTGGGTCCCCGAGCCAGTGAGGGCTGAGGCCTCCCCTCGGCCCTCACAGCCTGTCACCACCACCCCCGTACTGGCAGCCCGGGACAGGGAGCAAGGTTGAACCAGGCTGGTGTCAGCCTGTCACCGTGTCACCCGTGTGTGTGCCTGCATGCGTGCGTCGCCCGGCTGTGCTGTGCTGGGCAGGAGAATGCCTCATCTGCTCATCCCATTGCCCAGGTCCACAGGCCTCACCTTCCTGCTGTGGCCTGAAGGTCGTCTGCTTCTTGTCCGGGAAGAAGAGAATGTCTGGCAGCCAAGCAGGAGCAGAGATGGGGAAAGCAGGTTGGCGGAGCACCTGGCATCTCCCTCCCCAGCTGGGGCCCCCTGTGCAGTACCCCCGTTGTGCCCCAACCTCCCAAATGCCAGAGCAAGGGACCCTCGGCCACCCCGACCCATGAAGTTATGCAACCAGATGCCCCCAGTGACCCCTGGTGGCTCTTCCAGGCCTCTTTGCCTCTCTGCCATGGAGTCTGGGCCCCAGAAGTCACCATGATCCTGGCTCACCCCAGTCAGAGCCAATAACCAGCTGGGCCACCCGAAATGCGAGGACGCTGCCCGAGGGGATGGTGACCGTCTTCTTCTGGCTCAGGTGGCCCTCGCCTCTGCCCTGAGGGACGGAAATGGACTCAGGACTGGGCTCTGGGTTAGGGGGCCGGATGTAACAGGGTGCTGCTGGCAGGGGCCTACCCCGCTGCCTGGGGGCACCGCCCTCCTGCCTCCCCAGCCCGAGCCCACTGCAGGACCTGTGCCGCGCACCTGCAAGCACATGGCTCCTGGAAGTGCGAACTGGCCTGAGCCCTCCTGCTTTTGGGTCCGGGTGACTTCCACCTCCTTCTGTGTCTGCAGCACCTCGGTCACAACGAACACGTCATCCCCACGGGTCCGCAGCTGCTGCAGGACTTTGTGCTCGGGCTGCCGCAGGCGCCTGTGGCGAGCGGACCAATGGGAAGCTCGCAGGGGGGCACCTGCCCTCCCCTATCCCTGCCACGAGACGGGTTTCCCTTCCCTGGACCTCAGCCTTTGTGACCATGGTGGGTGGGGGCAGTGACACGGCCGAGGAGACCAAGAGCTCTGGGGATGCCCAGGCACGGGATACCCATCTTTCCCTCCCTGGTGCTCCCGACAATGTTTGTGAGTGGGTGGGATGCAGGAAGACAAGGTCCGGTGGGGATGGGCGGACACCTGAAGACCTCTGGAGCGGCCCACCCTGTTGGCCGGTTGCTCACCTGGCTGCTCTCTCCCTCCACTCCCTGCCGCTCCCCGGGTTCAAATCTCATGTCTCCACTCTGAGCTAATGGTCCTCCTCCCCAGGGTCCCTGGGTCTGCTCCACCCCAGCGGCCCAGCCCCCTCGCAGTGGGACTTGGTCTGACCCCTGACCCTCGGGCCCTGCCTGGCCGCCCTGGCCCGCAGGAGGCAGGCCCCCAGGACCTCTGCAGCCTCCTTCCCTGCCCGCTGGTCCCAGCACGCCCCTGCCTCTGGGACTTCCCTCAGCCTGGCAGAGACCCCCTGTGACTCCTGCTGCCCCGAGGTCCTGACCCAGGGGCTTCCCAGTTTCAGCAGGGCCCCGCCGCCCCGGGGCTCGCCTCTCTCGATGCATGGCTTCCCAGGTGTTGGGGACCACTCGCAGCATGCACACGTTCATCGAAGCGCTGGAGCTGCCGGACACCGCGGCCCCGCCCGACAGCTTCCCCTGTCCTGGGGCCGCCAGCTCCACGCTGCCCTGCAGCTGCCCGTCCGTAGCATCGTGGAAATGGAAGGTGCTGCCACGCTCCACGGCTGGAGCAAGACCAGAGCTGAGGCCCATCCCACCATCTGCCGCCTGTCCGCCCGGGCGGAGGGGCCTCTGGAAAGTGCCTGCCCTCTGGAAGCAGAGAGCCCAGAGGCCCAGAGCAGGAGGCAGCGGGCCTGCCCACTCCTCCCCCAACCCGTCCCATGGCCCTGACTCAGTGCCAAGCGGGGTACCTGGCTCCGGGGCGTCGGGCTCCAGGATGTCCCTGATGGACAGGTTGACACGTGTGTAGCGGTGTCTCCAGAACCGTGAACTCGAGGACTTCCTGCCTAAAAGGCAGTAGAGCTGGAAGCTGGTGGAGCTCTGCAGGCTGTCCACAGGGGTGAGCTCCCCACTGTGGTCCAGCTCCCGGACCACACTCTTGACCACCTTCGCAAAGGCCGATGCCATGCTCCTGAGGAGGGCAGCTGGGTCAGGCCTTGCACCCGCAGGGCTGGAAGAGGGCGGGCGGAAGAGGGGGAAGGTAGGTACTTGGACGTCTCCAGTGATGGGGAGCTCTTTCCCCCCAAAGCAGTCCTGCTTGGCTAGTCCTGGGACGCTCTGACCGGCAGAAAGCGCTTGCTGCTGACTATCACCCAACACAAAAACAAGCAGAAGTCCACCCGGTCATCCACTAATCCGTCTTTCCAAGGGGCCATGAGCACCTCCAGGGTGGGACGCCATTCACAGCCCTCAGTGGGACTCGGGCCACGCGATCAGAGCGCCCACGTGAAGCCCAGGAAAGCCCTGGGACTCAGTGCTTGGGGCCGGGGGGCAGCCCCGGCCACCCACCAAGCCCTCTTGTCACTTTGTCACTTCAACAAGGCTTAGGGCTGCTCACGAAAAGCAGCCACTGAGAAAGGGCAGGGCAAGGCTGGGGCCTTGGAGTGACCCCAAGCCGCTGCTCTGTCTGCTGTAGCAGCTGCACCCCTGGCTGAGGTGTTCAGAGGGCAGGGGAGGAAACAGAAGCCATCACTTCCTGGGCCGTTGGTGCAAAGGCCCACAGCAAGGCCCAGCCAAAGTGTCCCCAGCTCCTAGACATGTCCTCCAGGGCTTTCTCTGTGCCCAAAGCTCCGTGAGCCACTTGTCTGTCTTCAGGGCTCAGAAGCCAATGTGGGCCGGACTCAGGACCCAGGACACCTGGGCTCCAGGCACAGGGGCCAGCCCTTAGGAAGCCTCGGAGCTTCAGAGCTGGTCTGAAGTCTGAGAGTGGGCCAAGGAGCACCTAGAGGGCCTACCTGGAGTTAAGCCCAAACTAGCCGGGCTGGGAAGGGCACCCCCTTCCCAGGGGCCTGGGCTTCCCCAAGCCGGTCTGGGATTGCGAGTCCTTGGGGGGCTTGGGGAAGCCGCAGAAGGGTGCCTGGACCAGGTCTCCACCCAGAGGAGCTGGCCTCCCCCCACCCAGCACTAGGGAGAGCCCCACCCTGGAGCCAGGGCAGGCAGTGGGGTGCGGCGCGCAGGGGCGGGGAGCAGGGTGTGGGAGCAGCTCACCGTGACTGTGACTGTTACGTGCCCGTGCCCACAAAGCTGAAGCCAGGCCGCTCTGCTGGCTGGGATCGGAGGGCTCTGCCCCGGAGCTGCCGAGCGAGCACACAGCCCAAAGTTTCCCAGATCCAAAAGTGAAACCTCGGCCGGCCTGGAGCAGCGACAGCCCGGAAACACCCCCTATGAGCCGGCCCCGCAGCCCAGCGGGGGTGGGGGAGGGTCAGGGTGTGCCAGCTTGTGCCCCACCCGCTGCTGCCTCCAACTGCTGGGCACCAACTGCTGGGCACTTCCTCAGTCCTTCTCTCTGGAAACTCTGGGCCACAGCAAAGGGTCTGAAGAGACATTACCTCAAAGAAAATGTACTGCTACAAATGGCCAACAAGCGCACAAAAAGATGCTCACACCACTGGCTGTCAGGGAACTGCAGATCAAACCACAGTAAGATGTTGCTTCACGCCCCACAGATAACTGTATAAAAGAGAAGTAACAAGCGTTGGGGAAGATGGGAGGAAATCGGAGCCTCACACACTACTGGGAATGTAAATGGATGCAGCCGCGGCCGTGCAAAACAGTCTGGCAGTTCCTCAAAAAGTTAAACAGAGAATTACCATTAGATCTCATTCATTCCACTGCTAGGTGTGTATTCAAGAGAAGTGAAAACATATGTTCACGCAAAAACCTGCACATGGACGTTCCCACATTACTGTTAACAGCCAAAATGCAGAAGCACCGCATTCCACAGACAGAATGTGGTCAGTGCATACGACGGAAGACACACGATGGTGTGGTGCTCAGTCATACAAAGGAATGAAGTTGTGACTCACGGCACAATGTAGATGGACCTCAAAACATTATGCCAAGTGCAAGAAGGCAGACGTGAAAGACAATGTCTCACGTGATTCATGTATGCAAATTGTTTAGCACAGGCAAATCCGTAGGGACAGAAAGCAGATTAGTAGTTGCCAGGTACTGGGGGGCCGGGGGAGTGACAGAGCCTCTTTGGGGAGATGGAAATGTTCTCAAGTCGATTGTGGTGATGATTGCACAACTCTGAATATGCTAAACACCCCAGAGTTTTACACTTTTAATGGGTGAATTGTATGGTATGTGAATGATATCTCAATAAAGCTGTTACTTTGAAGAGCTGAAGCCAAGTAACAACATCCAGGCCTGTCTCAGGTTCTCAACACGCTTACTCTCCTGGGCTGCTTGCAGATCATGTCCAGTGCAAGGCAGCCAGGAGCCCCGTGCCCCCTTTTCTCCACCACTCCACTGCCACATCCTGCCTCTGGGCCCTATGACACTCTGGAGCCCGCACCAGGGCCCCTGCCAGTTGGCTGGCCTGAGACTCACCACGCAGGCTCCCCCACATGCATTCATTTGAGCCATGAGTGTTTATCAGCACCTGGTGCCATGTGCTCCTGCAGATGAGGGCTCTGGCCGTGAACGGGACAAGGGCCCCTCCAGGTAGAGCCGCTGGCAGCGGCCCCGATGCCAGTGCAGGGAAAGTGACTTCCTGGGGTGTGTGTTTCAGAATGTTGCAGTGACCTGGGGCTGAATGAAGCGTGGACAGGGCATTGCCGCAGCAACTCCTCATTCACATGTTCAGTTCTTGGGCAATAACCTAAACAAGAAGCACTGGGCTTGGTGAGTGGTTGTGTCACTAGGATCCTGAGGGCAGAGTCAGCCTGAGATGACAGGAAGTGAGTCCACTGGGGAGAAAAAGCAGAAGGAAGGTGGGCGGGGCTGGCCCTGCACCCCCCCTCCCCCGTTTGGAGGCCTGGGGAGCACCCGGACATTTCCAGGGCCAGGAAGTCTGGGGCAACCTCCCATCTTCCTCACAGCCATATCACTCTGTGACATGGGGGTGGGTGAGGCCTCCCTGGGCAATGTCTGGGCAGACCCTGGGGGTCCAGAGCCAGCTAGGACACCGCGCCCTGCGGGGAGAAGCATGACCAGGGATGGGAGCCTGGGAGGGGGCTTCTGGCTGTGTGCGGGGAAGGGTCAGCACCTCCGGGAGAGTTCTAAGGAAGAGGAAGCTCACCGCAACCCGATGCCTCCACCCAGCCGGTGTGGGGCAGGGCCGGCCAGGCACTGCTGGGAACTGGGCAGTGGAGGCCACAGCCTCTGCCCTGGGAGGGCCGAGCCCCTGGGAGGAACAAAGTTCGTAAGACCCAGGAGATAACCAGGACAGCCCTTTGCAGGCAGCGGCTGGGATACCTCAGAGGACATGGGGGAGTGGGCTTAGGGAGAGGAGGCCTGAGGGCGTCCAGGCAGGGTGTCCAGGCAGGGACAGTGGAGGCCAGGACCGCGTGAGACGGGGCTAGGGGGCAGTCGGCCCGAGGAACCCACCCAGCCCCGGCCATCGGGCATCAGGGACGGCCAGGGTCCAGGGAGGGGTAGGGGGAGCTGCGGGCCTCGGGCTCATCTGGGTCCGCGAGGTGGGTGGTGCAGCCCAGGGGGCTGGCTCCACCCTGTGCCCGCTTCCCAGTGACACTTTGGGGGTTCCCAGGGTGCCGGAAGTCGGCGCCCAGGATGTCGGCAGCCGCGGCCCACGCCGCCGCGCCCCCAGGAGCCCGCGCGGGGAAGAGGCGCCCCGGAGGGCCCCGTGTGCCCGAGAGCCGCTCGGCCGGGAGTGAACGAACGCGGAGCGAGGGGCCGAGAGGGTGCCAGACGCACTGAAGTCCCAGGAGTCCTTTCCTTTGGGAGTTGAGTCCCCGCGGGGCCTCCCTCCCGCTCGCCGCCCCCGCCCCCCTTGCTGGCCCGGACCCTCGGCGGCGGCTCGGACCGCCGGTCAGCAGGGCCTGTCCAGCAGGCGCTCAGTCAACGCTCGGCGGATCGCTGGGCGACGGGGCGGCCCCAGAGCAGGGCGGTCTTGGATCCAGGGGCGCCCCTGGCGTCAGGAGGGGCGTAGGCCGCAGGAAGGGGCGGCAGAACTGCGGGGGGCAGGCAGGCGGGGAAACTACTCCCCGCAGGTCGGGATCAGCGGAGGCTCACGGTGGGCCCTGGGGGCCGGCGCGGGCGACTAGCGGCTCCCTTTGCCCACGCCCCGCCTCCAGCCGCCCTCCCCGGCACGGCCCTCCTGTCTTGCTTTCTTTTGGTCCTCGGTCCGGAGGCCTGCGGCATCCTGCCTGGCTCCCGGCCCTTTCTGCTGACAGGGGTCGGGGGAGCGGCTCAGAACCCTGCCCCACTCCAACTGGTCCTCTGCGGAGGGCAGCGGCCCTATTGCTCTCGTTTCGGACGCTCTGAGCCTCCCTTCGCTTTGCCCCAGCTGCAGGAGGCTCTTACTGCTGGGATCCAGCCACTGCTGGGCTGCGGGTGGTGGTGTCTCTTCCACCTAGTTAGGTTTGCCCAGTACTAGGGCATGTGGGAAATCGTGGTGGTGAGATTCACACCATCCACCCACCGTGGTCCCTGAGAGCCTCGTGGAAATGCTGCCATCTAGGAAACAGTAGATGAATCAACTGTTCTCCCCAAAGGATCTGGTTCTGAGGCTCATGCTTTGCCGTGAGGGTGGAGGGTCAAGTGGGGAATTGGAGGCTGGGATGAAGGAGGGACCCACAGAGCCCTCAATGGCAGTTCTCTTCTACACTCACTTCCTGCCTCTCTCCCTCTGGGATAAAAGGCGAGGGGTATCCATGGGGTAGCGGTCCCAGCCCGCCAACCACCTGTTCCCACGTGAGGGCCCGGTGAGTCAGGGTGCCTGACTCCCATCACATGCAGACCTCCTGGAGGGAAGGAGATGGCAGGAGGGGGACATTCCCCAAGGGAGGTGCAGGCTGGGTTGGTGGAGGGGGGATGCAGATACTTTTGCCATAGAACCAGGAGACAGGTAACAAGCTCAGGAAGGATTTGACATTTTGTGCTCGTGCCCTGATAAAAGTGCATTCGGTACAGCTGCATTGCTCTCCCTTTACTACTCTCCCACCCCCTTCAGAGAGGCTGGTGCCTGGGGTAGCCTTATGTGGTGGGGCTGGAGAGAAGGGGGGTGTGCGAGGCCAAGGGCAGATGTGGGTGGGGTGGCTGGGGGAACAGCTTGCAGCTCAGGAAGGCTGCTTGGGCTAGGGTGGTGAAAAGAGCAGGAAGCTGGGTGTGGGAGAAGGGAGGAGAGCAGAGGGAGGTGAGGGGTGGCGGTGGGAGACAACTCCCCTGTGAGGGGAGAGAGGGAGAAGCCCATGGACATGGCCTTCCAGCAACAGGTATGTCTGTTCCTCAGCACTTGTTTGCTGAATGCCAGTAATGGAGTCCTTTTTATGGCCCCAGACCTGCACCTGGGCAGCCCTATGGGAAGGTCCACTGCGGGGAAGAGAGGAGATTGGCAGAGAAGAGATCACTCGGAGAGTGGGCAGCCAGCAAGAAGAGACCACTGGAGGAGAGAGATGGCCAGGAAGTAGTTGGCCCAGGATGTGCAGGAGTCTGGGGAGGGTGAGGCTACCCTGTGATTTGGGATGGGAGATTGACCCCCTTTGTGTGGGTCTCCTCATCCTTAAGATGGAAACGACAGGGTTGTTGTGAAGACTCAATGCATTAATATGTGTTAACACTAGAATGGGGCCTAGGGACTTTCTTGCTGGTCCGCTGGTTAAGAATCTGCCTTCCAATGCAAGGGATGCAGGTTCGATCCCTGCTCGGGGAACTAAGATCCCACATGCCATCGCGCAAGTAAACCCATGTGCTGCAACTAGAGACGAGCCTGCAACAAAGAGCCTGTGCAGCCAAAATAAATAAATAAGTAAGTAAGTAAACAAACACACACAGATCTGTGCTTTAAAAAAAGGGTGCCTGGGGCTTCCCTGGTGGCACAGTGGTTGGGGGTCCGCCTGCCGATGCAGGGGACATGGGTTCGTGCCCTGGTCCGGGAGTATCCCACATGCCACGGAGCGGCTGGGCCCGTGAGCCATGGCCGCTGAGCCTGTGCGTCCGGAGCCTGTGCTCCGCAACGGGAGAGGCCACAACAGTGAGAGGCCCGTGTACTGCAAAAAAAAAAAAAAAAAGAAGAAGAAAAAGGGGACCTGGCACGCTGTAATGGGCTATAAACGTGCTCAATATTTTTGTTCCGTGTAAAGAACTCAGCACCTGACTTTAAAATTTTTAATTTTTATTGAAGTATAGTTGATTTACAATGTTCGATTAGTTTTTGGTATACAGCAAAGTGATTCAGTTATACATGTATATGTATTTCCATATTCCTCCCCATTATGGTTTTTTACAGGATATTGAATAGAGTTCCCTGTGCTCTACAGTAAGACCTTGTTGTTTATCTATTTTATATATAGTAGTTTGTATCTGCTAATCCCAAACTCCTAATCTATCCCTCCCCATCCCTTCCCCCCAGCACCTGATATTTCTGTTCCTAAGGCCTTGCACGCATTTCATTCTCTCTTTTGGGGGGATTCTGAGAAGTGAAATTCCTCAGATGGTATTCAGGGCCTTGGCACGTGCTGCAAATTGCCCTTCAGAAAGGCTGTGCCAACATCCAAAAAGTGAATAGTGAAGTCTCCTGCCCTCACCCCCAAACACTGAAAGCAGACTGTTTTAATCTTTGCCAGCTTGATGGACATCAAAGAGTTTTAAGTGTAACTGTCAAGGTCAGTTTTAAGGAGTTACTCGTGAAAGCACTTACATCCCACTTACAGTTTCACAACTCCAGGAGGCAAACCCGCAAACCTTGCCTCCTCTCAGCAACGGGCTGGGCTCTCCGCTCCACCACCCCAGGACTGAAGTCCAGGAGCAGAGAGCTTGTCGGGCACAGAAGACACGTTCAGTGCTAGACCCGTGAATCCGTCAGTTTGTGCTAATACACCACCCCGAAACCCGGTGGCACAAGCACCCACTGGTTTGCTCGTCACGAGGTGAGGTGCCCTGAGTTATGACATTTAGGCTTGTCTCTGCTTCACGTGGTGTCACCTGGGCTCATCGATTTTCTGGCTAGCTGGCAACCACTGGCCTCATGTGTTTGGCAGACGGCTGGCTGT
The DNA here is from genome assembly GCF_025265405.1 of Mesoplodon densirostris. Lineage (NCBI taxonomy): Eukaryota > Metazoa > Chordata > Mammalia > Artiodactyla > Ziphiidae > Mesoplodon > Mesoplodon densirostris. The sequence goes on along the minus strand of NC_082673.1, from coordinate 91,951,775 downwards.
CAAGAGGGTCAGTGGTATTAACTAGGCATGTGCTGTCCATTCCCCATCAGGCCAGCCCTGGCTCATTCATAAGGTGATGGCTGCAGGATTCTCAAGAGAAGCAAGACAGGGCAAGTCCAAAGAAGTGCTTTTCAAGATCCCTGGTGAAAAATTCCCTCATTCTACGAGAACTCCCCTACCCTGCCCTCAGAGTTCTGCCAAGGCCTAAGGGTCTTACACAGTGTTCAGCTGGTGGGGCACGACCTGTGGCTCACCCCGTCTCACAGCCTGAGTGCAGGGGCCATTCTATTTCCTGGTCTTCCTAGCCTGGGGCCACCTCCACCAAAGAAATCCCAGGGTGCCCACTGCTGTATGTTGAGTGGAGTAACATTGACTCCCTAAGGTGGGTTCAGGTGCTGACCTAAGAGGCTGTGGACTGCACCCTCACCTGCAGGAGACACAGTGCACGTGACCCCTTGAATCACTGGTGGCGTATGTTTTACCTCTACATATGTTATAAACCCACAATACGTTTTTTATTATTTTTGCTGTATCTATTTGTCTTTCAGAGAAAATAAGAAATGAGAATTAAAAAAAAATTACTAACATATTTCCTGTTTCCTGTGCTCTTTCTTCATGTAGATCTGTCTCCATATTGTATCATTTCCCTTCAGCTCGAAGAATTTCCTTTAACATTTTCCTATTTTTCAGGTCTGTGCAGACACATCTGTCCACTTTTTTTTTTACTGTGGTAAATATATACAAGTTGTTGTATAATCATTTTAAAGTGTCCAATTCAGTGGCATTAAGTACATTCACAATGTTGTGCAACCATCACCACTGCTTGTTTCCAAAACTTCTTCATCGCTCCAAACATAGACTCTCTACCCAAAAAGCATTAATTCCCCATTCCTCCTCCCCTCAGCCCTTGGTAACCTCTGATCTACTTTCTGTCTCTATAAATTTCCCTATTCTAGCTATGTCATATAAGTGGAATTTTGCCGTATTTGTCCTTTTGTGACTGGCTTACTTCATTTAGCATGTTTCTGAGGTTCATTTATGCTGTAGCATGGATCAGTACTACATTGCTTTTCAAGGCTAAATCCTGTTCCATTGTACGGATATACACTGCTTATCCATTCATCCTCATGGACACTTGGGCTATTTCCACCTTCTGGTTATTGCGAATAATGCTCCACCCAACATTGGCACACGTTTGAGTCCCTGTTCTCACTTCTTCAGGGTATATACCCGGAAGTGGAAGTGCTGGGACAAACCCTAATTCTGTTTTTAACTCTCTGAGGAAACACCAGACTGTTTTCCACAGCGGCCGTACCATTTTACACGCCCCAGCTCTATAGAGGGATTTACACACCTGGTTTTATACTTGTTTCCACTGATACACCAAAATCATGTTTTCAGAGGTTTAATACGTCTCTGTAGGGCCTCTTCGATCTTGGACGTTTCTTCTCCTGTCCTGGCCTGCGCAACAATACAGTCTCTTGGGCCCTCATCCCACCAGGTCGCCGCTGGGGTGGGGTCTGGGGTTCGGCCCCTCGCCCAGTCCCGCAGGGAACGAGAGCTCTTGGTGGAGAACCCGGCCAGAACACTTCAAGACGGAGACCACCTGCCGCAGCGCCCCCTCCACACAGGCGTTGTGTCCTCTTCCCGGCGCTCCATAGTGACGTCCCCCAGCTCTGTGCATGCGTGACCCCGCCTCTCCAGCCGTTGCCAGGGCGACGGCGCATCTCATCTGCTCCCCCTCCCCGCGGCCCGGCAGTCGCCCAGGCCTCGCCTCAGTGCGCAGTCTCGGCACCTCCCCGCGCTCCGCCCAGCCCGCGGGGAAACGGTCGCGCGGCGATGACGTCGCGGGGGCCTGGCCGGGCGTCGCGGACTCCGGAGATGGAGGAAAAGGAGCAGTTACAGCGGCAAATCCGTCTCCTGCAGGGTGGGTCGGGTCGGGTCGGGTCGGGTCGGGCCCGGGTCGCGTGTCCCTTTCTTCCCCTTCACTTCACAGCGGGCCCCTGCCCGCCTTCCCCTAAGGGGGTGGCTTTCCGTCCGCGGTTTCGACGGCTAGGTCCGGTCGGGTGGGGAGGTAGGTGGGGTCGGGCTGGGTCTAGGGGACCCGGAGGGGCGTCCCGACTGGCCTGGGTCACCTCCAGCTCGGGTTTCGACGGAGGGTGCGAGCGTTTCCGGCGCTGCGGCGGGTGGCGGCGGGGCGGTCGCTTAGTAACCGGCCGGCGGGAGGGGGCCCCCCACCCCCACGCGCGGGCACGTACTCGGCGCCCCCTGGGCGCTCCCTCGCTCCCGGCGCCCGACAGTGGCAAAGCCCGCTCGGGGCCCGGTGTGTGTTTCTTCCCCGGACAGCCCGTTTTGACGCTCCTTCCGTCCGTACAGCCACACTTCTCCTTGATATTCCCGGCCCAGACTCCTCAGTCTTCAGTTTACAAAGTTTTCCATTTTTAGACCTAATGTGGTTTGCTATAGTTAAAAAAAAAAATTCCCCTTGTAAAGTTATTCTCACAAAGAGAAGACTTAAGGACTTGGAAAGTGTGTATAGGGGAGAGTTCAGGTGGGCTGAGCCCACCTTCCAGGCACTTCCTGGCCCTCCATCATATCTGCCCTGAGGTGTCACCAGGTCTGGACCTGGCTCTCTTTGGGCCTGGGGGCGGGACATATGGTGGGGGAGGGTTGTAACTGTGGGCTTGTTGGCTGAGTTGTAACAGCTTGGGTTGTTTCAGCCGAGGCCTGTGCCCCACCTGCACGGGCGCAGCTGTCCAGGGGCTTCCTTGGCAAGGCCCCGTGGCGGTCCACTGCACTATGATTCCAGATGATTAAGCCTCTCCTCTCCTCAGGGGAGGATGGTGTGACATTCTTGTCAAGTGTGGAGTACCCAGGGGTGTCACTTATCTTACCCTCACTGTCTTGTGTGCCAGGCAGGGAGCTCATTAAGGGGCAGCCCTGCTCCCTTTCTATCTGTGGGCAAGCCAGAGGGCCTCCACGTCTCTTGAGGCGTTACAGCATAGGGCCTTGCTGGTCTCTTCATACTGAGTGACACTTCTCCTCAAAGGATTGTGAAGCCAGCACAATATTTCTGGCGGATAGGGAATATGCCACAGGGATGCATTTTAAGGATAAGCAACTAGAAATAGGATTGAAGTAGAACTGACGGGAGAATACTTATGGAGAAGATTGGCCTAGGGAATCGGGGCTGACTTTCAGTGGTTCTCAGGCACTGGCAGCTGCCCCTCCTGCACTGGGACCTGACAGGATCCACTGGGGTCTGCGGAGTGTCTGGGCAGCTGATGCCCCCCCAGGGAATTCGCGCTGATTTTACTCACCCTCCGGTTAACGGGGCCTGTGCTCCTGTCTCCTCAGGTCTGATCGATGACTACAAAACCCTCCATGGCAATGCCTCTGCCCCAGGCACCTCCGCCGCGTCCCAGTGGCAGCCGCCCACTTACAGCAGCGGCAGGGCCTTCAGTGCTCGCTACCCCCGTCTGAGCCGGAGGGGCTTCTCCCCGAACCATGGGCCTGTGTGGCGCAAGAAATACTCCCTTGTGAATCGGCCCTTGGGGTCCTCGGACCCACCCAGCGACTGTGCTGTGCAGCCGCCCCTTGGGGCTGGGGGCAGCCAGGGTCCCGACCCCCAGCAGTACATCCTGGAGAGTCAGGTCCAGCTCAGTGTGGATCAGAACATGGTCATCAAGGTCAAGCCACCGTCAAAGCCGGGCTCAGCTAGCACTGCAGGGGTCCTGCGGGGCTCCTTGGAAGAATACGGGGATCCCCCCTGGAGCAACCACGGGCCTCAGGAAGGTGAGGGTGAGCTTCCCGGCGGGCAGCGGCAGCCCTCGAGGCCAGGAAGAGCTAAGGGGAGCTGCAATGAGGAGGACCCCCTTCTGGTCTGCCAGAAGGAGCCTGGCAAGCCCCGGGTGGTGAAGTCGATGAGCACCGTGAGCGACAGCCCCTCGGAGCCCCGGCGGATGGTCGGCGAGAGCGCAGTTGCGGCCAGGGCCCGCTTCCTGCCCTCCAGCCTGCCCCAGCGGAGCGGCACGGCCCTGGGCCGGAAGGCGGGCGCACACTCTGTGGCCAGCTGCGGTACACAGCTCCCTGGGGACGGGAGAGCGAACGCCGGCCATGCAGATCAGTCAGCTGCCTCTGGCCTGGTGGCAGGCCCAGCTAGATCTGCTGCTGGACTCAGGCAGACCCGGGAGCCCTTGCTGCTGGTGTCCTGTCGAACCGACAAGTTCCGGAAAAACAACTACAAGTGGGTGGCTGCCTCGGCGAAGAGTCCCCGGGCCCCTCGGAGGGCCCTCAGTCCCAGAGCAGTGGCGGAGAATGTGTGCAAGGCCCCCTTTTCTGCAGCGGAACGAACGGAGAAGCCGCAGCTCAGAGCCGACCTGGATGCCAAGCCCAGGAGGTCGGCCACAGCCTCCGTGCCTGGGGCCTCCCCGAGCAAGTACAAGTGGAAGGCCTCCAGCCCCTCGGCCTCCTCCTTCCGTTGGCAGTCAGAGGCCGGCAGCAAGGACCATGCCTCCCAGCTCTCCCCAGTCCCATCTAGGTTCCCCCCAGGGGACAGACCAGCAGTGGGACCCAGCAGCTTGAAGCCGCTCTTCAGTGAGACCCCGCTCTCGGCTTACAAAGTGAAGAGCCGCACCAAGATCATCCGGAGGCGGGGGAGTGCTAGGTGTGTGTCCCTGCCCCGCCCCAGGGCCCTGTCTGGCCAGGCAGACTCCGCCTTGTATGCAGAGCCGGTGGGAGGGCCCACCTGCAGGGGTGTGGGAGGCGGAGAGGAAGCATCACCCCTGACAGGGCCTGAGCGTCAGGGGCCTGAGCGGGGAGCTTTGCCTGTGGTGGTGTCACCATAGTCAGTAGGAATGGGGCCAGGGTCACTGCTGTCCCTTACAGCTGAATGACAGGGCTCAACCTGGCTGGGGGCTGGCCTGGGGCCCCCAGCCAGGCGGGGACAGGTGGAGGTGGGGGCAGCATCCCACCCTTTCTCCTGTGGGCAAGAGACCAGAGACTGCTGGGTGGTTTCTGTTCTGGGCCCACAGGGTTTGTGCCCAGGCCAGGAGCAGGACAAGCAAACCCAGGGCGCAGTGTCTCTGCGGGAGGGGGTCGCCTTTCCACCGGGGAGGAAGGCTGCCCCTTGATGGCCGGGTGACAGGGTGAGTCACTGCCTCGCTGAACCCATGTCACCTTCCCTGCCCTCTGTCCTCTCGGATCTAGAGGAGGCTCGAGGACGGTGGCATGGCCCAGTGCTCCGTCTGGGGTCAGGGACCTAATTGTGGTGGCTGCCAGTGGCGAGGGCAGAGGGCCTGCCTCTGCCATCAGACGTGGTGGCACTCGCTGTCCTCCCAGCAAGTCTCACTCCAGAGGTCCTTCCTGCTGTCCGACTTTGATCTTGGGCCCTGCTCTCCCAGATAGGTGCTGTCTTGGATTCCTCGGGCTCCCTGCCCTCCTCACTTTTTCTGGACAGCGGCCTCTGTTTCAGCCAGTGTGGGGAGGGGGTCACGAGGCTGGTGGCAGCTCCTTCGTACAAGGCCTGCTTGCTTTGCTTCTCCCCCAGCTCCAGGCGGGGGCTCATCTGGCCTGGGGAGGTGCAGGAGGTGCTCGTGGAACACTGGGTGGGGGTCGAGGGCTGCTCTCCTGCGCTCTCCACCTGCCTTGGCTCTGGGATCCTCCAGGGTTGTGGCTGGGAGCCTGGCGAGGAGGGGGGCGGGGTGGCGTGGGGGGGATGGGCAGGGAGCAGCCTTCTGGCGGCTGCTGAGGTTGGTTAGGTGAGAAAGTGAAGTGGGCTGCCTCCGGGGGCCGAGTCCATGTTGCTGGGATCTGGGTGGGCAGGGGTGGGGAGGTGAGCCACTCCCAGGGGGAGCCTGTTAGGAGCTGTCTGCTCTTTGTCTCTGCAGCCTTCCTGGGGACAAGAAGAGCAGCCCCCCACCTGCTGCCACGGCCAAGAGCCAGTTCAGCCTGCGGCGGAGGCAGGCCCTCCGGGGGAAGAGCAGCCCTGTGCTGAAGAAGACGCCCAACAAGGGCCTGATGCAGGTCAGCAGGCACCGGCTGTGCTGCCTGCCTCCTAGCCGGACCCACCTCCCCACCAAGGAAGGTATGACCAGGAGGAGGGGCGCCCTGGGCCCGTGCTGGCTCTGCTTCCTGTTGGGACCCACCTTCGCCATCCACCTTGCATTGTGGGGCCCTGGCCCAGGAGCGCTCAGCCTGGCGGGTAGTGGGTGGCCTGGGCTAGTGAGTGGAGGAGGAGAACCGGGGTTCCGTGCCCTGCGCTCTGGGTCGGGGAGATGCTGCCAGGCAGGCACGTGGTGGTCTTCTCAGCGCATCCCTCTGTGTATGTGCAGCTGAGTCCCTCTTGGCAGGAGGAGCGGGAAGGTAGATGAGAGGGTGGCAGCCACGCAGCCCTGAAGGGGGAGGAGACGTGGCTTGTGCCGCCCAGGGCCTCTCCCTCCTTTCCTCGCTGCCTGGGCCGCAGGTCTACCCCTCCCCTCCCTGCTGGCTGCTGCCTTTTCTTCCGGAAGCCTGAGCTGGCCTGGGAGGGGTCGGCTTTGCCTTCTTAATGAGTCCCTGGAGTCCAGCAACAGAATGGGGAGCGCTGTGGGCTTGGCCCCCGCAGGAGGCCAGCTCCCCGCTGCCGCGATGGCAGTGCTCTGGGGAGGCTGCAGAGGCAGGCTTCACCCGGGTGCCTGGTCCTGAGGTGGCCCCTCTGAGCGGCGGGGCGAACGTGCGGCAGCGGCTTCTGGACTGACCCATGTGAGATCTGGAGGTGACAGGGTTTGGGGCCGGGCAGGCTCGGCGCTGGGCGCTCCAGCCGGGGCCTTGTGCTCTAACAACTGTGCTACGCATGGTGCTTGGGGAACCCAGCTGAGGGCGTGGTCCTTGGCCTGGCCAGGAGGCTTTGAAGAAGGTTTCTGGAGGAGCTGGTGCCTGGGCTGTGCTGGGCGTCTGCGCGGAGCTGGCCGTGAAAGGGTGGGCCGTGGGGTCCCAGGCAGAGGGTCGAGCGGCGCGGCGAGAGGGCTGTGGGGAAGTGAGACTGGAGGGTGCCGGCCTCCCACCCAGTCCCCTTTGGCCGTATCCCGTGCGCCTTGGCAAGTGTGGATTTCCTGCCAGGTGACGGAGCAGAGGGAGCCCCGTTAGCGGTTCCTGGTTGCCGCGAGGTGGCTGGATTGGGGGTTGGGCCTTGGCTGCAGGACTGGCTGGGAGTGAAGAGATTGAAGGTGACCAGCGGTCAGGCTGCCGCGGGTTGACTGGAGAGGACGAGGTGAGGATGCCCCTCGCTTCGAGACTGGTGGCGGGGGGCCCCCAGGGGGCTGGAGGGCAGGTGGGGGGTCAGGTGGCCTCTTGGGGCAGCCGGGAGAGAGGCCAGGAGGTGGTGTCTTTGGACATCTGGGCCTCTGGGGGGACTCATGGCCCCTGTTCAGATCCTCTGTGTCACCGTGTTGTCTTAGCCAGCTGAGATGTCGGGTGTGCAGAGAAGTCGCAGACAGATCTGTCCCCACAGATGAGGCGTCACGCGGGATGGCAGCCTGCAGGCCATGATGGTGCTCAGGGCCGGCTGTGGGAGGTGGGTGGTCCAGGTGCTGGGGGTCCAGGAGACCCAAGGCAGGGGTGGTCCCTCCTGCCCTCTGGTGCCTGCATTCGAGCTGGCCAGCTGCTGAGACATTCCTATCGTGACCTGTCACTAGCAGGGTGTGTCGGGGCGACAGAGGGGGTGGCCAGATAGGGCCCCTTGTGGAGGTAGTATTTCAGCGAGGCTTGACTGACAGACGTGGTTGGAGGTGGCTTGCGGGAGGAGTGTCCCAGCCGGGGCAGCGTGCTGGGAAGGCCCTAAGGACCTGTCCTGCCGTCTTGGGCCCTTCCTGACAGCAGAGCTCTTGGGGGATCTGGTGGGCGTCTGCTGGGCGTCGGGCCCCCTTGCTGGGCCTGGAAGCAGGTGTGTGTGTGTGGAGCACCTGCTGGGCAGGTGTTGAGTGTGGATGGTCGTGGCAGACAGGGCCCCGGGCCTCTTGGCGCCCTTCCTGCTGCCCAGGGTCGCTGAGTCCTGATGCAGGTGCGCGCGCTGGCCTTGACTCTGTCCCTGACAGGCCTGTGCTGCCCCTGCCCCCGAGGAGCCTGGCCTGGGGGTCGACAGGCCCAAGGCAGGCTGCTGCTGGCCCGTGCAGTGGGCACCCCAGGGAAGGAGTGCCACGCGGTCGAGGAGGTCCTCCTGTCTCGTGGGCTGGGGACCCACGGACCGAGGGGCCCTCTGCAGACGGGTGGGCAGCAGAGTAGCACCGGGAACTCTCCTCGCAGAGCCAAGCTTTCCCACCAGCCGGCCAGCTGGTCCTGGGTGCCCTCTCTCCCGGCTCCAGGCTGGAGGGCTCTGGTGCGGCTTGGGGGCTGGGGTGGGGCCGCCCCAGGCACGGGAACAGCCTGGCAGCGGCCTTGCTGCAGGAACCACTGGCCAAGGGGCGGCCTGGGAGCTGGAGAGCTGGGTAGGGGCCTGTGGGCAGCGTCCCAGGGCCATGGGCCGGAGGTGTTCTGGGATGCTCGCCCGGTCGCGGGCTGGACAGAGGGGTGAGGGGCTGGTGGGGGCACAGACGCTGGGCCTTCAGATTCAGTAACCAGGCCAGGTGGGAGAGGAGGTGGCGTGTGTCCTCCCTGGAGCTGCACCTGCACTTGTGAATAGCCTGGCCCCTTTGTAGGCCTAGAGCAGAGTGGGGTGCAGGCTGGGGACGGTGGCAGCTGCCGCCTGCTGGCAGGGCAGCCGTGGTACTCAGTGGGAGGGGGAGAAAGGCTGAGGGCACCGCTGGGTGTGGGGCTGTCAGGTGGGGACTGTGGCGCCTGCCAAGGGGGCTGCCACAGTCCCTGCCTTCACACTCCTCTCCACCAGGAGGCAGATGAATCAGCTCACAGTTATAGACAGTGTGATAACCAGGCACAGGGTGCCCTGCGGGAGAGGCGGAGGCAGAGGAGGGGGGAGAGTCCTGATGGGGGAAGGGCTTGCAGAAGGCTTCCCCTCACTCAGCCACTTGTCCCTCCCCCCGTGCTTCCTCTGTCCCCCCCCACCCCCTCCCCATCTCCTGCACGTCTGTGCAGGGCATTGTGCTGTCTCCTGGGGTGTGTGCGTGCTGGGGCCGTGCTGCGTTGGTGGACACCAGCGGCTCCTCGGGTGCTCGTAAACAGGCTGAAAAGTTGCTTTCAGGGGGAATTCCTTGTCAGTCCATTGGTTAGGACTCAGCGCTTCCACTGCTGGGGGCCCGGCTTCAGTCCCTGGTCGGGGAGCTAAGATCCCACAGGCTGCACAGCGCGGCCCAAAGAAAAGAAAAGAAAAGTTGCTTTCAGGTGGCAGAAGCACTCTGAGGAAAAGGAGGCAGGCAGCAGGGAGCTTCGGGGAGGGTGGGCGGCGGGCACGTCTCTTGAGGAGCGACATCGGAACCGAGCCCTGCGTGAGGAGCGGGGCGCGTGGGCACACCTCTGCGGGCGAAGTCACAGGTAGGCTGAGCTTTGCCTGTTCCAGGAGCAGAGACTGGTCCTGTGTGGCCGGTGTCCTGGAGGGTGGGGGGGGCCGAGGCCAGAGGGCAGGCAGGACCAGGTGATGGGAAGGGGTGCTAGGCCACAGCAAGGAAAAGGGGGTTCTGTGGGGCAGCCCCCGAGGGACAGTGGAGGCACCGGGGCCTGCATGGGTGTGCTCAGGGACACGAGGCGGCCGCGTCGGGGCCCCAGGAGTGTCCAGCGGTCCCGGAGGGACAGCAGCCAGGATGAGACTGCGGGCGAGGACTGAGCTCCAGGCCGAGGGGTGAGTCCTCGTCCTCGAGGCTTGGTGGCGGGGAGCTCACTGGAGAGGCTCGTGCTGGCGGGGGCGAGCGTGCTGGGCAGGCATCGTGAGGCCGGGACAGGTGGAGGTCATTTCCCTGGGCTGACGGCTCCCTCAGCCCCCTGCTCGCGAAAGGCCTGCCCGGCTCCCCCCTTCCCAGCTCTGCCTGCCTGCCCTCCCTTGGTGGGCCTGAGCAGGTGTGTGTGTGTGCGCGCGTGTGCATGTGCACGCCCAGGGCATGCTCTCCTGTCTCTTGGAAAGTGCAGACCCCACCTACGGGCCACTGGCAGGGCCTCCCTGGGAATGGGGGCAGAGGCTGTTTCTGCATCTACTTGCTTTGAGGCTTCTCTGCCCTGTTTCCCACACAGACTTTTAGTGCCAGATGCAGCCCTCCGCTTGGAGCGGTGTCGACCTGACCCCTTTGGGACTCCCTCGCTGCTGAGGCCAGGAGGGCTGAGGAGGGGGAGAGGGAGAGGTGGGCTTCCCCACCGGGGGTCCCCACTTCGGGCCGGCTGTGCAGCCCGGTGGCCAGCAGAGGGCGCACTTGTCCCTCTTATTCCTCATCCACCTTTTTCTGGTAATTGATTGCCTAATTTCCTCTTTATGTGAAAGAAAGCAGATATCAAGTAATTTGCAGCAATAACCTGCTAATGCTGGGCCAGTATCGAAACTCCCCTGTTCATTTCAAGTGGCAGATAAAACACTAATACATAATTATCCTTGCAAATTGGATTGTTTTAAATAACCAAAAGGCTATGGCCAGGAGAAAGCGATCCCATCTCCCTTGAGTTACTATTGCAGTGTAATTGCCGCGTTCAATCAATTTCCCTGGCATTAGAAATTCCATCACAATCAACATTAAGCTTTATTCATTGTGATGGCTAAGAGCCGGGCCATTTCTCCTCTTTTTCTTAACTGGCAAAATTAATCAGGGAAAAGATTTTAAACATTTACCCGTGCGAAAGAGGTCAGCTCTGCCACTATATTGCTCAGCAGATAAGGGGGCTAATAAAAAGAAAATTGAATTACTGATGATCACCAGGAACAGAGTATATAAAACCTGGCAATCGCCGGTTCAGGAGAAGGGAGAATCAATTTTCTCGGGACAAGGTGCGCTCATTTTTTATTTTGGTTCATATTATCAGCAGTTTAATTTGAGGGCGCGTAAACAGGAGGAAACAGTTAGGGAATAATGAGCCCGAGGTGTGCAGTGCCGCCGGATATATGCTGCACACAGTTTATTTGACACAGCAGATAATCGCTTTAATTGAATTCGAAACTGCATGTTCAGCAGGCCTGTGGCCTCGTGCCTTGGGGACCTGGCCTTACGAAGATTCCAGCCTGACTCCTCCTCTCGCTCTGCCCTCTCTGGCCGAGCCCTCTGACCCTCCCGCCTAGTTCCCTGGGCCTAGAGTCAGACTTTGGCTGGGGGGTGGGGCAGGTGGTCCCTGGGGGTCCCCACGTGACACCCCTAACCCACCCTGTGCTCCCTGGGGGATAACCGCACCTTGGCTGCCAGAGGCCCCACTTGATCTGCCGCAGGGCCGACAGACCCCAGAGAAGGCAGCAGAGAAGAGAACTTTTCGTAGACCTCAAAAGTGGTTTCTGATTGGCCACCCGTTCGATGGCGGAAGTTAGTCGTCACAGCCCGCGGTGTGGATGTGCGCTTTCCAGTGCAGACCTGGGGCTTCGGGGCCAGCTCCAGGGCTCCCCTACCCCGGCCACAGCGGGCCCAGCGCCATGACTCGGGCTGCCCTGAGGTGACAGGCTTCGTGTGTGCAGAGAGGGTGCTGCCTGGTCCACACCAACCCAGCACGACGCTTGCGGTGTTGGGGGCTGGCAGCCCACCCAGCACACTCAGCCCCAGGCTAGGGGGCTTCCTGGTAGCAACAGGCCATGCGATTCCTCCCGGTCACTTGGAGAGGTCTGCTGTCAGGTGCCAAGGAAAAGCCACGGGCGGGTGGGCGGGCAGTGGCGTCCTCGCCTCCCAGGGGTTGCCCGGGACAGTGCATGTGTGGCGAGAGCCCACCCACCTCTCCTTCGCCTGCCTCTGCACAGACAAGTGGCCAGCGCGGTGGGTGGGGTGTGGGCCTGGCGGGTCACTCGGGGCTGTGTCGGCAGGGCTGTGGTTGACGGGAAGGGCCCAGTGTTCACGGTGCCATCAGGTGTGGATCTGAGCGCTGCCGAGGCTTTCACTCAAGCCGGGCCTCACACAGCCGCCTGCCTCTGGCTCAGAGCTTGCCAGCATGTGGCGGGCGCTTCCCACACGTCCCTTAGTCTGCTGTGCCAGCCACGCGGTCTGGAGGATCTGCTGTCCCCTGTTTATGGATGCAGTGGGCGGCCACTCATCCTGGGTCACTGGCAGAAAGGGTAGGTGTGGTCTTGGGTCCTGCCCGTCTTACCGCGCCCCAAGCCTCTCCCAACAGGCCCCACCTCCCCTCTGACCAGATGTACCCAGTGGACACGGGCAGGCGGCGGGCCAGCTGCTAACACGGCAGCATCACTTGGGAGGCAGCGCTGGGCAGCCCCGTGCGTGGCCTGTGCGGCCTCAGGACCGCGGGAGGGTCGGTGGTCAGAGGGAGCGAGCGAAGCCTGGCCCTGGGTCTCCGCGTTCATCAGTGGTGTTTCTTCACCACCAGTGCCCCCGGGAGCGCTTTGGGATGATCAGGAGCCGGGGCAGGTGGGAGGAAGGAGGCGGGCTTGCTGTGGCCCAGAGGGGCGGACGCAGGGCCGGGGCTGGGTGACTCCTGTGGTGTCCCCGTCCTGTCCAGTGCTCTGGTCCTGGGTCCCGGTCCTGAGGTGTGGGCAAGCCCTGGTTATAAGCCTCTGGGCTGGTGCTGGCATTGCCTTGCTCTGTTCCCACAACTGTGGAAGGGTCATCTCTTGGGGGTTTCTGTGCGGCTTGAGGGGACGGGGCGGGCTGGGCGGGTCCTAGACCGGGTGGCTGCCGGTGTTCCTGCCGCTCTTCTCTCGCTGCCGGAGTTTCCCGCCCTGGAGCAGTCTGTGATCCCTCGTCACTCGCTGGTGTGCAGTTGGGTTGTTTAGCTTTACTACGGCAGACGCTGTAAAGGGCGTGAGAGCAGCTCAATCTGGAACCCTGCTTTCCTAAGGGAAAATGAAAATGCTGAAGTCGGCCCTGCAAAAGGCAGCCGCAGCGATCCTAAGCCTTGCATAAGTTATCAGGCGTGTCGCAGGCCTCCAGTTTTACGTTCGTCATGGCCGTGCTGATTAATTATTCCACGAGAGCTGGCGTGGGAGTGCGTGTGCGTGTGTGTGTGCGCGTTGCCTGTGTGGTGCCCTCCGTGGAGCCAGGGGCACCTGAGTGACTCCGTGAGGCTGGAGCCCCGGGAGCTGCTCCTCACCTGGGAAGGTGCAGCCCGGGAGTCTCGTGGACCAGGGTCCCCAGGTGTCCGACGAGTGTAGACGGTGTGCTGAGGGTGGCCCGCCCCTGTGTCCTGGCCAACCGAGTTAAGCCCGGCCTCTCTGCCAGCTGGGCCTGGCCTGGCCTGAGGGTCCCTCAACCGGTGCGCTCTCAGAAGCCTTCCCGTCAGTGGGCGCGGGGTGCAGGGCGGAGTCCTTCTAGGGCTGCTTTGCCTCCCGGCCTCCCCCTGGGCCCTCAGTGCTCTCCCTGTGGCTGCCACTGGCCCCTCAGGTGGTCTGTCCCACCTGCTCTCCTGGGCCCAGCCCCTTCCTCCCTTGGGGAGTGGGGGCCACCTGGTGATGGGGGCGTGGGAGCTCCTACCTGCTGGAGGTGGGCCATGGCCTTCCAGGTCCTGGATCGTGGCACCTTCTCTCCACGGCTTCGGGATGTCGCTGGGCACCCCATCCAGACCCAGGTCCCACTCCTCCGTGCTCCCATGGGTCCCAGTCCAGGAGCCCGCCCCGGGCTACGTCGTGGAGCACCCCTTCACCTGCACACCTCGGCCTGGCCCTGTGCCGGGGCGGACAGTGATGCAGTGGCCTCCCTATGAGACTCAGAACCGGGGGTCTGGGCTGGAGCCGCTCTTCTTTGGCCTTCTCTTTGAGTGAAGCTGGGGGTGCCGAGGTGGGCAGCTGGACTTGGGCACAGAGAAGGCATCTCAGAAAGGAACTCCAAAAACATGTTTCCCCTGTGGTGCTCTCTTTAGCCGGGCTCTCCTTACTGCTTGCGTTTTAAAGGGGGAAGATGCCAGGTGGGGTGGGGGTTTGTGGTCTGCATCTGGCTCAGGCTGCCACCCCCATGCTGTGTGGTCCCCTCGGCTTGGGAAGGCAGGGCAGCAGGGGGAGGGGCTGCAGGGCCACACTGCCCCTCTTGCTGCCCTGACCCTGGGGCCGGCCCAGGTGTGTATGTCCTTGACTCTGGACCGTGAGACAGTGCCCCAAGGGGCAGCATGTGGGGAGACAGGCAGCCGGGGAGCAGAGGCCGGGGCTGGGGGCTGCTGTCCAGGGTCAGAGCTGCCCACACAGCCAGTGGGTCTGAGCTTGGACGGAGCGCAACAGGACCAGATGGCTGGGCAGTTGACTTCCAGGTTCTCTTTTTTTCTGAAATATGCAGGTGTAAGCTTATAAATTCTCCCCTGAGCATAACCTTAGCTGTCTTCTGCAAGTTAATTATTTTTGTGTTCCTCCAAAATTTTTTCTAATTTTCATTGTCATTTTTTCTTTGATCCAGGGTTATTCAAAAGGGATTGCTTCATTTCTAAACCCCTGGGGCTTTTTTTTTTTTTTTTTTTTGCGGTTCTCCGGCCTCTCACTGCCGTGGCCTCTCCCGCTGCGGAGCACAGGCTCCAGGCGCGCAGGCCCAGCGGCCATGGCTTACGGGCCCAGCCGCTCTGCGGCATGCGGGACCCTCCCGGACCGGGGCACGAACCCGCGTCCGCTGCACCGGCAGGCGGACCCTCAACCACTGCGCCACCAGGGAAGCCCACCCCTGGGGCTTTTGAGTTTCTTTGTAATTACCGCTCCCCAGCTTCACTACACTGGGCGAGCTATCTGTGTGATTTCAGTCCTTTGAAGTCTGCTCAGACTTGTTTTAAGGACCAGCTTAGGTCCGTTTTGGTAAAGCTCTTGTGTGCACTTAGAGAGAATGATACCATTTGGGGAGTTTGGGGCTCTGTACGGTAAGTTGTATTAATTGTGTTGTTCAGGTCTTCTGTATACTTACTGATTTTGCGGGGCAGGGAGGGTGTCTGTTTTTTCTAGTCACAGAGAGTGTTAAGATCTTCCACTGTTCTCCAGTTGTCACTTTTGCATTAAGCATTTTGAGGTCATTTGACTGAGTGCAAACCACTTAGAACTGCTGTATCTCCCCGGTGGATTGAATCTCTTACTGCTATGAAATGTCCTTTTTTATCTCCAGTAAAGCTTCTGGCCTTAAAATTTACTTTCTCTGAAGCAGGTATAGCTAGGCCAGTTTCCTTATAGTTAGTGTCACAAAATGTGTGTATATACACGTGTACCCACACATACACACTATGCAAATGTATTTTTGTGTGACATGTGCAAACATGTTTACTTTCAGCTGTTATTATGTTTAGATTTTTTTGTATCCAGCAAATAGTTGTTTTTTAAGTGCAATCTGAAATTGTCTTTCTAAAAAAGGGTTTCGTCTGTTCACGTTTAATGCAATTACTAGGGTATTTGGGTTTAAATCTACTGTCTTACTATGTGCTTTTTCTTTGTTGCACCTGTTTTTTTTTCCTCTCCTTTTTTTTTCTTCTTTTGGATGTATATTTTTTAATTCCAGTTTCTCCTCAATTAGCTTATTATACATTCTTTTATTCTTCTTTTGGTGGTTTCCCCAGAGGTTATATTCTGCGTTCTTGACTCACTGATATTGGTTCTTAGAAATAACTGTCTGCTCCCTCCCCAGACAATGTAAGAAGCTTGGAGTACTTAAACCCTGTTTTCCTCTCTTCCATCAAATGTGGGGAACTGCCATGATTTTAATTCTCCATATATTTTAGACCCTAGAAAAAATTGTGTACAGTCAGCATTGACCTAGACTATGTATTTATTCTCCCATTTCTCTTCATCCCTTCCTTGCCTTCTGTTTGAGAAACACCTCTTAATATCCTGTAATATTGCAGGTGTGCTGGGGACCATTGCTCTCAATAGATGTTTATCTGAAAAGTCTTTGTTCTTGCCTTACTCTCTGGAGAGTGTTTTTGCCTGGGAAGCCGTGGGGCTTTCGGTGCTGGGGAGAGACCCTTCCCATCGCCAGCTGACGGCTTTTTTTTTTTTTTTGCGGTACACGGGCCTCTCACCGCCGCGGCCCCTCCCGTTGCAGAGCGCAGGCTCCGGACACGCAGGCCCAGCGGCCATGGCTCACGGGCCCAGCCCCTCCGCGGCATGCGGGATCCTCCCGGACCGGGGCACGAACCCGTGTCCCCCGCACCGGCAGGCGGACTCCCAACCACTGCGCCACCAGGGAAGCCCCAGCTGACGGCTTTTGGTGAAGTCAGCTGTCCTTCCCAGGAGGGTAGCGTGGCTCTTCCCCCTGTGGCTGTGGGGCTTTCTCTGTCTTTGGTTTTCAGCAGGTGTGCTATGGTGTGCTTCCTGTACATTTTATCTATCCTGCTTAGGGTTTGTGGTATTTCTTGAATCTGTGGCTTGATGGTTTTCATCAATTTTGGAATCTCAGCCATTCTGTCTTTAAGCATTGCTTCTGCTCCATTCCCACCTCTCCTTCTGAGACCTCAGCTGCATTTGTACTGAACCTTTTCACCATATCTTACATGTTTCCTACGTTCTTCTCTGTGTCTTCTGTGACTTGTCTCCATGCTTAAATCGGGGTAGTTTCTTCTAACCTATTTTCTAGTTTAGTTATTGTCTTTTCAGCTTCGTATAATCTGCTACAAAACGCATCCGTTGAGGTCTTAGTTTTAGTGACTTTTAAATTCTAAAATTTCTATTAAAAAATAGTTACTAGGTCTCTGCCAAAATTTGCAATCTTGTCTTTTTTTTAAATTAAATTATTTTTGGCTGTGTTGGGTCTTTGTTGCTGCGCATGGGCTTGCTCTAGTTGTGGCAAGCAGGGGGGCTACTCTTCGTTGTGGTGTGTGGGCTTCTCATTGTGGTGGCTTCTCTTGTAGTGGAGCACGGGCCCTAGGCGCGTGGGCTTTAGTAGTTGCGGCACATGGGCTCAGTAGTTGTGGCCCGCGAGCTCTAGAGCGCAGGCTCAGCAGTCATGGCGCACGGGCTTAGTTGCTCCGCGGCATGTGGGATCTTCCCGGACCAGGGCTCAAACCCGTGTCCCCGGCATTGGCAGGCGGATTCTTGACCACTGCACCACCAGGGAAGTCCTGCAATCTTGTCTTCAAGCCTTTGAATATATTAATTGTTTTTAAAGTCCGTGTTTGACCACCCAGTTATCTGGATCCCTGTTCATTCCATTGCCTGTTTTTTTCCTTCTTAGTTTTGGGTCAAGTGTGATTTGCTTGTATGTCTGGTTATTTTGTATTGAGTGGTGGACGTTGTGTATGGAGTTCTGGAGCTAATTCAAGGCCGGATGATGTCATGTTCCCCCAGACAGGGTGCATGGCCCCTGGGGGAGCAGACCTGCAGAGTCAGGGCAGTGTGGGCAGTGAGAGTGCCCAGGCACTTCCTGCCCAGGGAGGGCCCCGCGCTGGGGCGGGCTCACTGCACTGGCAGGCTGGCCTGCAGAACAGGGTCTGTGCGGGAGAAGGGCGAGGGAGGGGCGGTGGGAGCCCTCTTGTCCGCCTGTCCCCAGTGTGTGCTTGGTGGGGGAGGAAGGGCGGCTCCCTGCAACCCCCAGCGACCTGTGTGCTGGGGACAGGCGGGGCTCACTGACCCGTGGCCTCTGAGAGGCAGAGGTCTCTGCGTGTGGGCCTCCTGCACGGTGGCCTTGCTCCTGTAGGCCTTGGCCCGCCCCCGCTCCAGGCCCTGGGAGGGGCCTCTGGCAGCCCTGCCCGCCTCCCCATGCAGAGCCTGCCGTAGGGGCCGGGCAGGCCTGGGCACAGGCCGTGGAGGCCGGGTGAGGGGCCAGGCGTGCTGCCTCCCCGGGGGCGGGCGAAGAGTTGCCGTGGGGCTGCGTGACAGCTGGGGTGGCGGTGCTTGTGTCAGTAGGGCCTTCGGTGACACCCAGGGAGAGCGTTGGATTCTGAGGCGGCCACCGGCAGAGGGCCCTGGTGTGGGGCAGCCTGGTCCGGACAAGAGCTGACCGCCTCGGGGCACACTTCTCTGGGCCCGCCTGAGCATCGAGAGGCCTTAGCCTGGGAGGGTGGGTGTCTCTGCCCCGCAGGGCGTGCAGGCTGGGCCGGTGGGGCTCAGACGTCCCAGCAGCTCCCTCCCTGCTCCTGCAGCTCACGGGGGCTGGAGCTGCTGGCTTTGGGGAAGAAGCAGGACCTGGTGACACTTGGCTCCCAGCTCTGTTGTACCTGAGGCCGCGTCTCTCCTCTTGGGGTGGTGGGAAGGGTCGTGGGCAGGAAGGGCTTGCTGCCCCAGAGCTGGCGGGCAGCGAGGGTGCACTTGCTTGGAGCCCCCTCGGCTGTGTCCCCTTGGTCGCCCCCCGCCACCGTGTCCTCCTGGGAGCATGTTGACGCAGAGGGAGCCCAGTCAGGGTGGGCACCAAGGATGGGCCTCCCCCGGGCTCTGAGCTGAGACCCTCTGCCTCCCACCCTGCCGGGGCCCTGCTACGTGCTCTGCCGAGGGAGGCCACGAGGGCGGTGGGCTCAGTTGTCCTGGAGAGGGCGGGGCCGTGTGTCCCTCTGCCGGGGGCTTCTGGATAGGCCGTATGACCCTGGAAAGGCGCCGGTGTCCGTGGGGCCCTCTGCTCTTCCTAGCCCTCCTGCTTTCCTGTCTTCCCTCTCGTATCCATGGGAAGTGAGCAGTGCTTCCCCCAAGACTGAGCCCTTTCCAGGCAGATCCCAGGCTGAGAAGGCACCACAGCCCAGCTGGGCCCTGCTGGCACCACCTAGGCATCACCTGTGTGGCCCGGGGCTCTCAGCGATCACAGGTATCCTTTCAATTTGAAGCTTTGGCCCTAATGCATAGAATTGATGGAATTTGCAAAGAAAATCTATAGCCACATGCAACGACTGCAAACCTATCAGCTTCTGATCATTAGGCGTGCCTAATGATTATTTGTTGGTTTGCCTAAGTGTCTCCCAGGCCTGGCAAGAGGAGCCCTGGCCCTTCTGGTTATCTCTGGCCCAGGGGTCCTCAGGGGTCTGCACGGTTCCTGCTCCCACTGCTGGCTAGTCCGGGCAGCACTGGGACAAGGTGTCTAGCTCAGGGAGGTGGCAGGTCCCCTGCCATGGGGTTGCAAATGTGGAAGCGAGCCGCTGCCCTCCCCACGCCCTCCTGTGTCCCCCGGGGGCTGAACCCTCAGGTGCTGTGCATGGAGAGGCCGGGGTGGGTTCCGGGGCCAGTGTTCTCTCCGGGCCAGGCACGGGCCACTGACTGCCTCTGCCCCATGCGGGCCTGTCTGCACCTGCCGCAGCTGTGCCGGGACCTATCCTGGGATGCTTTGGGGCGTCTGCAGAGTGTGGCGCCGGCCCAGGGGTCTTGTCCCTGGCACACTTGCCCCCTCCCATCTCGTTAAAGTTCTTGAGTGTGGCAGGGACCTAAGGGACGTGCTGCCGCTTCTGCCTTTCCTGCCCATCTGTGGATGGGGAGACTTCCGAGATACTCCACCCCCGGCTGGCTCCGCCCACGAGAGCCGTGGGCCGGTGGGCAGGGCCCGTCCTGCCTGTCCCCCAGCGCTTGCCGGCCGTTTGTTGTCATTCTTCGGGGCGCTGCGCTTTCTAAATTAATTCGGAGCTGTTATGTTTCCTTTTCATGGTGTATCCCAAGGTGTGCCGATCCCTGATGGGCTCTGGCAGTGCCAGCGGCCGTGCGGGTAGGTGGCAGCTGAGAGTGGGCGCAACAGCATGGCCGCTGGCAGCAAGTGGCCGCCCGACCGGGCAGGTGGCGTCCTGTGAGGCAGCTCGTGCTGGGTGAGGGGAGGGGCGTGAGCCTGCTTGGCAGGAGACGTCTCATAGCGTGAAGGATGGCTCAGTGCAGGGGTGCCTTCAGAGCGGCTTGCTCCCACCCCGCACGCTGGGCTGCAGCAGGGCAGCCGCCAGACCCGGAACTGCCACGGGCCGGGGGAGGCGCGTGGGGCGGCTGGGCGAGAGGGCGCACCTCCCTGTGTCTGCAGGAGATGGAAGGCAGGCCTGGCGTTGTGGGAGAAGCTGAACTCCGTGGCCTGGGCCTGCCGCAGAGTCTGGGAAGGCCGAGGAGAGAAGCTTGCTCTGTGCCAGGCCCTGCTCGAGGTGGGAGACCGGAGGTCCGAGCAGGCCCGGGCCCACCATGCATCTGAGCATGTCAGCCCCAGGCACAGCGTAGGTAGAGAGGCCTCGACGTGAGGTCTTGGCCTGCTCTGGGGCCTCTCCTGCTGGGCTAGCTTCACTTCCTGTCCCCTGGCAGGTGCAGGGAGCTGAGCTGAGCACCGTGCCTGGGGTGGGGGCACTGTGGCCGGCTCCGTGTTTACCTGGATAGGGGTCCCTGCAGGCAGCCAGCATCTCTGTTCTTCGTCCCACCTGGATCGCAGGGAGTTCGGGGCCACCACTGCTGGGCCCTGCCAGGCGGGGAGGCCTGCAGCAGGTGGAGAGGGAGCCTTGGCATCGGGTGGGCAGGACCGAGGGGTCATCTGAGCCCCTGGGCACCGGCACGGAGGGGGGCCATCTCGAGAGAAGTTTAGGTGCTTCCGGTGGTGCTGGCCCCCCAGAGCCCCTGAAGCCCTGGGCAGGAAGGGCTTGCCCAGCCCAGACGCCGGCGCGGACGCTCTTCGTGTTCAGGGCTGACGCATCAAGCGCTGCCTCTGCCTCTTCCAGCGTGCTGTGGAGGGACCTGCCCTTCCCGGGAGGAGCTCAGGGGACTCGCTGCCCTGAGAAGGGGCGCTTGCTGTGCTCCCTGCCGCTTCCCCAGAGCCCAGGGGCCGGCATGCAGCGGGCTCGCCAAATGTCTGTTGACTGAGCGAGCTCTGTGCAAGGGACACATTGGCGTTGGTGCTGCCTGGGCGTCCTTTCCTCAGCCCTCTGGCCTCTGGGGTGGCTTTTGTCAAGCATGAGGGTCCAGTTCCCTCTCTGGCTTCCTCCATGGCCTGCAGTTGCTTTTAAAACACTTCATTTTCACTGTTTTCTTTCTAAGCTTTTTCATGTCCCTGGTCACTTGATTCCACGTAAGGAATAAGTGGACCTCAGGCCACAAAAGCAAAAGAGGCTGTGAGATGGCAGGCCTGGCTTGGTGTCAGGCTGCAGGTAGATGGCTGATCACCTAGCATTGTGCACTGTCAGCGTGGGTCCAGTGAGGGGGCCTGGGCCCGGGACGCCCGATCAGAGGGCCGCAGGCGAGCAGGAGGGGCCAGTAGGCCGCAGAAGGGCCAAGGGGCCCCAAGGGTCACTGTGGTCAGGGCTGGGCTTGGAGCCTAGGAAGGCACAGTCCTGCTCCATGACCCAGGGCCAAGGGGAGGAGGGGACCAGGGTGGGCCCCCGGGTTGTGAGCTCCGTCTCTGGAGGCTGGAGCTGAGCCTTAGGACCTGCTCCCCGCTGAAGGCAGATTCCTGTCTCTAACATGCACGTGTGTGTCCTCACCCGTGAGGCTCTGGGGGCTCGCATCGGTACATCCATGGCCACCCCACGCGCTGTCCTGGACACTGGCACCTCTCATGCCCGCGGGTCCTGGAGCCCTGCCGGGGCTGCTGAGCCAGAAGTGGGTTTGCCTTTTGTCCTGAGTAAGAGGTGGATTTTGCTCATCGGGGTCTGAGTGAACGTGGACAGGGTAGGGTACCCAGTCCCAGGATGTCCTGTCGTAGCTGCTTCTGGCTGAGGTCAGATAGGGCACTGGGGGGAGCAGCCGGCCTCAGAGTCCGGTGCCTGCAGGGCGTGGCCCCAAGTGGGCAGAGGCTGCTTGGTCTGCTGGGGAAGGGGTGAGCCGCAGCCGTGCACCTGGAGGAGCCTGCCTCGTGCGGACGCTGCTCCCAGCACGCCCAGGCCTCTTCCTGTCTCTGGGTGGGCGGTCCTGGGAGGGCGCGCTGTCTGCCTGGCACGGACCCTGCCTTCCCTGCCTTTGCTTGGGGCTCATGGCCTTGGGGTGCAGCCGCCTCTTGCTCCTGTGGGCCCCGCTCAGCGAGTTTGCCCCCTGCCTGCATCTCCCGGCCACACGCTGTGCTGTCACCCCCACCTCCGGGGGCGCGCCTCCCTGGGATGTGCTGGGGCTCCCTTCCCGCTGGGCCCAAGGCCTGCAGGTGGGGTGGGGGCTGGGAGGTGCTCGCTTTCCCCTCTTCCATCCTCTAGAGGGATGGTTGAAAGGGGAGGGAAGACCCACCCCCATAATGTACAGCGACTGTCAGGGAGCAAAGTACTCCCGTTTCACACAGACGGGTCGGCGTCGTCGCGCGATCGATGCCTCGCGCACAGTAATTATAGGAACGAGCGGCATGTGTCGCCTGAGCGAGTTGGGGAAGAGCAGGGTCTCCATCTCTCCTCTAATGGGGCCCCGACAGCCCCAGCACCGCGCGTCTCAGGCTGACAGTGTTGCCATTAGACACCAGGTGGTGCGGGACGGCAGAGAAGGCGGCCGCAGGGACAGGCAGCTGACAGCGGCGGTTTGTCATCACCCAGCTGCCCACGCTCCCCTTGTGGCGGTGCCGACCGCTGCTCCATGACGTATGGCCCTGTCGGGCTGCCACTGTGACTTAGTAATCAGTAAATGTTGGGTTTTTTTTTTAATGAATTTATTTTATTTTTTATTTTTGGCTGCTTTGAGTCTCTGTAATCGGTAAATGTGTGTCAGAGGCTGGTCCCCAGTTCAGACAGCAGTGCTGCAGGAAGCCCAGCAGGGTGAGGCCCTGGGCTGGGGGCCACTCCCTCTCCCTCGAGGGCCAGACATCTCCTCCCAGGGCCTGAGGTCCCCTCCCCTCACCGTTGCAGACGTGTGCACACCGTGTGTGTGTGTGTGTGTGTGTGTGTGTGTGTGCGTGTGCGTGTGTGTGTGTGTGTGTGTGTGTGTGTGTGTTTGCGAGCACGTCCACTCATCCTCCCAGGGCCGCCCGTGTGGATTCTGGCCGGGAACGCAGAGGTGCTGCGGCCACCTGTATGTCGGAGTCTGGCAGGGCCTCCCCACGGGCCGCCCGAGCCATTCCCGAGGGGCCTGCATGAGTGCTGGCCTCCAGTGGCCCCAGGGTGCAGAGCTGGGGCGTCCTGGGTGCCTAGGAGGCGCCTCTGGCTGTCCCGTCACCTCCTCTGTGACTGCCACCGGAGATGAGGGCTGAGCTGCCTGATTGCAGCAGGGCTTTTCCAGTGTTCGAAGTGTCGGGAACCATCAAGCACAGGAAAAGTGGAGAGATTTATTAGACTCATAAAAATTCATACATTGCAATCCCAGTCATCCCACGTCTGAAGCTTGTTAGAGCGCGGTCCTGGCAGCTCCCGCCGTGGCAGGGGCGGGGGCGGGGCGTTTGCCGCCTCCTGCCCGCTGCCGTCCCTGCTCATTTGGAGAAATGGACAGGCCTCTGCAAGCACGTGAAGAACCGTTCACGGGGCTGGGGATTTGTCATGATATTACGGCTGTGTTCTCGTGGGTGGGAGCAGGACGGCCAAGCCCTGTCACCTGCGTGCTCCCTGCACCTGCGGGGCCTGCGCTGGGGCTGGCTGGGGCTGGCTGGGTGCCAGAGCACTGAATGCAGTGGGCCCAGGGCTGGCACCAGGTGAGCAGTGCACCCGTGTGACAATACAGACAGAGGTCTAGGCGTGCAGGGGGAAGTCTGGGGGCACGGGGGGAGGTCTGGGGGTGCAAGGGGGTCTGCAGGGGCAGTGGGAGATCTGGGGTGCAGGGAGAGGTCTGGGAGCACAGGTGGAGATCTACAGGCACAGGTGAAGGTCTGGGAGTGCAGGGGAAGGTCTGCAGGCGTGTTTCTAGCTGTCTTTATGGGATGGAGCACTGTATGTCTTCTAGGCTGATGTCAGTGGGAGTTGAGTCCATCTCTGTCCTTCCTGAGAGACTCCTGTGCAGAGGCCCCTTGGCCCTGGGCCACATCCTGCTGGGCATGGTGGGCAGGTCATTTTCCTTCTCTAGGCCTTAGTCTTCTGATGTGTTCACCGGGGGGCTGACGTGCCCCGTCAGCTCTGCTGTGCGGTGGGCATTGTGGGTTCTGTGCGAAGGGGATGGGGGACAGAGGGTCCTCACTTCTGTTGACAGGGAGGTACCACCTGAGCTGGCCAGGGCCAGTCCTCCCTGGAGGGGCCTGGAGGTCTGGGCAGGATGAGGGCCCGGTCACCCGTGGAACCGGCTTCATCTGCTGCTTCGCAGGCAGCGGCAGGGTCCTCCCAGCAGGTGTCTCGCCCGGCTCTACACCTGGCCCGGCCCTTCAACGAGACGTGAGGGGCCCGCGGGGGGGCTGCCGTCCCCATCCACCCCTTACCTCCTGGAAACCTGCTGGGGACCACCACTCTGGCAGTTGCTCTGGCTGTGTGGCCTCCTTAGCGCCTGCCTCAGCCTTCCTCTTGCTGCTTCCTGATGGGGGCGGAGCCTCTCCTTGTGGCCCCTGGGGTCTGCTCGCCCTTCCTCAGGCCCAGGGCGCTTTTCACCCCCAAATGCTGTTGTGGCCTTGCTGTTTCCAGGACTGTGTCACTGAGGGGACAGCTCAGATGGGGCTGACTTTTGGAAATGCCCTGGTAGACGGGCAGTGTCCAGAGAGGGGCAGCGCCCCTCATGTGGTCTGGCAGGGTCTCCCCACTCAGGAGCGGCGCACCCTCATCGGGAGGTGCAGCATCCTGCTGGCGTGGCCTTTGCTCTGGCTCCAGTCGTGGTCAGTGCCATCCTGCCAGGCCCAAGGCTCTGCACACAGCTCAGATGTGCAGCAAGCCTGCAGGTGCTGGGGAGGCCTCTCAGAAATGCGTGCTGGCTCTTCTGTGGCCACTTTCCCAAGAGGGTGGCTCGGCCATTGTGGGAGAGAGGCTGCCTGACCCCAGCTTGGCCAGGGTCGTGCGCGTCGGGCTCCTGCATATGGCTTCCTGTCTTGTGTGAGGCCCGCCTGCTGCTGCCGAGAGGGCCACGAGCCTCTGGGCACCCACAGTCCAGCTGCAGGCCCGGCTTTCCTGTCAGATGCGTGGGAAGGTGAAGCCCTGGAGTGGCCGTGTGATGTGTTCTGAGCTGGGTACCAGGGGCCCGTCTGGGCTCGGTCCCTCCCACTGGCTCTCTGGGGACCCTTCCCCAGCTCAGGCTCTGTGAGCTCATTTCCTGCCCGCTGTCCAGACCCACCTGTCCCCCTCGGCCCGGCCTGTCCTTGTCCCAGTGCTGGCACAGAGTCTGGGAGCAAGGTGTCCCATCTCCCTCACTCTGATGGACAATCCCAGACGCCTGCTGCAGCCTGTCAGCGGTCACGGTCCTGGAGCTGTCGTGCTCCGCACACTTGCAGTGGCAACTCTATACTGACTTCGCTCTCCTGTCTCCCTGCTCCCTCTCGCCTGCTTCCAAAATTGCTGCCTTCCAAATACACCGTCTATACCCCAAACTCTCAGGCTCTGTGCTCAAGGGGACCCAAACTGCAGTGACTGGTACTGCGGGGGGTGTGGGGGAGGGACTGCAACCAGGCGCCGCTGCTCAGAGGCCCACAGGCCTCTAGTGCAGGGCTGGGGTGAGAAAGCTGGCGCAGCATCAGGAGGCCAGGGCCTTGGCGGCGGTAGTTGGAGGCAGGGCAGAGGGGGGCGCGGGGTTACGTGGTCATTCTTGCCCTCTAGCCACGTGGGGCAGTGGTCTTCGGGAGGCCCATGGGGTCGCCTGTCCTTTGTAAATGTCCTGGACGGCATTGAGGAGATTGACAGGCTCAGGGCAGCCACCCCCAGGGGTGGCCGAGAGCCAGAGGCTAGAGCCTCAGCTCCCACTGTGGCTGTGCTGACCGTGGGGCACACGCTTAGCCATAAGCCCGAACACCAAGGCTTCTGAAGACACAGGCTGGCCCATCGCCTTGGTGGAGATTAAGGCCCGGAGAGGGGAGGAGCAGGACCCTGGGGCGCGGGGTGGAGATACTTGGCGATGGGTAATCGATCTCGGTGTGTCTGGACGGACAGCTGGGCGGCCGCGGGGGCTGCTGGCAGCCGGGCTCCTGGGGCTTGTCCCACAGCCGCCTCTGTCCTGCCGGCGGCCCCGGGCAGTCTCTGCTCAGAGGAGTTCTGGCTCCCTCCCTCCCTCACTCCTTATGCAGTGGTGAGATCGGCAGCGCCCCTTCCTCCTAGTTCTCTCCCTTTGAAGTTCCATAAGAACCTGAGCTCCCTCTCGGCGCCCCCAGTCGCAGTGAAACAGCGAGAGCTGTGACCTGCGTCTGATGGGCTCTGCCATCTGTGGTGGCTCATTGAGGCCGGGGCCGGGGTCAGCTGGAGTCCGGGCTGCTGCAGACAGCGAGCGCCACCTGACCGGCCACGCGAGCTGCACAGGCCCCGGGAAGGCTGGCGCTCTCCCCACTTCCGCAGCCCGAGTGCCAGACTGCCTGGGCTCTGCTGCTGTTGGTCCAGTCCCCGCCTCTTGGCCGGTGGCCTCCCTCCCCAGCTCGCTCACGCAGGAGCCGGGCCCTGCTGATAGATGGGCTCACATCCCATTCAAATATGATGCCAGCAGTTTTTTTGTAGTTTGTCTTCCATTGCGGTAGTAAAGTTTTTAATTAGGGAAGCTAATGAGATCGATTAGTCATTAGAAGTGACCTCTGCACGGCAGGGCGGAGAGGGCTGTGTGTGTGGGCCTGATAACGCGGCACCCGGGCGTCGTTGGCAGTAAAGGCACGGAGGGTTTGATTTGAGTGAAACGTGCCACGGGGAATACATCATGCGGAGAAAAAAATTACAGCCCTGGGAGTCTGTAATGAAGGGAATTAAACCAACATCCTATCTAAATAACATGATTATCTACACAAACCCTCAGCCTGCCAGGAGGAAGGGGAGAGACTGCTGCCTGCCGGGGCTGCTGCCAGGGCAACCCTCCAGCACCACAGGGCCGGGGTGAGGCCGGGCGCCTGCCCACGGGGAGCGCGCCCATGCCTGCCGCTCTGCCTTTGCACTGGGTTCAAGGTTGCGGCCCGTGTGCCACGCGTGATCTGAGGACCTCTCACTCCTCTCAGCCGTAGGATGGTGGGGCGCCACCACCCGTCTGCCCGCCCTGCTGAGCTATCTGTGCCCTCAGCATGGGCGCCCTGGACTGTTCTCTTCAGGGCCGTTGTCATGAGTGCTTCCAGCCCCATGGCCAAGGTGCTCATGGGGAAGACCAGGAGGGTCTGCGGGACCAGGCTGTGAGGGTCACAGCCCCACTCTGGGGGCGGGGCATGGGCTGGTGTGCCCTCCCCTCTGCCTCTCGGGATCGCGGGGGCTAGGGTCTAACGGGTGCTGAAGTCTGGGAGGTGACACTTAGCCTTTTAAGAGGGGGGCCTGGGCCTCCCTGGTGGCGCAGTGGTTGAGAGTCCGCCTGCCGATGCAGGGGATGCGGGTTCGTGCCCCGGTCTGGGAGGATCCCATATGCCGCGGAGCGGCTGGGCCCGTGAGCCATGGCCGCTGGGCCTGCGCATCCGGAGCCTGTGCTCCGCAACGGGAGAGGCCACAACAGTGAGAGGCCCGCATACCGCAAAAAGAAGAAAAAAAAAAAAAAAGAGGGGGGCCTACTTTATTACTTTGTATTTTCTTAGAAGTGGTTTTCAGGTACTAATAAATAAAATACAGTAAGTTAATGAAAATTTAAATTTCACAGTGGGGCTGCATTGCAAAGGAATGTTATATATACTGATGCCCGTTAACGACAGGAATGAGGGCCGGGCCCAGAGGGGGTTTGTCCCAAGAGGAACTTTGCAGAATGCAGAGTCCAGTCCCTTGGGCACTTGGGGCTGGGGGCTTCCTGGAGGAGGTGGCATCTGGTGCAACAGGGAGGGGGATGGGAGAAGCCCATGTTGTGCATCTGGGCGAGGGGGGAGTGAAGCTGGCCAGGCCTGGGGCGCCCGGTGCTCAGGATGAAAGCAGAGTTGGTGAGGAGGGGCCCTGCCCCAGCACAGCACAGCCCTCCTTCCCACCCTGCACACTGGTGCCCCCGAGCTGTAGAGCCAGGGCCCTGGGGCTCTAGGGTGCGTGTCGCAGCCCAGACTGGCAGGTGGTGGCTGGTGTGGGAGCCCCCCCCCCAGAAGGGGGCCGAGGGTGGGTGGCCCTAGCGGCGGCAGCGGAGGGGATAGGCAGGTGGGCTGTCCAGGTGCAGAGGCTGTGGGAGCAGGGAGTGGATTTGGAGGCCATGGGGTCAGCGTGGGGCTTGGCAATAACTTAGAGGAATTCCCGTGTTCCTGAGCGCTTAGTTGGAACAAGCTATTATTGATTTTCATTGGTCCCTTCTTGCTTGTAAGACCTTGAAAATTCAATTCAACAAACATTTATTTACTGATGCCCGCTGTGTGCTAGGCTCTCCCATACCTCCCAAATGTGTGGGGGCTGCCTGGAGCCAAAGAGCCCCTCACTTTAGTCACTCAGCAGGATCAGGCATCCCGGGTGATGCCTGGTGCTTCTGCCGAGCTTCCCTCTTTCTCCCTGACTGCCCCCTGAGCTGCCACCCTTGGAAGGAGAGAGAGACGGAGATGGAGACTTGGGGAGTGCTGGCCTGGCCTTGCGCGAACTTCTGTGGACCCCCGGTGGGCAGCCGCTGTGGGCCCCTGCCTCCTGTCCCGGGGGCAAAGGTGTCCTCCGCTCTCAGCACTCCCTGGGCCTTGCAGCCCCATGTCCACCCCGACCCCAGCTGGGTGCATGGAGCCTGCACATCCTGCTCCTCTGGTTTGGGGGCTCTCAGGGGGGCTCTGAGCCTGTGCTGTGTCCTGGCCTTCTCATGTGGGTGCATGGGAGCCCTGTTAGAGGCTGCAGTGCCCCAGGGATGGGTTTGGGGACAGCTGAGGGAGGGGCTCTTCCAGCATCTGGACAAGGAGGCACAGTGCTGTTCCGATGACCGTGCGGGTGCGGTAGCTCCCGTGGGGCGGACTTCTCCTGCCTGCTCCCGGGCAGGCCCCGCACCCCACCGCCCATCAGGCTGGGTGAGCCTTGGGGAGAAGGCACCTGGGCCAAGGTGCTGATTGCTGACTGGGGGAGGGCCTGGCTGTGGGCTGGTGGTCTGTTGTGTTTAGGGCTCTGGAAGGTGATTTTTACCCAGTGTTACTGTCACTGTTCACGGAGCAGTCGCTGCTTCTCGTGGAGTTTGCAGGTGCTGGGAGGGTATGTCCTCGGGGCCTAGGGGAGCAGGTCGGGGTCGTGGAGCACCGGTTTGTGCCGTCCGGGCGCGGGGTGGCCGGCCCTCAGCAGCCAAGAGTGTGGGCGCCTGTGGGCCTGGCACCACCGTGCCCCTGCCGTGCTCTCTCTCGTGGGCCGCCCTGGACCCCAGGCGGCCTTCAGCTGAGGGTCAGCTAGCTCTTGCCCAGGGATCACAGGCCTGTCCTTGTGCTCTGGTGGCGAGAGTGCGCGTGCTTTCCTGGCCTCCTCGTCCCTGCCCCTTCCCACTCACCGCCCCCACCCCCCCACCCCCTGCCTGGCTGTGCTGCCCAGAAGCCGCCTGCTGCGGGGGTGGCTGGTAGGGGCCCCCCTTCCAAGCAGAGCCCTAGGCTCCGTGCAGGCAGGTTAGGTGGGGCCCCAAGGAGGCGCCTTTGGGAACCTGGGTCCGAGCAGCCTGGCCTGAGGGGCTGGGGTGCTGGGTCGGTCACAGGGGACAGCAGCGCCCGTGTTCCTGGGCTGCGTTCGCTTTGATTATCTGGGCAGTGAGGGCCTTGTCTTATGAAAGTCGGGCAATTAGAGCGTTCCTCATAGCTATGGGGAAATGGCTGGCTATCAAGTGGAAGGGAACTGGGGCAAAACAGATCCCTGTTAATTGCATGAAACATTCAGCAAGAAATAAAGCTGTGGTGTACATCACCCTGCACAATGTTCTGAAAACAGAAGTGATTAAGTACATAAATCTGCATGGGTACCGGTGAGGGTTCCCAGAGAGGGAGGTGAGCGCTTCGCACCCGCAGCCTCCCAGACCCGCCCGTGGGCCCCTCCTCGCTGCCCACGGGAAGCACCGGCCTGCCGTGCCCTCCGCCGCAGCTGGCCGCACCCGCCCCGTTTGCTCTCCTGGAGGCCGTGCTGGCCGCCTCCGGCTCCGGCAGCCCTGGGCTGCTGAGCTCTCTGGGAGTGGGCGGGGGGTGGGATCAGGGGGTGATGGGAGGCCCCACTGACCTCCACTGGCCTCCACTGACCCCCTGTGTCTGGATTTCCCTGCAGCCTCCAGCCTGCACGGCCAGCGGACCCCTCCCCCCAGCAAAGTGATCAAGACTCGCTACCGCATCTTCAAGAAGACCCAGTCCTTGCCTCTCAGCTCCGCCCCCGGTCCCCGGTCCCCGCCCCCCTGGCGGGCTCTGCGGCTCTCCCTGTCCAGGTAGGAGACCTACGGCTGGTGGGCTCCAAAGTGCAGGGTGGGGCCTGAGGACCGAGCACGCCCCCGGAAGTGCTTGGTCTACAGTTGTTGGCTGAGGAATGGGCTAATTTTTCTGTCTGGCAATTTCTGCACGAGACATGTGGCCGGCCTGTGTGTGCTGTGCACTCATGCAGACACGCACGTCCCTGTCCGTTAGCAGCAAGCTGCCAGCTTGGGGCGGGGGGTGGGGGGGTGGTCTGGGAGCAGCCGCCGCCGGACCATTGAAGCCACACCACGCCTGGGTGTCCCTCAGGGAGAAACTTCTGGTGAGAGAGGCTGGGCCATCTCACTATCGATGTATTGATTGTTACGGGCGGGGGGTGAGGCTGTGTCCCTCTCCAGCCGCCCACACCAGAGTGGGGCCTGCACGCTGAGCGCTGTGGCCTCGCTCCAGGCTGCTTCTGCTGGAGGGCATGTGCGGTGCGGTCGGCTCCCTTTTCTTTTCTGGGTCCCCTGGGCCCAGAAGCAGGAGGGCTGCAGAGGTTGGGGTGCGGCTCCTTCCTTCAGTGAGGCAGGGGAAGGGGTGACAGCCTGGGTGGGTTGGAATTGGGCAGTGGCAGGTCCCCTCCCTCTGTCCTCTGTCCTTCTGGGGAGCGATGTGGGAGTCCCTCGGCCCAGGGTGGGCTTCCAGCTGGCTGCGCTGGGCACTCCAGAGCACATGGCCTCGGGCTTTGGGGCCAGGGGGCCATTGTGCCCCAAAGGGCTGGGCCACGGGGCAAAGCAGCTATAGTCCTGGGCAGGGGCCATCCTGCCAGCCCCCCACGGGCCCCCCACTCTCTGGACATGGGGGAGGAGGTACTGGCCTACTGGCCCATGGTAGGTGTGCCAGGAGGTCAGCCTGCCCAGGCGGTCAGTGGTGGCCACTGCCCTCCTCCCTTCCCACCAGGCCGCACGAAACTTGGCCCTGCTGCCGACTTTTCTGGAGGCAGTAGCTGGAAGTATATTTTAAATTAATTTTACTGCACTTTTTGTAGTATTTTTGTTTTAAATAGATTTATAAGCATCTTGGGGGCTATTTCTACAAATTTATGAAGATAATTTTCACTCTCTCGATAAGGTTAAATTTACACCTGCTATTTCCATATTAATTCACAGTGCTAAGTGGGTCTAATTTTCTTCCGTTCTCCTATCTGGTGAGCATGGCCTTTCCTAATGCAATTTCCCCCTCACTAAATCACTGTGATCGGGAGTCATGATCGAGCTAAATTAACTTAAATTAATTTACTTAATAAGAGCCCCAGATCTTCGTGAATGAGGTTCAGATTTATTGATTCTTGCTCCTCTCCCCCCCTCCTGCAGTCGGCCTTCCCGCCCACATTGGCAGCCCTGGCCTGGCCCCGCCTCTCCCAGGGGGCCTGGCTGGGGGCCGGGGATGACCTTTGTCAGGGAGGCCCCAGCGGGCCTCTCCTTCCTGGGCTCTGAGTGCCACGGAAGCCCAGGTGTGGATCCAGCTGGCCCAGTGTTGAGTGTGCCAGGCCCTGATGTGGTCACTGAGCAGAAACAGGTGCCAGGCCTAGGGGTTGAAGGCTCCTGAGGAGGGCGGTGGCTGGGTGCACTCCCGAGGCAGCCGCCGCCTCATACTTCCAGCCGAGTGTCAAGCCCATCAGGCCGAGAACAGCCCGGTGAGCAGCAGGGCGGAGAGTGTGCCTTCCCCTCAGTTCTGGAGGCAGGTGGGGGCTGCCTCACGGACAGGCGTGTGGGGTCCGCACTCGGGTCAGGTGGATAGGACGGGCCACGAGGACAGGCCCAGCCCTGCCGCCAGCCCCGCCTGGCCACTGCTTGCCTCAGGCTCCCAGCGAAGGTGGTACTGGGCCTGTGGGGAGGGCGCGCCCCTAGATGGCTGTGTGTAGCCCCGCCAAGGGCCGTGCCGAGTGCCAGACGGCTCAGGCCCCGCAGCCCTGGCCTGTGCTTGGTGGCTGGGTGCTCTGAGGCAGGTTCCCAGCTGCGCCAGGCCCCAGTGCCCTCCTTGGGCGTGGAGGTGCGGCCGAGCCCACCCCAGGATGGCCACGTGTGCACTGAGGGCACGTGTGGGCTGTGCTCAGTGAGGCCTCCCTCCGCCCGCCTGCCTCTCTGCGGGCCTGCCTGACCCATCGCCACGCACCTGGGAGGCTCCCTGAACCCAGAGCCCTGGACCCTGAGTGCCTGGCCTCTGGACGTGGTCTGCGGGGCAGCAGGGCCGAGCGGCCGGGCCGCCCTGGGAAGCGTGGGTTGGGCCGCCAGTGGCCCGGGCTTCCCATGCACGAGGCCACCTGTGCCCGGGCGAGGCTGCCTTCTCAGCAGTTGCCACCCGCCAGCTGCCCAGCCCGCCGTCGGCGTACACGCCAGGCTCAGCTTGTCGAGGCAGCGGGCAGGGCTTGTCTCCAGGGCCGGAGGCCAGTCTGATGCCCTCCCACCCCCCTCCTTCAGCTCCACCAGAGCTGGGGCTCCCTGTGTGTGGTCAGCAGGTCCCAGAGAGGGTCTGGGGCCAACTGGCTTTGGCCTTGGCCTTGACCTCTGTCCTGTGCAGCTGCAGTTTCCTCAGCTCTCCCTGGCAGAAGTGGGGGGTTGGGCTGGTGGCTGGACGGAGGCCAGCGTGGGCTACGGGCTGCTGCAGTGATGAGAAAGCAGGGCGGTCCCACCAGGCAGCGGGGCTGAGCCCAGGAACCAAGGGCTCTTCTTGGGCCTCCCGATCTGTGTCCCCCATGGAGAGAGGACACCTCCGAGGGGCTGGCAGGCAGGCCCCAGCAGTCCTGGAAATCTCAGTGGGCAGAGTTGGGGGCTGGTGGGCACAGGTGGGAGGTGACGCGGGTGGCCCAGCAGCTGAGTGCCAGTGTTAGCATGAGGTGGCCGTGGACCCCACCCCCCTGCAGACCCCTCACTGTGAGTCTCTGCAGAGAGGAAGCTGTGTGTGCGTGGGCGGGGGCTGCCAGCCTGGGGGAGCCCAGGGAGCCCCCGGTGGGCGGCACACAGCGTGTGACCCTGGGCTCAGCCCAGACCCGCACCTAACGGCCATGGCCTTGGCAAATCCCTGCCCTCCCTGTGCGATGAATGCCACGCCCCTTGTAGCGGTGGGGACGCCACGCTCAGTCCCGCACCACGAGGGGCCTAGCTTTAGAGAGACTTCAGAGGCGGCGGGGCTGCTGCGAGCCCTCTCCGAGGAGGATGGGACAGGGCGCTGCCCAGGCTGGAGACGGGCCCCTCCTCCACTCTCAGCACAGCCCTCACTGGTGTTGGGGCCCCTCGCCATCCACACTTGGGGCGGAGCCGGCGGCCTCAGGAGAGGCACGTTGCCTTTGAACGCTGCAGCGTTCTCCTCTCCTCCCCACCCTGCTGGCCCTGGGTCAGGGGCGGCCCAGCGCCCTGCCCGCTCCCTGCTCTGGGAGGGCTCGGGAGGTGGGCATCCCCAGGCCTGGCTCCTGGTGTCTGGGAAGACGCAGAGGGTTGCAGGGTCCTCGGCCCGCTCCCCTCCCTGGAAGCCCGTGTTCCGCACCATGACTTGAGCCACCGTGGCAGCCTGGCCACCACGACAGCGCTGTCCTGGGCGCCAGGCTGCGCGTCCGCCTCGCAAGGCAGCTTTGCACTTTGTTTCCCGGTTTAGACAGAAACCTACTCTGAGGCCCATGTCGGTTTTGGCCTAATGTGTGGGGAGCTGAGGGGCCACGTGGTAGCCCACATTCACAGCAGGAGTCCTGGGGTCCCCTTCCCCCCACCAGCTGTCTGGTCTGCAGGTGGAGGAGGTTCTGGTGCTTCTGTGGTGAGGCCCTGACTCCAGAAACATCCGAGAGGAGAGCCAGCGGGAAGTAGGGCAGTTAGCCCGTCAGTTGTGATGGCTGGTCAGTCCTCGTCCACGTTGGGGCAGACGGAAGGTGGGAAGCTGCCGGGCAGCAGCTCCTGGACGCCGTGGGCACTGCCCATCCCATCGAGAGCCATGGGCTGGATGAGGCAGCCGCTGCCCTGGCCAGGGGAGCGTGTGGAGGCCGGAGCAGGAGGGACACAGGGTGGGGGTGGCTGCCCCTCCTGGGAAGGACTGTGGCCTGAGTGGGGCGGAATCCTCGGCGCCACGTCTGCACCGCTGCCCCGGCCCGCAGATGCCCGGCTTTGGGGCTGCCTGCGTGCAGGGGGAGTGGCAGCTGGCCCGGGCAGGCCAGGTCCAGGGCCCCAGGAGGCGTGGCTGGGGCTCGAGGACTGCACAGCGCCGCTGCCCGGAGCTGGCTCCCGGGACCTGGGCAGCAGGGGGACCCACGAGCACACCCCGGGGCTGAGGCGCGCACTAAGCGAGGATTTCATTGTCTTGTTCTAAGACCTGTGGGTTTGCCTGTGCCCCCGCCGGCTTCCAGCACGTTCATTAATCGGAACTGAAGCTGAAATGTGACTTTATCCCTAAACTGCCTGTCACTTTTTTTCTTTCCAAATTCATTTGACATGAAAGTGCAGAATAAACAGAAGCCCCTGTGCTTTAAGCAGATGAGTCTGGCGGCTGCTCTATCCCGACTACAAATGGTGCTGACACAGGGCCTGCCGCTCGCTGGGCTGCCTTATTCTATTTTATTTTTGTGTCTGTGCGGTAAATCTTAAGTAATCTCTGGGCAGTTTGGCGAGGTTTGGGCTGCGATTTTGAAGGCTCTAAACTGCTTCTCCAAAGTGACGAGTCATTATTAAAGAGGAACTCGGGGCGAGGATGGGCAGTGTCCCTGCGGGGTGGCCTCGACTCCATGTCCTCCCTTCACGCCTACCCTTGCCGGCTCCCTGGAGAGCAGGAGGCCAGCCTTGGCCCTGCCCAGCCTCCTTCTCACCTCCGGTTATCGGGGTGTTGGGTAGCTCGGGCTGCCGTAACGAAACGCCTCACACGGGGCGGCTTACACCACAGACATGTGTTCCTCACAGTCCGGAGGCTGCACGTCTGAGGTCAGGGTGCTGGCCGGGCCCATGTCTCCTCCAGGTTGCAGACAGCCACCTGCTCGCTGTGTCCTCACGTGTGGAGGGAGAGCAGAAGGCTCGGGGGTCCTAATGAGGACACTAATCCCATCACGGGGCCCCACCCTGACGACCTCATCTCACCCTCATCTCCTCCCAAAGGCCCCACCTCCAAACAGCATCACTGGGTTTAGGGCTTCAACACAGGAACTGAAGGGGGGGACACAGCCTTCAGTCAGACCAGGGAGTGTCCTGCGCAGGCCAGCGGAACTGGGGGCCCCACAGCCTCCTGCCCTGCCCCAAAGGGTGTGGCAGTTAGAGGGACCCGGGGAGAACCCTTCTCGGGAAGCAGTGTTCCCTTCCAGTCGCCTCCACCATGGCCACAGCCCGGGGTCCCGCTCTGTCTCTGGCGAGGCCCCAGGCTGGTGGTGTGCAGAGACCCCTCCCAGCTCAGCCCAGACCGCAACCCTGTGACAGAGCTAGTAGGGTGCCCATTGCTGGGCAGCGGGGCTCCCCTGCGGATCCCTGCGGGCAGCCGTCCTGTGCAGGCGAGTTCTCTGCCCACAGCACTCGCCTCCCAGTAGGCAGAGGGTCAGGAAGCAAGCAGAGGATGAAGCGAATACTTGCACAGGGTGACGACTGCTGGGAAGCACTGAAGCTCACCCAGGGTGGACGGGCCACCAAGGAACCCAGAGAAGGCTCCTCTGGGGCTGGGGCCAGCGAGGTCAGTGTGGGCTGCATTGTGAGGGCCTTTCCCGAGGGGCTGGGAAGGAGCCCGGGATGTCTGCTCAGAGGGTAGCGGAGGCTGACGTGGAAGGTGGGACCTGGGCCCTGCTGCTGGACCTGCAGGGGCCAGGAGGATGTCAGGGTGGGGGCTGCAACCCTTCCTCCGGGTGGCCCCCCCTTCCCAAGCTGTGACTGCTGTGTGCAGGCCCTGGGCACACGCCGTGGCCGACCTTGACCTTAATCTGGCTTGCATGGTCCTGGGGGTGCCCACCTGCCTCTGATGTGGAGCCTGGGGAGCTGCACACCGCGCCTGGCTCCGTGCAGCCCTGTGCCTCTGGCTGCCCCACGACAGAGCTCTGGACTGGTTCTGTTACAGCAGAATGCGCCCGTTTCAAGCAAGGAGAACGTTCCCCTGGTCTCACTGGGACGCCCCCTGGGCTCAGGGTCCCAGATGCCCGCTTTGGGCCCCGCCTGCTCCGTCAGCAGTGGGCAGTCAGGACTGTCCTGGTTTCGTGTCAGAGGCAGGGTTTCCCTGCCGCCCGCCCCCACCCAGCTTGTGCCCGGGGTTGGGGGCAGTGAGAGTGGAGGAGGAGTGGGACAGGAGGAGGGGTCCCCCAACACGTTCTGCGGAGCCTGCTCTCTGCCCTGACGGGGCTGTCCCCTCTGGGAGAAGGGCCTTCCATCTGGGCTGGAGCTCGGGGGTTGTTGGGGTTGTGGCTTTCAGTTGGGTGGCACCTAAGCATTTTCTTTCCCTGGTCCCTGTGTGTTGCAGCTCAGGCCTGGCGGAGCAGAACAGGTGGAGTCTGCAGGCGGGAGGCTGTAGTGGCTCCTAGCTGCCCCTGGGCCTGCGGAAGAGGAGCCAGTCCACTCGCTCCCCAAGTTTCCGTAGAGGGCCTGTCCTGTGTCAGGCCCCTGCCTGCTTGGAAGCTGCGGCCCAGGGCCCTGCTGACCACTGACCACCACTCTCTCTGCCTGGCCCTGCAGATGGTCGCCACTGGGCTGTAGCCCTGCTCTGTGACTTGTGGCCTGAGTGGGCCACTTTTATGTCAGCATGTTGGGGGCAGCGCCCTGTTGCTGCCGACCACCCCTCAGGCCCAGGAGAGCTGTGAGCCGGGGGCTGTCGTGTGGGAGGGGTGCATGGAGGAGCCAGGGCGGGCCTGGGCCAGTGGGCAGGGCGGGGACGGGGGCTGTCGCCATGTGCTGCTGGCCGACTCCTGGTCCCTCTCCTGGTCAGTGTCTTGCGTTTAATTTTGGGGGTAACTTTATTTCACATACTCCTGAACTTATAGAAAAGTTGCAAAAGTAGTACACGGAACTGCTGTGTATTCTTCACCTACATCCACCAGTTACCAGTTATTTGTACCTTGCCCTGTCTGCTGTATCGTTTCCACTCTGTGTCCACAGACCACCGTTTGTGAGGACATTGCAGCCTCGGTGCCCTTGACCAGGGCAGCAGAGGCCTCCTCGTGTGTGACGAGACTCAGCTTCGCCGTTTGGGCAGGAGCGCTGTGGGTCCCTCTGGGTGTTTGCGGCGCCGAGCCCGTGTGGGCGTCCTGTTCCTTGCTGGGCCTCACCCGCTCCTTCTAGACCCTTAGTGATTTCCAGCCCCTTGTTCCTTGCGTATCGTTGGCCAGGGTCCTGTAAGGAATTGCTGTCCCTCATCCCCTGTTGCCTCGTATATTCATTTATTTATAAATGAATTCTTATTTTTCCGATTCTTATTTTTCAGGCTATAATCTGTTGATGTGATTCATTCAACCCTCCGTTGGCCATGGCACGGGCCCGCGGAGGTCCCCTCTGGGCTGGCCCTGTCTCCTTTCCACGTGGCACTGTCACTCACCGAGCCTCCCTCACCTGCCCAGTGGAAGCTTCCAGGCTCACCTGGGACTTGCCCTCTTCCAGCCCGGAACCAGCCGCGTCTGTGGACCCTGGCTCCTGGAGGCACGGTGGCTCCTGGCCGCTCACAGCCGCACGGCCGAGGGGTGACGGGAGCATGTCGAGCGGGTCCGGGCAGCGGGGTGCGTCCTCCTTGCAGGCCTTCCTGGGTCAGATCCGCGCACCTGTGCGCACAGCTGTCTCCGTGCTGATGCTGCTGCTTCTGGCCGCCTCCCCCTGTGCCCTCGTGACTCCCCTGAGGAGCCCTCTTCTGGCCGCTTTCACTGTGGTCCTTTTGGCTGGTTCTAGACGCCGCAGGGGAGGTGCACGCTCGGCACTTCCGCCCGCAGCCACCCCCAGTGATTGCTGATGGCCCTGCTCTCGAGGGCGGGCGGCTCCCCGCTCTCACAGGGCTCTTTGTGTAGACCCAGGTCCCCTCCCGGAGCAGCGCCCCCTTTCTGTTCCAGTTCCCATCGCAGCACGTTCTCAAGGTGCCATGGCATCTCGTCGTGGTTTAATTTGCATTTCCCTGATTACCAGTCATGTTGAACGCTTAGGCACGGGATTGTTTAAGGCCGTTCTTGTGTCCTTTTGTGCCTTCTTCTGTGCTCACATCTTTTGCCCGTGTTTAATTGCTGGTCTGTCTCCTGTTCTTGAGTTGCGGGAGTGGTCCACTTGTTCAAGGCCCTGTGGCCGCGCCTTTCCTGGCCAAGTCAGCCTCAGCTTGAATGAGCGCCTTGTTTCCTGCCCAGGAGTCTGGTGGTGGGTCCACGGGGGCTCTCGGCCCTCTGGGGGGCTTGTGCCCCGTGGCTGCCGTGCCGCCATCCTCAGCCCCGTGTTCGGAGTG
This sequence comes from Mesoplodon densirostris, assembly GCF_025265405.1. Classification (NCBI taxonomy): domain Eukaryota; kingdom Metazoa; phylum Chordata; class Mammalia; order Artiodactyla; family Ziphiidae; genus Mesoplodon; species Mesoplodon densirostris. The sequence goes on along the minus strand of NC_082673.1, from coordinate 91,913,214 downwards.
TGAGGTCAAGGACGCTTCCCCCCGGAGGCTCTCACCTGGCTCTGCTTTCTGCCAGCATGGCCTCCCCAGCCCCCAAGGGAACCTCTGCAGGCCTGGGTCTCCTGGGGGACCTGGAGCCCCAGAGGGGAAGCCTGGCCTTTCGCAACCTCTCCGGGCCCACGGGGAGCGCAGGCTGCTGCTCGGTGCTGGACCCCGTCCTCCGCCCTCGCTCACGTACACCCCTCACCAGCCCCGGGCCTGGGAGTGGTCAGAGCACAGCCCTTCCTGTGCCACGGGAGCAACCAGGAGCATCCCTCAGGGTGGGATTGGAAGAAATAGGTAAAGAACTCAGAGCAGGAAGGACTTCCCCGGTGGCGCAGTGGTTGAGAATCCACCTGCCAATGCAGGGGACATGGGTTCGAGCCCTGGTCCGGGAAGAACCCACATGTCACGGAGCAGCTAAGCCCGTGCGTCACAACTGTGAGCCCACGTGCCACAACTGCTGAAGCCCGCGTGCCTGGAGCCCGTGCTCTGGAACAAGAGAAGCCACTGCAATAAGAACCCCGCACACTGCAACGAAGAGTAGCCCCCGCTCGTCGCAACTAGAGAAAGCCCACGGACAGCAACGAAGACCCAACACAGCCAAAAATAAATAAATTTATTTATTAAAAAAGAAAAAAGGATTATGAGAAAAGAAATCAGAGCAGGAAGTTTGGCCTGAGGGTGACAGGGAGGTGTGACCGAGCTCTTGGTGCTGAGCTTTGGAGAGATTAGGGTGGGGCCTCTTTAAGGGAATTGGTGGGTGCCAGTAGGGGTCAGGGAGGGACCTGGGGTGACCCTGCCCCCTCCCCTCCTGCCCCCCACCCCGCCTGCTTCCCCACGTGGTGCTGAAGCAGGTCTCCTCTGGCAGGTTTTTTAGAATTTTATTTTATGAGAACAGGCGGTTACGGCTCCCCACGTGCTGTAAAAGTTAATGTGATGGCCTCCCTGCGCCTGGGCTCATTTTTATAATTTTTTATTTTATGAAACAGGACAGAGAGCTTAGTGACTTATTACTATTCATTTCATTTCAATGCAGTAAATATTGATTCAATTGGGGGTTTTCAATTTACACCACTCGGCGATTATATAAAATATTACTGGCCTCTGAAATTACGCTTACCGATCCCTTCGGCTGCTCATTAAGGAAGGAGTGCAGTTGTAGGTCCCTTTGCCTTCATCATTCTAATAAATGGGCTGAGGTGCGTTTCTGCACGGGGGGTGCCGTGGAAACTGCTGGCGGGGGCCTGACAGCGAGGATGCAACTCTTAATTTGGAAGTCGGTTCAAAGCGCGTCTTGGTTATTTATTTCTCTCTCTGTCTGAGTCTAGCAAGCCTTTCAGCTGTCAGCAGCCCTGAGGCCTGAATGCCTGCCTGCGCTCCCCGGTGGTTTGGGGAGGGCCTGGGGCTCGGGCGACGATGTGGGGCCTTGGCCCCTCACCCCCTTGCTGGTTTCGGGGAGGTGAGGGAGGAGACCAGCCTGGCCGGGGCACGGCTGTCCCCTGTCAGCACTGAGGCTGGGACGCCGAGGGCTACCCGCTCTCCCTCCGGAGCCTGGTCCAGAAGGGGGGCCTTTCTTGGCCACGTTAGAGCCCAGCCCCTCGCTGGCAGGGCCCAGCCTGGGATGCAGGACCCTGAGGAGGGGGCCCTGGGCACCAGGGCCCAGCTGGTGCACAGGCCGAGGTGGCCCTGCTGCCTGCCTTCTCTTCTGTGCCCTCTGTCAAGCGCCGCCACCGGTGTGGGCTGCACGTGGAACCCCCGCCCTTAGGAGCCGAGCACCAGGCCAGCCTGTCCCTCTGGGTCCGGGGCCTGTTCGTTCTCTCAGTCCCCGTCCTGCCCCGTGTGATGTCGGGGGACATGGCCAGCGCTGCAGGGAGTCAGCACTAAGGCTCCGGAGCCCTGAGTGAGGGGAGGCTGCGCTCGGCCGGGCCACCCCAGTGCCACGCGGCCCCTGCGCTCCCAGGCAGGGGCGAGGCTGAGCCATGCTCCTCCTCAGCTCTCTGTGCTGGCACTGCGGGGGCATTGACGGGGGGTGCGCGGGTGCTTGGTGTGGGGTGGGGCCGGGTGGGGCTCACGTGCCTCCTCCCCATCCCCCGAGCCTCCGGCCCCTCCTCCCCAGTGGCCACACAGCCCCCCGTGACAGTTGCCCCCCAACGCAGCTCTGTGCCACCACTTCTTCCCTGGCCATGGGGACCGCTGGTGTGGGCCCAGGGTCACAGGCACTGTAGCCAGAGTGTTTGTGGCGAGACCACGTGACAGGCGGCACCTGTGTTCCATCTGCAGACGGCATGGGAGCGGAGGCTGGCGGCCTACACTGGAGCCCCCGTTTGCTCCGTCTCAGGCCAGGGGCTGCCGTTCCGTGGCCATGGTCCCCTCCCTCTCTGGGCCCGTGGTGAGCTGGCCCAGAGCTCGCTGGCCCAGAGTGCACCCCTGGGTCAGTGTCCCTGAGGGCCATGCTGGTAGGCAGGAGCTGCTGCACAGGGCTGGAGCCAAGGCTGGGGTGCAGGGCACAGCGGCCCCCTGAGAAGGCCAGGGCGCTCTGCCGCAGGTCCATTCTGGGACAGTCTCTGTCGTCTGGCCAGCCCCAGCCCTGCTGGTCCCTCGTCTGTGTGTGACTCGCGGGCCCTCTAGCCTTCGGTCCTCTTGCTTCACCCCTTGGCCCTGCTTGTTTGTCGCTGCCTCCACACACTGGCGTCTTTCTCTCCATGGACGGACGTGCGCGTGCCTCCCTCTGTCCTGTCCCACTGCCCCGCGCCCTTCCTCTCGCGGTGTGGGGTGCCGCTCCCTGGCGCCTCAGGCGTGCGCGGGGTGCCGGGGACAGGGAGGTGAGGAGGGCGGGCATGCCAAGTGGCCGGGGCCCCGGCGGTGGCAGGCTGTGAGGCGCTCTTACTCTATCTAGGACGCCCGCACCCGGCGCCACCCCCCAGCCTCCGCGCCTCGCTGCAGCTGCCCCGCGGGGAAGGGCTCTCCCAGGCCACCCTCCATCCCTGCTGCCCGTGGCCGGGCCTGCTTCGCCTGCCGTAGCACGCTGCGTCTTGATCATGAGACGTGCAGGGGGCTTCTTTGCCCTACGGGAGCTGGCCTGTGTGGCCAAGGCCTGCCCAGTAGCCTCCAGACCGACGTGGAAAAGGGTCAGGCAGGTGGGAGCCTCGCCCGGGGCTGGCTCCTTGTGGGCCAGCGCTGACGGGACAGCACCCTGCAGGGCCCCGTGCGACGCTGCCACTGCCACAGCCAAAGCACAGGCCACGGTGTGGCCTCCCCGTGTGCTTGGTGACAGCACAGCGACTCACAGAGGAAGAGTGGGACAGGCCAGGTTGGGTGTTTCAGGATAAACCTAGAGAGAGCATCCCTGCCGTTCGCCCCGGGGGGAGAAGCTTTGTTCCGAAGGCAGCAGGACTGTTGGAAGGAAGCTGGGCAGGTGCCGTGAGGTCCTCCCCGTGGAGCCCCGTGGGAGATGGCCCTCGGTTGTGCCCAGGGCCTGGCCACACCTTGCACTGTGGGCCCTTGTGCGTCTGTGTCGGTGTCCCGGGGCATGAGGAGCAGGGGAAGCTGAAAATACTTCCCCGACGGGAAGCAATAAAACGTCCTTGTCCACCCAGTGGTTCCTGGGTGCCTTACACAATCAAACACCGTTTTAAATGCCACTCTTGTCCTGGCTTTAGAGGTGTTAGTAAAGCATCGTTCAAATAATCAACACCACATTTAACTCTTTGCGTATGTCCATCCTCCTGCCTGATCTTACCCCACGGCACGATTCCCCTCTTGGGGCCGAGCCGGGGCCTCTGGAGATGGGCTGGGGGGAGGCGTTGTTCTAGGGGTCTGGGTAGCTCAGGAAAGTGGGCTCCCCGCGTTGGCTGCGGGGTCCGGAGGGCTCCCCTTGCTGAGGACCGTGCCCAAAGGGCTCCCACAAGCAGGTGCCCACTCAGGCCCCTGGTGGGCCTCAGGCAGCCTGGCGGCCACCTCCTCCCCGTGCCCCACCCTGTGGCATCAGCCCTGCTCCACGTCACTCTCAGCTTCTCTGGGCAGGGGGCTCCCAAAGGGCACAGGGGCACCCAAGTAGCTGCTGGGCCCTTGGGGGGTGGGGTGGGCATGTCCTCCCCTTGCCATGGCTCGGCACTTAACCTCCCCCCTCACCCCCAGCATGTCGCCATGTGGGTCCTCAGACAGAGGTGGGCCTTTGGTTCGCCCCTTTTCCACCCCTGGCCATTGAGGGCTCCAACCAGGACCGGGGTTGCTGAGCCAGAATGTCGTCCATCCACTGCTGGGGCGTCCACGTCACATCTTCTCCCACCGGGCACCCTGCTAAGCCTGTCAGAGGACCTCTCCAGCCACCTCACGTGCGAACTGGTGGACAGTGGAGGAATCGTGGGGTGTCTCCTTTTAAACGTTTGTCCCCAGTGGGAGGGACTGCAGCTGCACAGACGCCTGTGCGTTGGGGCCCCGGTGACGGCTGCCCTTCCCCCGGCCACCCCTTCTGCGGGGCGGTCACCGCGGCCAAGCAGGACCCTGAGCCCAGCTCCAGCTGAGCCTGGCTCTGGGCCCGCACTCCCGTCTCCTGGAGCCAGAGCGGCAGGCGGGTGCAGAGCCGGTTTATTTTCCTCGGACTTTCTCCGAAGTCAGCAAGGTTTCTGTGGCTGCCCCACCCACTCCCCAGAGTAAGGAGCCCCGGTTTAATTTGCGGTTAGATGTCTGTTAAGATTGCGTCCACTTCCCAAGTCAGCACTTAATTGGCAAGGCGCTTGATTTAACAGCGTGGGAGCCTCCACCGGAAAAATGGCTTGAATAAATCACCGTCTGACGCCAGAAAATAGATATAATCTCAGCATTAACTACATTAATAGTAGCAGGAGCCGAGTTAAGAAAGCCATAAAGCATAGGCGGGGGAGCATAAATTATGGCCCAGGCTCTGTCCCCTTGGCAAGGGGGATCCTCTGGGGGTGGGGCAGGGCGAAGGGGGTGCGCCAGGCCCCTCCCAGTCCGCCCCGCCCTGCCCACCTGCCCGGTAGGGGCCCAGGCGGTATGCCCAGGTTGGGGCTTGCATGTGGGCGTGGCCAGGCCACCTGTCCCACCCTGCCCTGCTGGGCTCCGGCGTCCGGTCCTGGGAGGGTGGGCTTTGCCGTTCTGCCCTTCAGGGCTCCCCCCACCCCACCCCTAGGGCCTCCTTGGGGCTGGGCCCTGGCTGAGCGCTTTCCACCTGGACCATCCTCCACCAGCAGGTGCTAGCAAGGTCTCTGCCGTGTGAGACCCAGCGCCTAAGGGACCGCACTGCCGCCACCTCCTCCCTCCCACAGATGGCTCTGCCCAGTGGTGTCTGCAGCCCAGAAGTGTTCCCGAGGCAAGGAGGCGACATGTGGCTTGCCGCGTAGGTGGCTACAGCCTGACCCTGCTGTTGAAGTTGTGCCTCTTTTGTCCACCTCACCGAGGTCGGTCCACCCAGGAGGGGCCGCCCTGGTTCTGGGCTTTAGGGAGAGCCAGGGGGGCACCTCCTGCCGTGCTGGTTTGCATCTTCTCGTGTCCTTCTTGGTGTTAGCTGCCACTGCCAGAAACTTTTCGACAATTTACTGGAGGAGAATGCTATCCAGTTTTCATTTCTTTTTTTTTTTTTTCCCCCACACCACATGGCTTGTGGGAATCTCAGTTCCCCGACCAGGGATTGAACCCGGGCCACAGCAGCGAAAGCGTGAAATCCTAACCGCTAGACCACCAGGGAACTCTTTTAATTTCAGTTTAATTCATACTCTTTGTCAAGTTCAGCATTCTTTATGTGTACTGTTCATTTGTCTCTGGTCTGTTTCTTACAGGTTTTCAAGACTCTCTAAGTATTCGGGGTGGGGGGCACCCTTTTGGATTTTTAACAGAACTTTTTACTTTTTTGTGTTCTTAAATCTGTCAGTCTGTTAAGACTTACTATATTGATTTGCTTAGAACAGCCTTCCTCATGCCAAGATTACATGAGTTCAATTATTTTCTTCTAGTGCTGTGTTTTCAAGGTTTGCATTTAAAACTGTAACCTACCTGGACTTTATTGGAGACATGGTGTAAGACTAAAGGTCAAATTTAATTTTGCTTAACGCTTACCTGGTTGTCTCTGGACCACTAAACGTCCAGACTTTTTTTCCAGTATTTAAAAATGTCACTTTTGTCATGTACAAATCTTGTTCCTGAACTTGGCCTTCTGGACAGATCTTTCTCTTTGATTTCCCTTTGCAAAACACTTGTGGTGGTTTGTATTTTCGGTGGTCAGTTCTGTGGGTTTTCACCTCGCGTGCCTACCGCACAGGTCGGGGTGTGCCCATCTCCTGCCCCGGGAGCTCCCACGTGCTCCTTCCCGTCACGTCCCCAGCCAGCCACCCATAGGTCCCACTCCTCTGGCCTCTGGCCTCTACACTAGCTCCGTCTCAAAACTTTTGAACTTCATACAAGTGGATTCCTATAGTGGGTACTGTTTTGTGAGTAACTTCTTTTGCTCACCGTTTGTTGTGGACCGAATCATCCAAATTCATAGGCTGAGTCTCTGAACCCCAGTGTGGCTATATTTGGAGATGAGGCCTTTACAGAGGTGGTTAAGGTTAGATGTGGTCATGGAGGGCGGGGCCCTCATCTGATAGGTTTGGTGTCTTTGTAAGAAGAGACGCCAGAGCTGAGCACTCAGACGCCACCTGCAGGCCAGGAGGAAAGGCCTCACCAGGAACCAGCCCTGCTGGTGCCTTGAGCTGGGGCTTCCGGCCTCCAGAACTGTGGGCCGATGTAGCCGCCCGTCTGTGGTGCCGTAGGGCCGCCTGAGCCCGCTGAGGTGGTGCCGTGTGCAGCAGAGGCGTCTCCTGTGTCCTCGCTGTGCCGCACTCCTCTCCGGGTGTGCCCCACGGTGCTCGTTTTGCTCTCCAGGGGCGTCTGGGTTATTTCCAGTCTCCGCTGCTCTCTGTCCTGTTGGGCATGTTGCCGAGTGACCGGGAGCCCTCCTCTCTATGGAACCGCAGCCTCGGCGGGTGGGTGGATGCTGGGCTGTATCGGGGAAGGCTGGTCTCCCCCATGGCTGTCCTAGCCTGCACTTGTGCCACAGCGTGAGGGTGCTCCGGTCACAGGGGCTGGGGTGGCATCTCACTCCTGATGACTCACGGTGCCAGTGTCTTCTCCCACTTCTGCAGACCTTCGTGAAGCGCCCTGTGGAGTCTTTGGCCCACTTTTGCATTAGTTTGTGTTATTTTTGATTTGCTAGTGTTCTTTATATATTATGGCTACATTTCTCTGTCAGATATCTTCTCACAGTGTGGGGCTTGCCTTTCAATGCTGTCTAATTTATCAGTCTTCTTTTACGAGTAGTGCTCTTTATGTCGTGTTGAAGAAATAGTTGCCTACCCCAAGGTCACGCTTTCTTCTAGAAGCTTGGCTATTTTAGCATTTATATTCAGCCTACGATCCTTCGTGAGTTAACTTTTACTCGCCATCTGAGGTGGGGGGTCAAGGTTTCTTTGTCTCCTCACAGAAACGTTTGCTGAGACGAGCCCCTCTCCCCACCAACATGCAGAGCCAGAGACTGTGCTCTTGCTGGGCTGTCCGTCCTCACCACCCACCTGTGTGTCTGGCCTCCGTATTCTTCAGGCGAACCGCAGCAACACTGGCTCAGTTTCTCAGCCTCCCCAGCCAGCCAGCCTCCAAACCCACCTGCATTTAAGCTGCTCGTTCTGCCCTCTGTGCAGGTCTCGCCTCATCTCGGTGCTGCAGAAACCGTGTTGCGTGGGTTTTGCCTGTCTGGGCACACCTGCCAAGGTATCGCCTTTAGTGTTTTGTTTTGCTTTTTTTTGTGGTCCCAGCCGGTCCTGCTGGTGTCTTGGAGGCTTTGACGGGCGTGTGTTCGCTTTGCAGCTAGCTGCCTGCTCACCCTCTGCCTCTCAGGAGCTTTTGCTGTTGAGCTCGTGGGCCTTTCCCTGGAGTTGTGTGGATCCCGCGTCTGCGCGGCCACCCCCCCCTTTCCTGGGGAGCCAGGCTGTGCTCACGTGTGACTCTAGGAGGAGCCGCCCCACTGGGGACTGTGGGGGAGGGGCACCTGCCCCCCATCTCCTATCTTCCTGAGTCTCTACGTAGCGGTGACATGCGGGTCCCTGAGGCCCGGGGCTTACAGCATTTGGGGGTCTGGTCGTGTCACACGCTCCCGCTCGGGATGCCCTTCAGTGTCTCTCAGCTCGGCCACATCCAGGTGCTGGGGCCCCTTCGTGACATTCACGCAAGCGTGAATGTCCTAGGGGGTCACCAGAGGGACACGGGCGACTGGTGTGAGAGCCGGAGGTGCAGCGGGGGTTCAGAGAGGTGCCTGCCAAGCAGATGGCAACCCTGAGCCCTGGGGCTGGAGGGGAGCTGGAGAGACGGGGAGGGGTGCAGGTGGCCAGGGCCCTCTAACCCTGAGCAGTAGGCCACGTGGCGCCCTGCGAGCTAGGGGCTGCGAGCCGCGTCCCGAGAAGGGCCGGCTGCAAGGTGGAGTGCGCCGAGCGCCAGCCAGCAGGGCTGCGGGGCAGTGCGAGGGCAGAGGCCCCGAGGTGGGCCGCCGGGCAGGTAGGTGATGGGAGGCCTGGCCGAGGAGCGCGAGCCCTCTGCTGCCAGAGGTTAGGTGGCCTGGCTTTTCACTGGGGCCTTGGCCCGTCCCGCCACCAGGGCTGCGTGGGGGCGCTCTCTGGGCTGGTCCCCGCGTCCCTGGTGATGGGGGTCAGAGCCATGGACACTAGGGCACGGAGGAGGGGTTGCTCTGAGGATGGAGTGTGGGCAGCAGGGGCTGACGCGCTGGCCCAGCTTTGAGGAGGGAGCTGGAGGAAGCGCCCTCGGGGCTTGGTGGGGGCAGAGTCTGAGGTCTTGGCTCGGGGTGGGACGTGGAGAGGTGGTGCAGGCTGGTCTGGACCTGAAGCCTGGGCATCGCGGATGGTGCCCGGGGGCGTCCTCGGGTTGCAAGGGCTGGGGAACCGGACGAGCCAGGCGACTGGCACAGGGCTCCTTCAGGGGTGTCCTCTGGGAGCCAGAGCCAGAGAACCTGGGGCTGGCGCTCTACTGCCTGAGCAGCCTTCCCTCGTCTGTTGCCCACGTGGAGCCCCTCCCCGATGCAGCCCTGCGGGAGAGGGCTGGGATGGGTGGGCTGGACTTCACGGGCACGGTGAGCTGGGGGGGCGCGGGGGGAGTTGGTGGGCAAGAGAGAGCGACGTGGGAGGGGCCGAGGGAGCAGAGGAAGGGCCCGCCCTGCCCCTCACCAGCAGTCAGGGGCCAGGGGAGCCCTGGGCGACAGCCCAGCATGGAGGGCGACCCTTGGGTGCAGAGGACCGAGGTCCCACCCTGGGCTACACCAGCCATTTGGCTGCCTGATCCTGGGCTCCCCCAGCCCCTCAGCCCAGCGAGCTGAACTCTGCCCTCTGGAGTGGGGCCATTAAGGCCCAATAATAACCTGTTTTTTGCAGCTAACATACAAAACACCAATAGCTTCAGCTGAAATGGATTTTTAAAAGTGTCATTTTATGGAGAATTTTACTTTCTATTTTGTTGTTTATTAGGCTCTTAAAAGGAAAGCTTGTAATGCACGCATTGATCGAAATACCAATTGAATAGATGTGAGCACATAAAACAACCCAGCCCCCCATCATGCAGCCCTGGCGCTTATACTGCGGGCAGCACGATTACTGTTGCCCACCAGATGCCGGCTGGCCAGGGGCGTCCCGAATCATTTCTCTTCGTTACCGGGGGGAGATGGGGCAGGGGTCCCTTGGGAAGGAGCAGCACCCTCAGAGACGACGCCTAGGTGTCCTGCTGGGTCAGGGGGGCCCGTGGGAACCAGCCCCCTGCCTGCACCCCCCGCCCCCGCAGTTCCACCCTCAAGGGCTCAGCCTGTGCCCTGGGCTGGCCGGCCCTCTCCAGGGCTGTCCTGTCCTTGTTGCAACCCACCAGGGCCCTCAGGCCTCAGCTCCCACCCGGACCGTAGCCCCGCATCCACTGCGAGCAGGTGTGTCCTGGGAAGCGAGCCGTCACCTCGCCCCTGCCCCAGGGTGGCCGGGACCTCACGTGGGAGGAGCACGTCATGCGCCGGGAGGAGGGGTCCTAGGAGGCCGGGCGGCCCCAGTCACCCCGAGGCCTGCACCGTCCGTCCGTCCGTCCGTCCGTCCGCTGAGTCCCTGGCTCCCGGGAGCCCGCCCTGCCACCCCTCCTGGACCCTAGCCCCCAAGGGCCTCTGTCCCCCGCCCCCGGAACCCAGAACGTTCTGTCAGCACCTGCGCGACAGGATGCCCTGCACGACGGCCGGGACCCCGAGTGAGGCCTCAGCTGGGAGGGCACAGCCTGTGGCGGGGAGCCAGGCTGTCAGCGTTTCCGTGGAAAGCCCGCTTAAGCAGTTTGCAGCCGTCACGGTGGCGGCAGCGGCTGAGCCTGACCTACTTGGGATTCGCCGCGCAGCCGCCTCCCCGGACGCCCCTTCTGCTGACGGCGCACTCCCCGCTTGCCTGGAGCTGCGTGGAAGCCGCTCCATTTCCTGAAAAGTGCTTCCCCACTTGTTTTCTCTGCTCCCGGCCAGCCTGCCCGCCTCCCGGCCCTCCGCTGCCCAACCCCGGCCTCGGTCCCTCCAGCTGAGCCCAGGGGCCTCTCCTGGTGTAAGTGCCCCACGTGTCCCGTCTCCCGCCCACCGAGGTCTCCTGTCTGCGCGTCTCCCCTCACACCTCGGCACCCCGGTGTGCGGGACCCGGGTGGCCCCCTAGCCTCCCTCCTGGTGTGCGTTCACCCAGCACGGGTCACTGGAGCCCCTGCTCGCCGGCACGGCCCCCGCCCCGTGGTGCTCGCTCCCAGGTGGGACACGGCCGTGTGCCATCGGGGTTTGGGGGAGGCTTCCCAGGGACCTGACGTCTGAGCTTGGTCTCCGGGCAGACCCGTGTGACAGGCAGAGGGACGGCACGTGCACAGGCCTGGCTCGAGGCGGGTCGCAGTGCCCTCCAGGAAGCAGGGGCCATTGAGGGCCCCGAGAGACCCGCCTGCAGGGGGGCAGGTGGAGCGCGGGGAGCTCGAGCAGACGTGCAGCTTTCAAACCAACTGATGGGACGGGGACCCCACCAGGGAGCCGTGTATGAGGGCAGGACCCCAGACTGCCTCTGGGGCTAGAGGGCCGCTTCCTCGGTAACAGTGACAGAGGTCTGGGCTGCGTCCACATCCCGGGGCGGGGCGGGGCGGGGCGTGTGGAGGAGGGGAGCAGACTGTGGGGACTGGGAAGAAGGTGCCAGCAAAACGCCTCTGTGCCTGAGGGGCCTTCCTGTGGGAACAGAGCCTTTAGTTCCGCCAGCAGCTTCTCGTCCAGGCGTGGGCTCCCTGGGCCCGGCCCCGTCCCCAGCGGGCTCTGTCCCACCCTCTCTGGGTCCACGTGGCCTGTGCCAGGCTGCCTTAGGACTGGGTGCTGAGAGGCTGGAGCCCTCAGGAGTGGATACGCCAGAGCGGGGCCCCTTCAGCTCCAGTGTGGTCCTGCCGTCCTGCCTGAGCAGTGACAGCCGAGGAGGAGCCCGCGGGGCTGTGCTGGCGGCCTGAGGCAGTGTCAGTTTAAGGGCCAGTGGACCTGGCAAGGAGGCCCGGGCACCCGGGTGCAGCTCCAGGGTGAGGCTCGCCCTGCCCAGGGTGTCCTGGAGGCTGGGGCTGCTTCCAGAGTCTCCAGGGCCAGGCCGGCTCCCTGCACCTGATCGTGCCCTCCGTTCAGAGGAGCCACTCTGGGGGCCTTGAGGTGACGTGGCCTGGCAGGCTGCCTGTCCTCGGCCCAGGCTCTCGGGTGCGCTGGGGCAGGCGAGGTGCGTGCTGGTCAGGCGCTGGTCTGCCTGTCCACTCCCTGCACGCATCCTGTGCCCCAGGCTGCCGGGCCGCTTAGCTGAGGGTGCCCGGGGTGGGCCCGTCTCGGCCATGCAGCCCGAGAAGCAGACCCGCAGCGGGGGCGCCCTGCGCACGGTGCTGGGGGCTGCACAGACCTGCTTGGGCAGCGGCCAGGGAGCGTGCAGGGAGCCTGGGTGTCCAGGGCCAGCCTTTGAAACCACTGGGGAGTGGGGGAGCCCTGGCAGGCTGGGCACTCGGCCACTGCTGGCAGTGCGCCCCGCAGGCCGAGCCGAGGTTGTGTCACACTCATCCTGGCTCCTTGGGGAGAGCTCTCCTGTGTTACCCAGACCCTGACGCCCCGTCTCTCGGGGTCCCTTTTCCCTGGCACTTTCTACTCACTTCCCGGGTACAGCATGTGAGAAGGGCCTCAGAGGGCAGAGCCCCTTGGAGTTCCTGGATGGCCTTGGGCCTAGAAGTTTCTAGCTGCTCCCTAGGCAGCGGACACGCGGACCGCTTTTCTTTTTAAACCTACTTTTGTGGCATGTGTGTCTTTCTCCCCGTTACTGCCGCTTTTCATTTAAAACGTTATCTCCCCCCCACCTGTCCTTCGTGGCCCCCAGGGGGCCGAGGGGAGGCCCAGCCCTCACCCCAGAGTAGTCAAGGTTATGGTGATAAATCCTGGGGCATTGTCACTGCCATTCGGAGTAAATTGGCTGGCCGCTTTCGGGCTGAAGGAAAGATAATTTGCTGTAGTATTTCAAATGGATTAGAAATGGATTTGAAGGGAAAGTTCATGCCTCCCATTACAAAGGCGAGAAAGAGGACTATCTTAAGGCACGGTTCCCTCCCTGGCCTTCATTATCCACGCTTAATACCTTTCCTATTTTCCAGCGTTAATGAAATTTCCTGGCGGCATGGGCCTGCCGGACGGATGGGAGAAGCCTTTAGAGCTGAGGCTCCTGTTGTAGAAAAGGACTTACAGGCCCTCGCTGCGAGGGCAGGCGCGTGTTCTGGGTCCTTGGCCCTGCTATTATCTCGTTAATTTTATCCCCTCTTCTCAGTACAGTTCGTTTCCAAAGGCTGTCCTCTCCATTAGGGTAACAATTTACTGGAGTGCTGTGACACCCACAGCAATGAAAAGCTACAAGGCGTTTGGGGCGGGGGCGCCCCCCAGCCCACTGTTCCAGCCCCCGCCTGCCCGGCACCTGCCGGGCCACAGGTCCCAAGCCAGCGGGACCAGCGGGAGAGGGAAGGGCGGAGGCGGCTCTGCGAGACGGCGGGCCAGGCCGGTTTCCGTGGGCGGGGGGCCCTCGCCAGCCCTCCCCGAGCTCTCTGGGTGCATCCACCTCCCCCAGGCAGCCCCAGGGCACCATCTGGGAATGCAGCTTCTCCCAGCTTGGCTCCCAGGCTCCTGGGGTGCCCCTGGGAGCTGTGGCTCCAGGGCTGTTCTCGCGCTGCAGCCCTGCGCCCGGGCACGCGGGGTCCTCGGGCCCAGGTGTGAGCACAGACTGTGAGCACAGAGCCGGGGCCTCGGAGCAGGAGGCCTGCTGCGCCTCCACTCCTCCCAGAGGCCCACGGTCGCCCCGTCACTGCACCAGAGCCCAGGGGCATGGCTTTTCGGGTCGGAAGGGGGATGGATCGGTTGGTCGTGTTCATCCATAAGAAGAATCAACGTTGTCCTGAGAAAGAAATGTCACCTGAGACGGGCATTTTAGCTGTAAGAGCAAATCGCGGAAGACAGTGACTAACGGGGCCACTTCTTCTCCTGGGGGCGGCGGGTGGCCAGCAACAGCCCCAGACTGAGACTTCTCCGTACGCAGAGCTGTGGGACGCAGGCCCTCGTGGGGGGCCGCCTGAGGGGGCCGGCACACGCTCTGCCCTGAAGCTTCCAGTTCCTTCCGACCCCAGGACCTGCCTGGGCGGGGCCTCCCCTTCCTTGGGCTGCCACGTGCTGCTTGAACCCCACGGCGTCGCCTGCGTGGCTGCCTCGGGGGGCGGTGGTCTGTCCCTGTCCAGCCTCAGCCAGGAGCGCATGCCCACAGGTGGGGAGCTTCCTCACCCCTCGAAGGGCCTGACTCCCTTCTTCTCCACCGTCTCTCACGTTTGACGGGGGCCAGCGCCGTGGGCGGAGGGAGAGGCAGGTGGGAGAGGGGGCGCCCCTGGTAAGGGGAGGGGCGGCTGAGCGCGTCTTTGTTCCCAGCGAGCGCAGTCCCACGATTGCGACGCACAGCCTGTGCGGGAGGCTGGGGGCTGTCCCTGAGCAGCCACCCCACGGTGAGGGCCTGAGTGCCACGAGCAGCCGGCGCTCTGGGGGGCGACCCTGGGTGCACAGATGGGGGGACCCCGACGCTGCCCCTGGCCCGGGGCTGGCAGATGAAAGGGCAGCTGCTTTGTGGGCGGGGAGACCTCTGAGGGCTCGGGACAGTGCAGTGCTGGGGGCCGGGGCTGTCGGGGGCCTCTCAGCCTCGGGCTAAGTGAGCTGTGGTGACCACTGGCCTGGGCTCTGCTCTCAGCCTTGGGGATCAGGACTCAGGCCAAGCTGTGCCTTTCGGACAGCAGCCACAGCTCCTGCAGAGGGTCCCGGGCTCCCAAGGCCGACAGCGCTCTGCGGTGAGGGGAGGAGACCCCAGCCAGCCCTGCCCCTCCTCACATCTCCACCTGGCCTTGGTGTGAGCGCAGGGGACAGGGCAGGTGCCCACTGGACATGCAGATGCCCTGAGGCCAAGGCGGGTAGATCTGCGGTCCCAAGGTCCGGGAGAGCCTGGAGATCTGGCTCCTCCCCCAGAGGATGCCCACATGCCCCGTGAGAGGGCAGCTGGAGCCTGTCGGCACGGCCAGTGTGAGCCGGGCTGCCGAGGACCCTTGGCAGGAGTCCTTTGCTCCAAGATTGGTGTTTGTGAACTTAAGTTTTAATTAAGGGAAACTGGGTTACGCGCTTTCTGGCGGGCCTCCTCGGCTTCCCGCCTGACGCTGCTGCTTCAGGTCCCCAGCGCCCGGCTCACTTGGCTGGTTAGAACGACCCCCAACTCGCAGATGGAGAGACAGGGGCCTAGGGGTGGACCAGCTTGCCTGCTAGGGTGCCCGGAGGCCTGCCGTGTCCCGTCTGCACTTCAGACCCAGGTCTGGGCCCCCTCCCTGGCCCTAGGGAGCCAGGAAAGGGTGTGCTGCTGCCCAGGTGGAGTTGGGGTTCATATGCTCCCAGGGGAAGGGGCTGCGGGGCGTGGGGGCCTCAGCGGGAGCACTTCGGAGAACCCGGGGGGGGAGGGTGCCACGTGTGCCCCAGGACGGGCCCTGACTGCAGCTGGCTCCTCTGCTGGGCCCCAAGCTGCTGCTGGTGGCACTGCCTGCAGTAGGGCCACCCTCCTCACACCCTGCCCTCCTGCTGCTTGGGGGCCATCTTCGGGTAGAGGTGATGCTCATGCGACAGCTGGTGCTCCCTTGCCCAGGTTTGCCAGGGGGACCCGAACGTACACTGGGCGGTGACAGCGGGATGAGCAGAATCTGAGCTCATAGGGAATTAAGCTCAATTTGCATAAACAGATTCCTGCTGAAACAAACCACCGAGGGCCAAGGCCAAGTCCTTCTGGAGCCCTGAGGCCCTGGGCAGCGGGAGGGCCTTGGAGCCCTTGTGGCAGCTCGGGGAGCAGGTCCACCAGGGCAGCTGCAGGCCCACCATCTGTGGGACCTGAGTCGGGGGGTGTGTGGCCGCTGCCCGCTGTGTGTCTGTCGGGGGACTTCTCCCAACCCGTCTGCCCTTGGGCTGGCCTGGGCGTCTGCTAACCCCAGGACAGGCGGCTCAGCCCTCTGCCAGCCTTTGACCTCGAGGAGAATTCCGTCTTTCCCCCGACACAGCTTGCCGGCGGGAGCGGGGTCTGTGAGCCTGTCCCCTCCCAGTCTCCGCGCAGGGCCCTCCGTGCAGTGGAAGGAGAGGCAGGGAGGGCGGGCAGTGGAGCTTGCTGACCCCACAGCACGGCCTTCCCAAAGCCGGGGTGGTACCACTGGGGCAGCGTCCAGGAGGTGTTCCCGGGCAGTGGTGATGGCCACAGGCCTTGGAGTAGACCCTCAGGGCCACCTTAGTGCAAGCGCTGAGGGCACAAAGGAGCCCCCTCGAAGCCGTGTCGCAGGGGTGCGCGTGTCGGAGGGGGAGGCTCAGTCCCAGCCTGGTTGGTGGGGTTGAGGGTGCCCCCTCCCGTGCCAGTGGAGGGCGGGGGACGGAGGTTTCCCGACCGCGGGCCCTGGGGCTGGGCTGACAGGCGTTCCCTGTCCTTGCAGGTCCTTGGTGCTGAACGGCCTGCGTACTGCAGCAGCGGGTGGGAAAGCCCAGCCCGGCTCCCCTCGGTGGCGGAACAAAGGCTACCGTTGCATCGGAGGCGTCCTCTACAAGGTGTCGGCCAACAAGCTCTCCAAGACCTATGGCCGGCCCGGCGGCGACGGGGGCAGCAGGTCCCTCCTGCGCGCAGGTGAGGCTCCTGGCGGTTGAGGGCTGCGCGTGCGCCGTTGCTCCAGGCTGGCCACCCGTCTGAGGCCCCAGGCCTGGGGCTCTCCCGGAGCCGGCCGGGGCCGAGGGAGGGCTTCCCAGACAGCGCCCCAGCCCCAGGGCCATTTCACTCCTGCTCGAAGAGCCTCAGGAATTGCCCCTCACGAGGCTGGCAGCGGCCACGATGGGGAGGCCCCCCAGGGATGGCTTGGGTGCACCTGCCTCTTGCTTGGCTAAGCCGCCTCTGATTTTCTGTGTTTTGCTCCTGGACAAAGGAGATGAGCCAGGTATGGTACGCGCGGCCTGGGCGAGGGAGCACCTGAGGCTGCAGTGCCTAATCGCTTTGGCAAGGCCTCCCCGCCGTGCCTGGAGGCCGTCACCACCACATGCGCCCCCGCGGCCTGGGAAACAGGCCGCGGAGAAGGAGATGCTTTGGATTTGCTTATTGTGCACATTAACTAGAAAAATATTTTGGTTTCAGTCCAATTTTACTCTTTTCCTTTGCTGTCGAAAAGGGAAAAAAACGGGGAGAGGTTGCAGGTGGTCTGGGGATTGCACAGGCCCAGCTACCCCAGCCCCCAGCCCGACCCGCCCAAAGGGGCAGGAGGGAGAAGAGGCCTGGGCCAGGGAGGAGGCGGCGCGTGGGTGGCAGCCGGAGGGCCCCTCCTGGAAGCCCTGCCTCTCTTCTCCCAGGGCCTCTGTCTGTTGCCCTGGGGTGCCTGGCTGCCTAATTCCAGGCCAGGTGCCCCGGGCTCCCCAGGACAGGCACTGTCCCCCCGCCTGTGCCTGTTTCCCACCTTGAGGGGTTGGGCTGTGTGACCTCTCAGGGCCTCTGCCTTGACCTCGAGAGCTTGATGGTGGAGGAGCAGGGGCAGAGCCCTGGCCGGGCCTCCCCGGGGGCCTTGGTGAGACTCAGCCCAGAGGGGCTGCTGCCTTGGGTCAGGGGATGCCCTGAGGCCAAGGCAGGTAGATCTGCGGTCCCACCCCGATTGCTTCTGACACCAGAGCTCAGCGGGCCTGTAGCACGTGTGCTCGTGGCCTGTGGGACCCACACGCAGCTGTGGGCATCTCAGAGGGCAGGGACCTCAGACCACTCCTCTGTCCATGGCCGCTTCCAGCCTGCTGCTTCCCTTGAGCCGGGCCCCTCACAGGGCTGCCGCAGCCAGGCCTGCTGGTGGGCTGGACAGGGCCGTGGGTGCCCGGGCATCCCGACAAACCCACAGGGCTTGCAGCGGCTGCTCGGCGGAGTGGCCATCTGGCGGCCCGAGGGACCAAGCCTCTCCGTGGGCCCGACCTCTGGCCCCGGCTATGCCCGAGCCCCCCCGCCCCAGCCCACGACTGGCCCAGCAGGCAGGACCCCGGCTCCCCTCCCTGCTGTGCTCCCTTGGGCTGGACAGGTTGTGGTTTGGGGCCATCCTGGCCCTCTCCGGGACCCTGGGCTGCACGTGAGCCTGATCCGAAATGGGCCGGTGGGCCTGTGGGACGGGGCTGCACCTGCCACCTGGGCTCCTGGCGTCCCCTCGCATCCCTCGCGTCCACATCCAGGCGGAGGAGAGGCGCCTGGAGGCTGAGAGGGAGAAGCGGGTTTGGACTCAGCCTGCCCACAGGCATCGCGGGGCCCCATGTTCGAGCTGCCTGCTGGGCGCTGGGCCCCGGGTCTGAGCCAGCGGCCACCCCGGGGTGCACTCAGAGCAGGTGGGAGGGGCCCGCGTGAGGGACTGTGGGGCACGGCCCCGCCGCCTGAGCTGGCAGCTGGCCGGGGAGGGGACTGCGACACTCCTCCCCGGGGAGGACGCCACGCTGAGCCCGCTGCCTTCCAGGTGCTGAGCTCCGCAAAACCCCACCTCCCCGCTCAGACAGAGCAGCAGGCACTGGACGGCTGCAGGGTAGCGCCCTGGCCTTCCCCGCCCCTCTCCCCCCAGCCCTCCAGCCTCTGGGCGATTAGGTGAGGACAGGGGCCTCCTCCCTGCCAACCCGCCCCTGCAGGCCACAGCGGCCCACGCCCTGCTGACTAGCCTGCTGGCGGCCACGGGGAGCCCTCCCACCTCAGGGTCGGGGCAGGGAGGTGGGGTTTGGAGCACAGACCACAGGGCAGCCTGTCCTGGGGGCACGAGGGCGGCCCAACACAGCACCAGCTGCCTGGACCCCTGTACGGGTGGCCGACTCTTGGCTATAAGGAAGGTGGATTGCTCCCAGCTGTGGGAATGCCTGTGGACCAGCAGCCCACTTAGGTGAATGATAATTAAAGAAATAAATTTTCTCCTCCGGAGTCGACAGAACTTTGAGTCCAGTGAGGAAGTGCCGGCCTCCTTGGGAGGGGGCGGGGCTCCACCCCCTCTCCTCCTGGCTGCCCGCCTCTCTGGGAGAGCATCAGCCCCCGGGTGGGGTGCCCGATCCGTCCCAGGCTTCGTTGGGGAGAGCCTTGCCCTGCCCAGCTCCCGAGCCCCAGGGGCAGGGCCTTCTAGCAGGCACACCTTGCTTCCCTGGAACCCCGGGCCCAAGTACTTCCTCCCATGTCTAAGGTCTGCCCGCCCAAAGGGCCCAACCCTGGGACCCCTCCCCATATGCTTTGGCCTGGAACCTGGCGGGGGTCCTCCCAGGCAGGAGCTCTGATGGGGGCTCCACTGGGCCTGGCCTGTGCCTCGGCCCCAAGAGCCAGCAGGTCCCTGCAGTGGAGCAGAAGCCGCGAGTCCCCCTGCCAGAGCCGCCGTGCTCAGCCTGGGCTGCAGGCCTGCCTCCCAGGCTTCTTCTGAGCCCCAGGCCCCAGACCCCAGACCGGGGCAGATGTAGGCTGTGGTGGGCAGTCTCCCTGCTGCTGACCTGCCACCATGAGCCCTGGGCAAGTAGTGCGGGGTGGGGTTGTGGGGGGAGCAGTCTGAGTCGCTGCCTGGGCTGGGGCTGCCTCACCGCCTGAGTCTATGTTGGGAAGACCCCTGGGAAGTGCAAGCTCTCCGGAAGGCTCAGTGCCTCCTGCTCTGAGGTCGCCAAGGGTTTTCAGCTGAACTTTTCAGCGCCTCTTTTCAAACAGCTACTTTATGTGCATTTTTTAGCACTGCAAAGAATTTGAAAAGGTGCCTCCTGTTCTTGTAAAAACTCCTACCGGGCCCTGCACTGGCATTTTTTTAAGAGCAGAAGTGGAAAGAGGAGTAAACCTGCCAGCCCCCCGCCCCGACCAGAGGCCAGGCCTGCGGGCCGGTCTGACAGGCAGGCACATGACGCCAGCGGTCCCTGGCGGGAGCAGATGGCGCCGCAGCGTCACTGGCAGCCTGGGTGACTGCCCCGGAAGCCGCGCTCACCGACAGTGATCAGATTGCACTGTCCCCCTCAGGCTGGCAGGTGGAGGGCCACCGCGTGCCATCTGGACTGGCCTCCACTGCCACCCCGAGGATGGGTGTCCCCGGCCTGGAAACCAGACTCCAGTATGGCCTGGAGCCGTCCTAAGACCCCTCCCCGCCAGCCCTCACGCTCTGAGGCCCCTCTCTCCCTTCTGTGTCATCGCGTTCCCTTCGCCCATTCACACACAGTAACTCAGCCGCCTGGGCCACCGTGCAGAGCGCTTCCCTCCCGCGGGGGTCTCACGGCCCAGCCCTGGAGCTGCCTTTTTTAACTTGAGGAGACTGAGGCTCAGAGGAGGGCAGACATTGGCCAGAGGGCAGCTCCAGCCGGGCCCAGAACGGGCTCACAGAGCGTCCAGGGAGTGGTCAGGGCTTAGCAGAGGGTGGGCTGTGGAGGAGGGCGTCTGAGGGTCCGGCCTGTGGGGCGCAAAGGGGTTTGGGTTTGGACAGGCCGAGTGAAGTGTCAGAACACTGGTGTGACTGGGTGTAGAGCTCGGGAGACCAAGCTGAGCGGGCCCTGGGAAAGGACACCCTGGGGCGAGCCAGGGAGAGGGCCCTACAGGTGACAGGAGGGCCGCCTGCCCAGGCCTCTCACGCGGCTCCGGCTCCGGTGGGGGGGCTCGGGGCCAGGCAGCTTGGGGGCGTCCCTCTTTAAACCTGGGACTCAGGTCCCTAGAATTTCTGAGTGATGTTACTCGTGCCTCCTGCTGCCGGATCCATTTCAACAGCTGCCTGTGGGAAACCGGATCTGGTCTGGGAAGGGTCATGTGTGTGCTGAGGAACTGTGGCCATCCTGAGCAGCTCTCACCCTGCCCGGCCCGCCTTGGTCCTGGGGAGTGACCTGCTATCAAAAAGCCAGGCGGGATCCGTATGTTAGCCCGGGTGCCCCTTCTGTAGGCTGAGCTCACACTGCAGAAGACAGTGCCACCCGCCTGCCCCGCATCCCCTGCCCCCAGGACCCAGCCCCACCCAGACCCCAGCTGCCCTGGCTGAGCGTTCACTTGTTCCCTTCCTGTCGCCACTGACCACTTTGTGAGCAACTCCCCTTCAGGCCACAGTCAGTGACCTCAGAGAGGCCTTGCTTGGTCTGTGCCCTTGGGGTTTTGGGGAGTGTCTTACAAGGTGCCTCCAAAACTGTGTGGAGCGGGTTCCCGCCAGGGCCTCCAGCCACACGACACAGGCCGCGGTCGGCACACGGCTTCCTCAGGGCCTGGGAGTGAGGACTTCAGGATTTGTGGCCATACACATCTTTTTTGTTTTTATCTTACGACGCTTTAAATAAGCTATTCTTAGCTACTGCAGAACCAGGTGGCATTCCCAGACCCCACTCAGGTCACGCGTCCCTGGGTTCTCCTCTAGGCAGAGGGAGGTGGCAGGGAAGCCCCACCACCCACTGTTCCTGGGACAACTTGCCTTGAGGCAAGACCACTGGCCAGGGACTTCCCTGGTGGTGCAGTGGTTAAGAATCCTCCTGCCAACGCAGGGGACGCGGGTTCGAGCCCTGGTCCGGGAAGATCCCACATGCCGCGGAGCAACTAAGCCCGTGCGCCACAACTGCTGAGCCTGTGCTCTAGAGCCCGCGAGCCACAGCTACCAAGCCCGCGTGCCGCAACTACTGAAGCCCGCGCACCTAGAGCCCGTGCTCCGCAACAAGAGAAGCCACTGCAGTGAGAAGCCCACGCACCGCTACGAAGAGTAGCCCCCGCTCGCTGCAACTCGAGAAAGCCCATGCATAGCGACGAAGACCCAACGCAGCCAAAAATAAATTAATTAATTAATTTAAAAAAAGACCACTGGCCAGCAACCAGGGTGGCCTCGGGGAGCTGTGCCACCAGACCTGGTCCCTGAGCCTTTGTCCCCGCCTGCTTCTGCCGTCTCGCCTCGGCCTCTCCCCTGCACCGGGCTGGGAGGTGGCTTGGCAGGGGCCCAGGAGGGCAAGCGGTTTCCTGGAGGGGCGGCAGTGCCCGAGCTGAGGGTGGGGCATCCCAGGGGCCCGGTGCCAGGCAGGTGAGCAGGGAGAGGGCAGAGCCTGGGGCGGTGGGCCTGGAGTGACCCGGCCTCTCCCCCCAACAGGCCGCTTGGACCCTGCCAGCAGCTGCAGCCGCTCACTGGCCAGGTACGTCCCTTGGGGTTGGGGGCGGGGGTGCTCCCTGCCCTCCCGGGGCTCACGGACGTCTGCCCCCTCCCCAGCCGGGCCGTGCAGCGCAGCCTGGCCATCGTGCGGCAGGCGCGGCAGAGGCGGCGGCGGAGGAAGGAGGAGTACTGCATGTACTACAACCGCTTCGGCAGGTGCAACCGCGGCGAGCACTGCCCCTACATCCACGACCCCGAGAAGGTGGCCGTGTGCACCAGGTGCGCCCGCCAGGGCCTCCCTGTGGGTGGGGTGGGGGCTGCCCCGGGCTCCCCGCCCCTCACACCCTCCCTGTTGGCCTAGGTTTGTTCGGGGCACGTGCAAGAAGACGGACGGGACCTGCCCCTTCTCCCACCACGTCTCCAAGGAGAAGGTGAGCTGTTCCCTGTCCCCTGCGCCTGTGGGGCCGGGGGTGGGACCTGGAGGCTCTGCCCCTCCGTCCCGCCACGTGCCCGGTGGCCCCCAGGTGTGCCTGGGCTTGGCGAGTGGCAGCTGTGTGGGGCCGGGCCGTGGCGGAGGGGGGCACACAGCTGGGCCGCCCACAGTGCGGGAAGCTCTGAGGTCAGGGGTCAGTGCTGGCTGGGGGGCCGCCCGCCGCCCGGAGCGGGGGCTGCAGCGGGTCGGGAGGCGGGATCAGGCGGAGGCGCTGCTGCTGCTGCAGCTTTTCCCCTTGAGGAACTTGAGAAGAATCAGCATTTTTCTCCCTAGTAGAGCTTCGAAACTCTGCTGTGAGCAATTTGGAAATTCACGTCGAGTTTCGGGTTCATTAGCTCCGGCTCCAAAGCCGGTGCAGGCTCTGAGCTGTCTAACGGGGAAGCCCCGCACCAGCGCCCTGAATTAATGTTATTGTTATTTGTGTGGACGTGCTGGGTGCAAACAAGGTTAATTGAAATGAGAACGCAGTTTCCTCTTGATAACGGTGCTGACAGCTAGAGGAGCTCCGTTTGGTGCAAGAGTTGGCTTTATTACCCCTTTTTATTAGCGCTAATTTGGGCCCTGTATCAAAACGCACATTAAGGGAATTGTCTGCCGCCGCAGCACTGCCAGCCCCAGGCCGGCCGCTCCCTTCTGCGCTGCAGTTAAAAGACAATTAAAAATAGTCTCCTCTCTAAATCACCCTTTGTTTCTCTGCTTTCTCTCCTTCCTTCCTCAGCTGTAGTCATATTCAGTTCCCCCCGACCCCACGCCTCTCCCCAGAAAAGTGGCTTTTTGAAGCTCCTGTGTGTCCTCTGCAGGCAGGCGGGAGTCCAGTGGGGTGCAGTGAGGAGTCCGGCCGGGAGAGGCCAGCAGTGGGGGGGTGCCCGGGGACCATGTGGGCAGGGCAGGCAGGTCTGACAGCAGAGGGAGGAGGCCGCCGAGAGGTGTCAGGCCTGTGGAAGGTGTGAGACCTACAGGGTGACAGCTGTGTGAGCTCCTGGCAAGGTTCCATCCCCCCAGGAGGCTGGCCTGCAGGAGGAGCAGGGCTCACCCCAGGGGCCCCAACCGAGGAGTCGTCGCTGCCTGGAAGAGTGGCGGCTTCAGGGGTCAGCATGGGCGACTTCAGAGGCACACACCCTCCCTTCCCGCCGTCTGCTGGCCCTCAGGCCTCAGTCCCCGCATGGAGGGAGAAAGGGGGCTGCCCACCCTGTGTCCCCCACCAGGTCTCCCCTGGGCCCACCTGCCGACGGGCCAGGGTGCTGGGAGTCTGCCCCCCGCACCAGTCCTCCACAGTGCCCGCCTGCGGGCAGTGCTCAGCAGAGCCCCGTGGCCAGGCTTCACCAGGCCAAGTCAGGTCTCCAGTTCACGGGCGCTGCCAGGTGTCCACGCATCAGGCAGCTGGAAACTCTGCTGGATTTCAGGCCCTATGGGCTGACACCCCACCTAGAGCCCCCACGCGCTGCCTCCCTCCTACCCCCAAGCCCTGCTCTTCTAGACCAACCTCCTCCTGGCCCATGCCGCCCCAGCCCTACACCCTGGAAACCAGGCAGGCTCGGGGCAGGTGATGGACTCAGGTGACAGCACATCTGGGCCTGAGCCAGCCTGCTGGGCTGGGTCCCCCGTCTCAGTATCCTCATCGGGACCGTGTGAGGGCAGACGTGCTTTGCCCGGGCGACCACGCCTTCTGGGGAGGCTGAGGGTCTGACTTCAGGGTGGGCGGCCCCTCTTGCTGGCCAGCACTGTGTTTATTTCCACAGTCAGTGTGTGGCCCATGCCTGGTGGTGGAGCCCTGGGTGGGGCCCTGGGGTCCCAGCGTTCCTGCCTGTGAAGTGGGGTGAGGAGGGGGGCTCGGGGGAAGTGGCCTGCCCTCAGCCTCACTGCCTTCCCTCCCCCGCAGATGCCCGTGTGCTCCTACTTCCTGAAAGGGATCTGCAGCAACAGCAACTGTCCCTACAGCCACGTCTACGTGTCCCGCAAGGCGGAGGTCTGCACCGACTTCCTCAAAGGCTACTGCCCGCTGGGTGCGAAGGTGAGGGGCGTGGTGGGGGGGGCTCGCGGGTGTGTCCTCGCCCATCACGCTCACCCGTGGGCTCAGCTCAGCACCGGGGCTGCCGTTGTGGGAAAGCCCCCGGCAGCTGAGAAGCCCTCGGCGCCGCAGCTCCTGGGAGGGCCCGCCCCCGTGGGCCTGCGGGGCTGGGGGGGAGGCCGCACGGGCCTTGGGGGACCCCAGACAGGCCTCCTCGGTCCCGGTGCCCCGAGAGGGAGCCTCCTCAGCAGCCTAGGGGCTGCAGCAAGGCCCGCTGCCACCCTTTCCCCACACACTTGTGAGTGACCGCCCTGCCTCGGGGACCCGTGGTCTGCCGTGGGGGACCAGGCCTGGGCCCTGGGTGTGGGGAGCGCTGTCAGTGCGGGGCCAGCTCCCCGGCCCCGGACCTCACCCCTCCCTTCCTGCGCGGGCTCTGCAGTCGGTCCAGCCCTGCCCCGAATCCTCTTCCTCCCGCCCCAAGCCTAAGGGCTGGGCCGGGTCTGGGCCCCAAGCGGAGCCAGCCGTTACCCTGAGGGCGGCCCTTCCTGGAGGCGGGGCCCAGCAGGCAGCTCCAGAGCAGCCCAGGTGGGGCGGGGGGCAGGACCCCCGGAGGCTGGGGATGATTATTGTAAGAGATTCCATTTAAATGAAAATATCAAAGTGGTCTTTAAGGTCTGCCTCTATTAGTGGAAGTGCTTACTGCGTCCCTTTCGGGCTGCGAGGCTGCCCCGTGATGGATAGCAGCTTGTAATTATAGGTGGGAAAAGCGCTGAGCAGGCCGGATCCGGCGGGAGCAGAAGCAGCAGCCTGGGCCGGCGAGGGTTAATTTTATTCTCTAAATAATATAAAAAGTGCTGAGTCGTCACCTTGCTCCTGAAGTGGAAGTCCTCAGATGGGCCCCAGAGAGTTTATAATATTCCACTGAATCAAGTGGAATTGTTAACCTTGCTTCATAAAGCGCTGGCTTGTTAAAGAGGCGCGTTCCCTTTTCTTGTGAATAATTCAGGCCCCGAGTAGGTCTCTGCTCCTTCCCCTTTTTGGGGGCCAGGCGCTGCTCCTGGGCCTGAGGCTCAGAGGTCAGCCCCTGGTGTCTCCTCACTTTGTCCCTCCGGACTCTCAGGACACTTGGGGACACGGCGTCCTCCTGTGGGACGCCTGTCACCTCGGGTGGTCCAATGGCCACATGTCACGGGGTCACCGCCGCAGAGCTTTCTGCGCGAGCCCCGAGTCCCGTCACTCCTGGCGCTGGCGGTGGGGTCGCCTTGGTCCCTCGCTGTCGGGTCCGCGGAGCAGCTGTTAATGCGCGTGCCATGGGGGACGCCACTGTGAGGCGCGGCGCTAACAGCCGTGCTGCTCTGTCCACCGCGCTCGGAGCACCGTCGCGCTGCCCTCAGAGGGAGAGTGCCCTTTCCCTGCCTGCCCCCACCGGGAGTGGTTAGCATTGCAGACTCCGCGACTCCCACCGGCACCTCACTGTCGCTGTCCAGTTGCTCACGTGGTCCCCAGGGTGCCTTCTGGCACTGCAGGACGCGCACCCCGCCCTGGAATGGCCGACCCTCCCGGCACCCTGGCTCCTCTTCCTTGTGTTCACAGCTTGTGGTCAGGGTGCTCACTGCAGCTGGGGTGTCACGCGTCTCCAGCGCCTCCTGCTGCAGCTCACATGCAGTCTCATCCGCGGCCACCTCTGTACCGACAGTCCCCGCCCGGCTGTGTCCCGGCCCTTGTGCCTCCCTCACATACTCTCCTCGACCTCCTTCTTGCCCTGCCCCTGCGTGTGTCAGGGTCCGGGCTTCCAGGGGCGCTCTGCCTGCTGGAGAGGCCCCTTCGCCCCTGTCCCCTGCTTCCTCCTGCCTTCTGGAGGCTCTCTGTCCCGGCATGTCAGTCTTTGGAGTCACAGACAGTGTCTCCTTGTCACCGCCTGATAACTTGCCCCGGGTACCCTTTCTCAGGCTGAAATCCTTCCTGTTCTTATGAGAGTGTCCTTCCATTTTTCTCCATGTGGGTCTGGTTCCAGGATCTGCCCCCACTCAAGGCCATGCACCCCTCCTGCGCCTTCTCCAGTTTGGCTTTATGAGCTGCGGTGAGGCGGGGTGGAGGCGAGGCTCCGGATGGGGCTCAGACCCCAGTCCACTCGCGGCCGTGGCCCTGCACAAGGTGTTTACCCTCTGGGCCTCGGTTTCCTTTCTGTAAAATTGGGATAATGGTAGTGCTTACCACGTAGGAAGGTTGTGAAGATTAAGACGTTAGTGCAGGGGGCTTCCCTGGCGGCGCAGCGGCTAGGAACCTGCCTGCCAATGCAGGGGACATGTTTTCGAGCCCTGGTCCGGGAAGATCCCACCTGCCGCGGAGCAACTAAGCCCGTGAGCCACAACTGCTGAGCCCCCATGCCGCAACTACTGAAGCCCACGCACCTAGGGCCCGTGCTCCGCAGCAAGGGAGGCCACCACAGTGGGAAGCACGCACACTGCAACGAGGGGTAGCCCCCGCTCACTGCAACTAGAGAAAGCCCACTGGAGCAACAAAGACCCAATGCAACCATAAATAAATAAGTAAGTAAGTAAGTAAGTAAATACATACATATGTACATACATTAGTGCAGCGCTTCACAGCCCTTTGAGCAGGCCCTGGGGTGTCAGGGAGGCTCCGCTGTCCCTGTTCACTAGCCTGTGGTGTGAGGTGCGACCTCGCTTCGTTTCTTCCACGTAGTCAGCCTTTCCCCGCAGATACGTGCTAAGCTGTCCGTTCTTTCCTCTCTGATTTATGGTGCCACTTTTTAAAGCCAGCTTTATTGAGGTACGGTTTACATATCGCCCCATTCATCTGTTGCAAAGGTGTACGGTTCAGTAGGTTTTAGTAAGTTTACGAAGTTGTGCAGCCATCACCACCCCCCGGTGCTGGAGCATTTCCCTCACCCCAGAACATTCCCTCAAGCCTTTCTGTGGTCGGTCCTGTCTCTGCTGGCCCCCCACCCCACCCCCAGGACACACTAATGTACCTCCGTCTGCGTGAACCTGTCTTTTGTGGGCAGCGCACACGAGGGAGTCCTACCATGCAGACTTCAGCGTCTGGCTCCTGTCGTGAACGTGTTTTTGAGGGTCGTCGTGCTGTGGTCTCGAGCAGCCCACGAGCGGCCCTCCACTGTGTGCAGAGACCACTTTCTGTTTCTCCGCTCGTCGGGGGATGGGCACTTGGGTTGTGGCCAGTGGGGCTGTTTGGAGTGAGCCTGCTATGAGCGTCTGCGGGTCTCAGTGTGGACACAGCCTGCAGGGATAGCCGCCTGCACTGGTCCAGCTCCCACCAGGAATGAGTGAGGGTCTCATTTTGTCACTTCCTTGCCAGCACCTGCCAGCCCTGTCACCCGTTTAAGTGCACAGTACAGTGGTTTTTGGTGTATTACATTTTTAATTTTGTAATTGTAGTAAACTAAATATAACATAACGTTTGCCCTTGTTGAGTATACAGTTCAGTGGCATTAATTACATTTACAATACTGTACAACACCACCACTGTCTATTTCCAAAACTCTTCACAGCATCTCTATAAACAGTCGGTAACGACTTCCTGTTCCCCCTCTCTCGTGTTTTTCCCTTGTGTTTCCCTATAAGAGTTTTATAGTTTTAGCTCTAAAGTTTAGGTCTTTGGTCCATTTTGAGTTAATTTTTGCATATGGTATTAAATAAGGACCCAACTTCATTCTTTTGCAAATGGATATCCAGTTTTCCCAGCACCACTTTTTTTTTTAATATTTATTCATTTATTTATTTATTGGGTTGCACCGGATCTTAATTGCAGCAGCCAAGCTCCTTAGTTGCGGCACCAGGGCTCCTTAGTTGTGGTGTGCGGGCTCCTTAGTTGTGGCATGCGAACTCTTAGTTGCGGCATGCATGTGGGATCTAGTTCCCTGACCAGGGATCGAACCCAGGCCCCCTGCATTGGGAGCACGGAGTCTTATCTACTGCGCCACCAGGGAAGTCCCAGCATTGCTTGTTGAAAAGACTGTCCTTTCCGCATTGAATGGTCTTGACACCATTGTTGAAAATTTATTGACCATACTTGAGATGGTTTATTTCTGGCTTCTCTTTTCTATTACATTGGTCTATATGTTTGTGTTTTGATTACTATAGCTTTATAATAAGTTTTGAAATCAGGAAATATGAATCCCTCAAACTTTGTTCTTCTTTGCCAAGGTTGTTTTGGCTCTTTGGGGTTCCTTGAGATTCCATGTAAATTTTTGGATGGGTTTTTCTATTTCTGTTTTTTTTTTTTTTTTACAAGGCCTTTGGGATTTTAATAGGGATTGCATTAGCTCTGTATATCACTTTTGGTAGTATTGTCACCTTAACAATATTAGGTCTTCCAGTCCATGAATGCATGATGTGTTTTCATTTATTTAGACCTTCATTAATTTTTTTCAGCAGTATTTTGTAGTTTTCAGTGTATAAGTCTTTTGCCTCCTTGGTTAAATTTACTCCTGAGTGTTGGGCTTCCCTGGTGGCACAGTGGTTAGGAATCCACCTGCCAATGCAGGGGACACGGGTTCGAGCCCTGGTCCGGGAAGATCCCACATGCTGCGGAGCAACTAAGCCCGTGAGTCACAACTACTGAGCCTGCGCTCTAGAGCCCACGAGCCACAACTACTGAGCCCACGTGCCACAACTACTGAAGCCTGAGCGCCTAGAGCCCGCTCTCTGCCACCACGGTGAGAAACCCGTGCACCGCAACGAAGAGTAGCCCCCGCTCGCCGCAACTAGAGAAAGCCCACGCGCAGCAGCGAAGACCCAGTGCAACCACCCATAAATAAATAAATAAATAAATAAATCCTGAGTGTTTTATACTTTTTTTTTTTTTTTTTTTTTTTTTTTTTTTTTTTTGCTGTACGTGGGCCTCTCACTGTTGTGGCCTCTCCCGTTGCGGAGCACAGGCTCCGGAGGCGCAGGCTCAGCGGCCATGGCTCACGGGCCCAGCCGCTCCACGGCATGTGGGATCCTCCCAGACCGGGGCACGAACCCGTGTTCCCTGCATCGGCAGGCGGACTCTCAACCACTGTGCCACCAGGGAAGCCCTATACTTTTTGATGTTATTTAAATGGGATTGTTTTTTAATTTCCTTTTTAGATCATTCATTATAAATGTATAGTAATGCAGTTGATTTTTTTTTTTTTTTTTGCGGTACGCCGGCCTCTCACTGCTGTGGCCTCTCCCGTTGCGGAGCACAGACTCCGGACGCGCAGGCCCAGTGGCCATGGGTCACAGGCCCAGCCGCTCCGCGGCAGGTGGGATCCTCCCGGACCAGGGCACGAACCCGTGTCCCCTGCATCGGCAGGCGGACTCTCAACCACTGCGCCACCAGGGAAGCCCCTGCAGTTGATTTTTGTGTGTTCATTTTATATCCTAAAATTTTGCTGAATTCACTTATTAACTGTAACAATTTTTTTGTGGATTCTTTAGGGTTTTCTACATACAAGATCCTGTCATCTGCTAACAGATAATTTTCTTCCTTTTGATTTGGATGCCTTTTAGTCTTTTCTCTCTCCCTCCCTCCCTCCCTCCCTTCTTTTCTTCCTTCCTTTTTTTTGCCGAATTGCTCTGGCTAGAGCTTCTAGTACTGTGTTGAATAAAAGTGAACAACGGGGATATCCTTGTCTTGTTCTTCATCTTATAGAATAGTTTTCAGTCTTTCACTGTTGAGTATGCTGTTAGCTGAGGGCTTGTCATATGGGGCCTTTATTATCTTGAGGTTATTCTCTTCCAGTCCTAGTTTATTTGGTGCTTTTATTATGAAAAGGTGTTGAGTCCTGTCAAATCTTTTTGTATCAATTGACATGATCATGTGGGGTTTTCCCTTACATTCTATTAAGCTGGTCAATAAACATATTGATCACATTGATCAGTCACAATTATTTTGATTGATTTTTGGATGTTGAACCATCTTTGCATTCTGAGACTAAATCCCACTGGATCACGAGGTATAATCCTTCTAATATGCCACTAGTTCAGTTTTATAGTATTTTGTTGAGGATTTACATCTGTATTCATAAGTAATATTGATCTGTAGTTTCCTTTTCTTGTAGTATCTTTCTCTGGTGTTGGAATCAAGGTAAGTCTAGCCTCATTGATTGTTTTGGCTATTGTAAGTTAGGAAGTATTCTTGCCTCTTCAGTTTTTTGGAAGAATCTAAGAAGAATAGGTATCAATTCTTCTATACATGTTTAGTAGAGTTCACCTGTTGAAACCATCTGGTCTTGGGCTTTTCCTTGCGGGGAGGCTTTTGATTATTGATTCAGTCTCTGCTCTGTACAGTTGACCCTTGAACAGCACGGCGGGGGGCAGTCAGGGGCACCAACACCCTCCACCCCCGGCGCAGTTGAAAATCCACATACAACTTTACAGTTATTCCTCCGTATACGTGGTTCCTTGCCAGCTGCTCTTGGTGTGATGAGTCATTTCCTATTGAAACCTGGATGTTTTGGTTGTTACGAGAGTCTGGATCTTATTTAAACCTTCTGTTTCAGCAGGTTTCCCCTGAGTCCACTCCAGCAGGTGGGCAGGGGGCGTGCAGGTATAAATCTTGGTTCCCCCACTCGGCTTTCACTGACCCCTGAGGAGGGGTCTCCCTGGTGGTCCTGGGTGGATGGCAGTACTCGCTTCCCACTCACCCTCCTCCAGCACCATCCTAGCAGGGCGGGGAGGGACACCAGGGTCGAGGCTCCCCACTCAGCCTTTGCTGGCCCGGGTGCGAGGGGGCCACCCCTTATCTGCACCCATTGACACTTCCAAGTTGCCAACTTCTTCCGCTCCAGGTCAGGATGATGAGGCAACAGGAAGTCCCAGGAGCCACCACCGCATCACTCCTTGGGTCCCCAGGTCCCTGGTGGCCTGCCTCCTCTCCACCTTTTATGGTCTTCCTATGGTTGTCAGGGTTTTGGTGGTGCTTAGTGGAGGAGTAGGGACAAATATGTCTCCTTTGTCTTCCAGGAAGTGGCAGTCCCTTCTATTTCTTTATTTTGCCAATTTTGACTTATTTTCTCCCAGAAATTGATCTGTTTTATCGAGGTTTTCAATGTATTGGTGTGCCTTTGTGTGTATAACATTCTCCATTGTATCTTGAGCTCTTAACCTTTTCCATCTGTATTTAGTTGGCATTTTCTCGCCTTTCCTCTGGGCTGTCTCTCCCGAGGCTTGCCCATCTAATTGTCCTTTTCAGACAGTAGGTCTCACCCTTGGGATCAGCTTCTGTTGCTGCAGGGCCCTGGCCTTGCAGTGGCCTCTGATGCCCTCAGAAGGAGTCCAGCAGGCACCTTGACTGCGAGGGGGAGGCTTGTTCTCTGCATGGGGCCTGGCACAGAGTGCTTGTCATTTATCGTGAGATAAGCATCTTCTTTGTGATCGTGTAGGTTTACCGAAAAGTTGCAGAGAGTGCAGAGAAGGGCCCACGCACCCTTCACCCAGGCTCCTGCGCTGCTAGTATCTTTTCTTTTTTTAATATCATTTTGGTAAGCGCCGTTTATTTATTTATTTGTTTATTTTAAATATTTATTTATTTATTTTTGGCTGCGCTGGGTCTTCGTTGCTGTGTGCGGGCTTTCTCTAGTTGCGGCGAGCTGGGGCTACTCTTCGTTGTGGTGTGCGGGCTTCCCATTGCGGTGGCTTCCCTTGTTGCAGAGGATAGGCTCTAGGCACGTGGGCTTCAGTAGTTGTGGCACGCGGGCTCTAGAGTGCAGGCTCAGGAGTTGTGGCGCACGGGTTTAGTTGCTCCGCGGCGTGTGGGATCTTCCTGGACCAGGGCTCGAACCCGTGTCCCCTGCATTGGCAGGCGGATTCTTAACCACGGTGTCACCAGGAAGGCCCTAGTATCTTACATAACTGTAACTGTCTGTCAAAACTAAAAAATTAACATTGATACGTTACTACCAGCTTAACTTGAGGCTTTGTTTGGATTTTACCTGGTTTTCCCCTAATTTCTGTTCTCTGTTCTAGGATATCAGTCTGCATTTGGGTGCCAATGAATGATGAAGTGATTGAGGCAGGGCCTCCACGGACAGTGGCCAAGAGTAGACGCACTCGAGAGGCCTGCAGAGGGGCCGGTGGTGGGCAGAGGTGGAGAGGGAGGGGGTTTCCAAGCTGGAAAAGGGGGCAGCTTTGGTCTGGGAGGGTGGAAAGGAAGCTGGTGAGTCACGGGGACGTTGATGGGCCACCCAGTGGAGGTGTTGCTGTCCCCCGCGGGAGGGCGGAAACGAGTGGGCGGGACCCAGGTAGAGTGTGAGGGCCAACGGCCCCTGGGCCGCACCAGCATGTGGGGCTGCTGTGGACAAGCCAGACGGAAGAGTCCGACATGTTGCTGGCCAAGGAGGAGAGGACCCGCAGCCCCACGCCAGCTCCTCCAAAGTCACCACCAGGCCTGGCACAGTCAGCCAGCAGGGCCGCGCCCTGGACAGAGTGGCCCCCAGGAGCCATGGTGGTTGAGGGACGAGCGCAGGTGTGCAGCTCAGTGGTCCTGCCGGCCTTGCCCCTGCAGAAGGGCTTCTGGAGGGCAGGCTGGCGTCTTGGGGACAGTCTGTGCCGCGGGCTCTGC
The DNA here is from genome assembly GCF_025265405.1 of Mesoplodon densirostris. Classification (NCBI taxonomy): domain Eukaryota; kingdom Metazoa; phylum Chordata; class Mammalia; order Artiodactyla; family Ziphiidae; genus Mesoplodon; species Mesoplodon densirostris. Next base: position 91,880,434 of record NC_082673.1, on the reverse strand, counting down.
TGCCCCCGAGGGGACCAGGGCTTTAGAGCCCTTGGAGAGCAAGGGCCGCAGGCGCGGAGTGTGTGGCGGGTCGCTGTAGTTGGAACCTCCAGGCGACTCGCAGAGGCCGTGCCCACACGTTCATTGTGAAGGCGCCCTCTGTTTTCTTTTTGATCATTTTAAGGATTGAAAGCTACCTTGCATTTTTTAATTTGCCTTTCTCTGATTTAAATGAAGCAGAACGTCTTCCCTAATGTTTAAACCCCTCGTGCCTTCTCTTCTGAAAAATAGCTGGGGTTTTGTTGTTTCGTTTTAAAGTGAATGTGGAGACATTTTTCCACTGTGTCGGTTTTCTCTTACTGACTCATGGGAAATTTATAAAATATAAATGTGAACATAAAAATATATCATTATGGGACTTCCCTGGTGATGCAGTGTTTAAGAATCCACCTGCCAATGCAGGGGACACGGGTTCGAGCCCTGGCCCGGGAAGATCCCACATGCCGTGGAGCAGCTAAGCCCGCGAGCCACAACTACTGAGCCCGCATACCACAACTACTGAAGCCTGTGTGCCTAGAGCCCATGCTCCGCAACAAGAGAGGCCGCCGCAGTGAGAAGCCCGCACACCGCAGTGAAGAGTAGCCCCCACTCGCTGCAACTAGAGAAAGCCCGGGCGCAGCAACGAAGACACACTGCAGCCAAAAATAAATAAATAAATATTTTTTTTTAATTAAAAAAAATATATATATATATATATCAATGTAAAATATTCTGAATATTAATCTTTTGTCATTCACATTAGTGGCAAGTATCTTATTTCAGTTTGTCATTTATTTTTTCACTTCTTTGTGATGTATCTTTTTAATAGTTATTTATTTATTTATTTATTTATTTATTTAGCTGCACCGGGTCTTAGTTATGGCATGTGGGGTCTTTAGTTGCAGCATGTGGGATCTAGTTTCCTGACTAGGGATCGAACCCAGGCCTCCTGCATTGGGACCATCAGGGAAATCCCATCTTTGTGATGTATCTTGATGAACAAAAGGTCTTAATTTTAATGGAAATATTATTATTCATCTGTCTTTACAGTTTGCACCTCTTGTGCTTGTATGAGACCTCCTTCCCCACTGCATCCTGTGGTCGGATCTTTGCCATTTAGGACGTTCCCCACCAGTCCAGCTGGAAGTGATTTTGTGTCTGTGTAGGGGACCAGTGTTGTTTCGCCCACACACCTTGCATTGAAGAGCCCCTTTGCCCGTGGATCTGTCGTGGGCCCCTCTGTAGTCAGGTTTCCTTGGACAGTTGGTATCTGTCTCTCCAGTGAGTCTTCTGCCCATGATCAAGGCACACCGTCTCTAGTTATACAGGGCTCTCCTTCGATGTCGTTTAATAAAATTCTTTTTTTTTTTAATTTAATTTTATTTATTTTTTATACAGCAGGTTCTTATTAGTTATCTATTTTATCCATATTAGTGTATACATGTCAATCCCCATCCCCCAATTCATCCCACCACTACCACCACCACCCCCGCCACTTCCCGCCCCGCCCCGCCTTGGTGTCCATACGTTTGTTCTCTACATATGTGTCTCTATTTCTGCCCTGCACACCGGTTCATCTGTACCATTTTTCTAGGTTCCACATATATGCATTAATATACGATATTTGTTTTTCTCTTTCTGACTTACTTCACTCTGTATGACAGTCTCTAGATCCATACACATCTCTACAAATGACCCAATTTCGTTCCTTTTTATGGCTGAGTAATATTCCATTGTGTATAGGTACCACATCTTCTTTATCCATTCGTCTGTTGATGGGCATTTAGGTTGCTTCCATGACCTGGGTATTGTAAATAGTGCTGCAGTGAACATTGGGGTGTATGTGTCTTTTTGAATTATGGTTTTCTCTGGGTATATGCCCAGTAGTGGGATTGCTGGATCATACGGTAATTCTATTTTTATTTTTTTAAGGAACCTCCATACTGTTCTCCACAGTGGCTGTATTAATTTACATTCCCACCAACAGGGCCAGAGGGCTCCCTTTTCTCCACACCCTCTCCAGCATTTGTTGTTTGTAGATTTTCTGATGATGCCCATTCTGACTGGTGTGAGGTGATACCTCATTGTAGTTTTGATTTGCATTTCTCTAATAATTAGTGATGTTGTGCAGCTTTTCATATGCTTCTTGGCTATCTGTATGTCTTCTTTGGAGAAATGTCTATTTAGGTCTTCTGCCCATTTTTGGATTGCTTTGTTTGTTTTTTTAATATTGAGCTGCATGAGCTGTTTATGTATTTTGGAGATTAATCCTTTGTCTGTTGATTCGTTTGCAAATATTTTCTCCCATTCTGAGGGTTGTCTTTTCATCTTGTTTGTAGTTTCCTTTGCTTTGCAAAAGCTTTTAAGTTTCATTAGGTCCCATTTGTTTATTTTTCTTTTTGTTTCCATTACTCTAGGATGTGGATCAAAAAAGATCTTGCTGTGATTTATGTCAAAGAGTGTTCTTCCTATGTTTTCCTCTAAGAGTTTTATAGTGTCTGGTATTACATTTAGGTCTCTAATCCATTTTGAGTTTATTTTTGTGTATGGTGTTAGGGAGCGTTCTAATTTCATTCTTTTACATGTAGCTGTCCAGCTTTCCCAGCACCGCTTATTGAAGAGACTGTCTTTTCTCCATTGTATATCTTTGCCTCCTTTGTCATAGATTAGTTGACCATAGGTGCGTGGGTTTATCTCTGGGCTTTCTATCCTGTTCCATTGATCTATATTTCTGTTTCTGTGCCAGTACCATATTGTCTTGATTACTGTAGCTTTGTAGTATAGTTTGAAGTCAGGGAGTATGATTCCTCCAGCTCCATTTTTTTCCCTCAAGACTTCTTTGGCTATTTGGGGTCTTTTGTGTCTCCATACAGATTTTAAGATTTTTTTGTTCTAGTTTGTAAAAATGCCACTGGTAATTTGATAAGGATGGCATTGAATTTGTAGATTGCTTTAGGTAGTATAGTCATTTTCACAGTATTGATTCTTCCAATCCAAGGACATGGTATACCTCTCCATCTGTTTGTGTCATCTTTGATTTCTTTCATCAGTGTCTTAAGAGTTTTCTGAGTACAGGTCTTTTACCTCCTTAGGTAGGTTTATTCCTAGGTATTTTATTCTTTTTGATATGTAGGCAAATGGGATTGTTTCCTTAATTTCTCTTTCTGATCTTTCATTGTCAGTGTATAGGAATGCAAGAGATTTCTGTGCATTAATTTTGTATCCTGCAACTTTACCAAATTCATTGATTAGCTCTAGTAGTTTTCTGGTGGCATCTTTAGGGTTCTCTATGTATAGTATCATGTCATCTGCAAACAGTGACAGTTTTACTTCCTCTTTTCCAATTCTTATTCCTTTTATTTATTTTTCTTCTCTGATTGCCATGGCTAGGACTTCCAAAACTATGTTGAATAATAGCAGCGAGAGTGGACATCCTTGTTTTGTTCCTGATCTTAGAGGAAATGCTTTCAGTTTTTCACCATTGAGAATGATGTTTGCTCTGGGTTTGTCATATATGGCCTTTATTATGTTGAGATAGGTTCCCTCCATGCCCAATTACTGGAGAGTTTTTATCATAAATGGGTGTTGAATTTTGTCAAAAGCTTTTCATTTAATAAAATTCTTGCTTGTGTTATCTTTGTTAGATTTATTCTTGTCACATTTATTATTATTATAAAGAACATGTTTTTAAATGTTATCTTCACACTGTTCATTGGTGTATGGACATACAATTTTTAATATTGATTTTGTTTCCAGCAACCTTGCTAAACTATATTAGTAATTGTAGTGAATCATCCATAGGGTTGATTCTCTTGGATTTCTCTACATAAATAGTCATATCTTTTGAAGTAACGACCATATTTTCTTCCTTTGAGTTTAAATGCCTTTTCTTTCTTTTTCTGCCCTGCCTGTAAGCCCAGTGTGATATTGACTCGTCATGGCCGTGGGCTTCCAGCCATGCCCCTTGGCAAGTGAGGCTTTCTGGAAGGTTCTATATTAAGCTAAGGAAGTTCCCTTCTATCACTAATTTGCTAAACTTTGAATTGATGCTAAATTTTATTTTTTTAATATTTAGTTTTGGCTGCGTTGAGTCTTCATTGCTGCGCACGGGCTTCCTCTAGTTGGTGGCGAGTACGGGCTACTCTTTGTTGCGGTGCGCAGGCTTCTCATTGCGGTGGCTTCTCTTGTTGCGGAGCACGGGCTCTAAGCATGCGGGCTTTAGTAGTTGTAGCATGCGGGCTGAGTAGTTGTGGCTCGCGGGCTCTAGAGCGCAGGCTCAGTAGTTGTGGTGCTCGGGCTTAGTTGTTCCACGGCATGGATCTTCCCGGACCAGGGCTCCAACCCGTGTCTTCTGCATTGGCAGGTGGATTCCTAACCACTGCACCACCAGGGAAGTCCCTAAATGTTCTCTTATCATCTAGTTCTGGTCAAGGTTTGGTTCTAAGATTATTCTGGTCCAGTAAACTAAGTTCAGAAGTATTCTCTGCTTTCCTTTTCTGTGGACCAGTTCATGTAAGGTTGGAATGATGCAATTCTTGAATATGTGGTTGAACTACCAGTGAAACCCTGGGCTGGAGCTTTCCTTATTTTTTAACTACTGATTCAAATTCCTTTATGGTCATAGGAATGTTCATTCAGGTTTTATGTCAGTTCTTGTCAGTTTTTCTAGAACTTGTAGATTTCGTCTGCTTTCAGGTTCATTGTATCATCTTGACATCTTTTTGCTTTCTGCAGTGTCAGCAGTTTAACGGCACTTTTGTCATTCCCAGTACTGTTCATATGTTCCTTTTCTCTTTATTTCCTTCCCTCTGCTTTCTTTGGGTCATTTTGGTGTTTTCCTTCTAACTTTTGAGGTATATCCTCTTTGCTAATAACATAAGCCTGTAAGGCTGAGGACTTCTCTCCAAGTGCTGCTTTAGCTGCATTCCACAAATTTGGATGGGTTGTGTTGGTGTGACCATGTGGTTCTAAATATTACCTAGCTTCCATTGTTTCTTGTTTGACCAATGAATTATTTAGCAGTGACTCTCTTAATTTCCAGCTCTGCGGGGAGTTTTGTGTGGTTGGTTGGTTTTGCCCCTTCCTCAGTGACCTTGGTCTAAGCGGGATGTCGGGCCTTTGAGACCTGAGACTAGCCCTGTGTCCACCACGTCTCTGCATAGATTTTCCTCCATCATTTCACTTTCTCAATAGCTCTCGGATGATTTGAGAAAGTTCTTTACGCTCTAGCCTAGGTTTCAGTTGTTCTTGGGAGCTAGTTCAGACTAGTTCAGACCAGCCGTCTCTAGTAGGAAGGTCAGCCAGATGTGAATCCACGTGGGATTTCACATTTCCTAGTAGCCACCTTAAGAAAGTGAAACAGAAACAGGTGGGATGAGTTCATTTGACCCAGCAGATCACAAACGTCAGCATGCGACCGGGAAGAAACCTCTGTGCTGCCTTTTACCTGGCGCCCCCTGTGCGTTGCACCTGTCACACTGTCCAGGCTCAGAGCAGCCGCGGGGCTCGTGGTCACCGCAGGACAGTGCAGGTCCAGCGCCCTCTAGCCATCTCTCTGTGTGTAGCCCGGTGCTGGGCCCTCTCTACCCAAAGGTCCTTCCTGTCCCCTCTACCTGCCCCGACCCCCCTTATTCCCCAGGAGACCCCGAGAGGCAGCCCCGCGTGGCCCCAGCATCTCCATGTGTCTCTTTTATGTGTGCGCCAGCGAGGGCGCGGCCACTGGGTTCAGGATCGTGCCACTGGGTTCAGGATCGTGTCACTGGCCAGGCCCAGGGCAGAGGGCCGTGTGGAAGGGAGGGAGGGAGGGAGAGCACGCATTGGCCTGAGCCTGCCTTCTGCTCGGGGGCAGGGCTGGGTCTGCCCAGCACAGGGATGGGCTGCTGTGGTGGTGCAAGGGTGCTCAGGGGCTGTTGCCTGCCTGTCTTCACGCCAGCCCCCAGGCTCCAGTGTGCGGGGCTTCTAGTCCCTTGGGGGCATCCGGGAGCCAGGTGTGGGGACAAGAATGGGGTCAGTGCCGAGATCCCGCTCACAGAGTGGGTGCGCGCCCCGTGGGGCCCTCGGCCAGCCTTGTCCTGGGTGCTGGGAGCAGAGCCGGGGCTCTCAGGGCACGTGCCTGGGGAGCGGTTAGGGGCCGGGAGGAAGTGCTCTGGAGGCTGCGGCCGTGGATTCCCAGTGGCTGTGCGCGTGGGCACCCTCGAGCTGCTCAGGCACCGGGGCTGGTTTTAAACTCCCCTCTGGGTGGGTTTGACAGGGACTCTGCTTGCAGTGGTTCCCATCTGGGTCTGTCTCCAGCATATCACCTGTCACCTGGCCCATGAGGCTTGCTGTACCTGGCTCTCTCCTGCTGGGTCGGGCCCCCTAAGCCAGCTGTTGGGTGTGGGGAAGAACAGGACCCCCTCCCCTCGAAGAGCCAGGCAAGAAGTGGGACACAGCCCGGCTGCCGAGTTGGGCCCTGCAGCCCTAGTCCCGGGGACAGGAGGGCCGAGGAAAGGTAGGCCTTGGGCCTGGAGGGCAGAGCTGAGGCTGCCTGTTGCCCCGAGCTGCTCGTAGGCCACCCCCACGGGGTGTAATTAGCACCGTGACAGGTGTGGTAGATAAGGTGTGCAGCCGGCCTCCACCCTGGGCCCCCAGGCCTAGCGCCCCCCACCCTGGTCCTCTGCCAGGATGGGTGGGCTGTGGTCAGCGCCCTGGGAATCCCCACCTCAGCCTGGCAGGACCCTCAAGCCAGGCCCTGCCCTCAGTCCAGGCCCAGAGCCGGGCTGGGTGGTGCCCTCGACCCCTGGGCTGCTCAGGGGCGTCTTCTTGACGGGTGGAGTGTGGGCCGCGGGGCCACTCTGGCCCTCGGGCCTCAGTCCCCCAACAGGAAGCCTTTGGCCCAAGCCCCACCGGGCGGAGCAGGCAGGGCCACCCCAGTGGCGCAGAGGCCTCCACTGGCTTGCCCAGCCACACCCCTTCTCCCCGCAGTGCAAGAAGAAGCACACGCTGCTGTGTCCCGACTTCTCCCGCAGGGGCGTCTGTCCCCGGGGCGCCCAGTGCCAGCTGCTCCACCGCAACCAGAGGCACCTCGGCCGGCGGGCAGCCACAGCCCCGGAGCCCAACACCACGCCCCCTAGGAGCAGGGCTTCCACCAGCCATGGGCCCAGGTGACGGGGACAGTGGGCGCTGCATGTGTAAGCGCGGGGTGGGGGGTGGTCAGGAAGGAGCCCCCCCCCAACCGCCACCACCCAGCTCTGTGGGCTTCAGACCCTAAAAGAAACCTCAGTCCAGAGTCAATCAAGTGACCTCGAGGTGCCCCACCCCCTGGTCCCCAGGCTGTGTGGAGCCAAGGGCATCCCTGGCCCAGACCAAGCTGTGCAGGGCTGCCCAGCCCCCGCCCTGGGGAGGAAGGTGGGGGCTTCTCAGCTGCCCCCTCCAACTCCCCAGGAGGGGAGGGTCCCAGGTGATGCTCACGGCTGGGTCCCCTGTTGTGCTCACCCCCCTGTGAGCGTGGGAGCCAGTGTGGACGAGGAAGGCTGCAGAAGGTGAGGACAGGGTCAGCGTGGCGTTGCTGCAGGCCCTGTAGCGCCACCAGCCTGTCCTTGGGCCCACGGCCAGCCTTGAACCCTCAAGGCGATGCCTGACGGCTGCCGGGGCGGGGCGACGCTGGGAGCCTTGCCGCCGGGACAGGCAGTGTACAGGTGGTCGGCCGCCCCACCCCCGACGACCGCCTGCCCCACGGCCGCCCACCCTCACGCCTCTGCTCCCCTTCCTTTCCCGCAGGAAGTCTTTGGCCGCCCAGCGCCCCACCAGGCAGACGTCCAGCTGCCCCACCTCCGCGGCAGCCGGCTCGGCCTCCCCACCGCCTTCCCCACTGCTCTTAGCTGCAGCCTCAGCCTCTTCTTCCTCTGTCTCCTGCCCCCCCTCCTCCTCCCCTCCGTCCTCCCCCTCCCGCCCCTCCCCCTCCTCCCCCTCCGCCTCCCTGCCCCTGGACCAGGAGGAGCCGTCTCTACCAGAGGAGGCTGCCTCGGCGGGGACGGGCTCCGGCAGCCTCTGCAGGCTGCCCTCCTTCATCTCCCTGCAGTCCTCGCCAAGCCCAGGAGGCCAGCCCAGGGCCCCGACCCCCAGGAGCAGCCCCACCAAGGACTCAGGTAGGCAGCCCGCCCGCCGGAGCCCAGCCTGCACTCTTGCAGTGCCCGCCTCAGACCCACTGGGTCAGAATCTCTAGGCGGGGCCTGGATGGTTCCGGAGAGCTGGCGTGGGCTGGGTGCTGCTGTGCCCTGTCCCTGGCTTGGCAGGTGTGCACCTGCGGGGGCCCACAGGGGCAGGGCCGGCGAGGTGCGAGCACAGCAGCGCCGCCTGCACAGACCGCCCCAGCCGAGGGCTGATTTAATTAGAAAGCACCCATTTCTGTTAATTTGTTCTGGAAGATCACTGCACGCTCCTGGAGAGAACAGATGTTCCCTCTCCCCCGATGAACATTTGGGGCTTGGTAAATGGCTCCACTCAGCCTTGTTTAGGAGAGAAAAGAGGATTTTATGGCTGCAAACGACCCTTTCTGTAAACATTTTACAGCTCTCTGCGCGTTTGAGTGACGATAAACCCCACGCAGCTCGGCGGGCTGCAAATTTGCGACCATACGGCTATCATTTTATTGTCATATTTCACGGTTGTAGCGTTAATGGAAGACGCTTGCTGCAGCCTTTTCTAACAGCTCTGCTGAGCTCGCTCACACGCCTGCTCACAGCCCCCGCGTCACGGGCGCCAAGCTGCGGCCAGGCCCTCCACCTGCCCACCCGGCCTGGCTGGTCACCAGCTCCTTCCATCGGGAGGACACACTGGGGCATGGGGGGAGGGAGCAGACAGCCCGAGGCAGCCACCTTTGAAAATTCTTTTTTTTTTTTTTTCTTTTTTAAGTAAGATAAGGAACCCTGCAACCAGCCCCAGAATCAGAGGAAGCAGGCAGGGTGGGTGAGAGGCTGCAGACCCCCACTGGCCTGGGGGCCCCCATCAGCCTCCTTCCCTGCTCAGGCCTTGCCGACCTCCCGGGAGCTGGAAGGACAGGAAGAGGGGGGCCAAGGCCCTCAGGCAGAGGCCGGTGGAGTCTGCAGGCCGGGGGCCCTGGCTGGCTGGGCTGACCTCTAGGCACTGGCTTGGCTGAGCCGGTGACTGGGGTCCTCGGCCCTGAAGTGGGGTCCCAAGAGGAGAGGCGGGCTGGCAGGGGGCACGTGGACAGTGCCGTGCCGATGGGCAGCCACACGGAGGCGTCTGTGGTCAGTGGGGCTGCTGGCCTGGAGTGTTCACAGGCGGGGAGGGGCATTGGCGCCCAGTGAGCACGGGCCACACAGGGCAGGAGCCTGCTCTGCTGTGGGAAGCCTCTCCCACCGCGCCCCTCCCGCCCCGGCATGTCACCCTGCACAGGGGCCTCAGCCCCGCCCCTCACCCAGCAACTGCTCACACGCACCCTGGCTTTTCACATCAGGGGCTCCGTCTGGCAGCCTCAGACTTGTCCAGGTGCGAGCCTGTGCTGTCTGCGTGCAGGCCGCCTGCACCTGGTGTTTATAGCTCCGCCTGCAGACTGCTGTGGCTCCCGCCGTGGCCCACCCACTCCCCAGGGGCTGCCCCACCTGGCAGGCCTCTGCTCCCCCACCCAGGGCAGCTCTCAGCCCCACAGGCCAGGCCTGCGCCCTGCTAGACGCCGGACCCCAGGGAGGACAGTGGGTGGTGGACGAGAGGACGACCGTGTCAGAGCCCCTCCCCACGGCTAGCGGTCCCCGACCCAGAAGCTTCGGGAGGCGGGGCGTTCCTCCTGGCTGGGGGGCTTCTGGTGCCTGACCTCTGCCCCTCTCGGAACAGGGAAATCACTGCACATCAAACCCCGTCTGTGAGGGCCCAGGGAGCCGGCCCACGCCTACCTCAGCCCTTCATCCCTGGAGAGGAAGGAGGCTCTGCCCGCCACCGCCCCAGAGGAGGGACCGCTTGCCACAGAGCGCCCCCCATGGGCTGCAGGGCCGTCGCTCTGCCCGCCTGGCTCCCAGCCCTGCGAGATCAGTGCCCAGGCCTCGCCTCCCTCGGGCTGGGCTCCACCCACCCGCCCACCCCTGGGTCCTCAGCCTTGCCCCGAGGGGTGCCCGGCAGAGCTCACCCCCAGGCCCGTCCCCACTGTGGGTGTGGCAGCGGCCATGCAATGCGCACCCCCCCACCCCCACCCCGGTCCTCCCGCAGGCCTCCTGCCCAGGGAGAGACTGCCGGGCAGGCCTCCCTGGCGGGCGTTTTGTGTTCAGCAATAAAGGTTCTGTCCTGTGTCCTCGTGGCTGTCCTGCCTGCCACCCCACTGCTGCCCGGCCTGCTGAGCATGGCTCAGGTGGACGCACACTACCCAGGGGCCCCAGAGCCTCCCCAGGGGTGCCACCCCAGGGTGTACCTGGAGGCCTGAGATTGAGGGGAAGGTGAGGGGCAGGCCACAGACCCCCCTCCAGTGGCCCCCACTCAGTCTCCACCTGCCCACCTGGCCCTGGCGAGGCAGAGGCACAGCCCCTCCGTGCCTTCGGGCAGGAACGTGGGCCACTTCCCTGCCGCCCCAGGATGGCTCAGAGGGTTGGGGCAGCCTGTCCCCCACGGGTAGGCCAGTGTGATCTGTGGCTGGGAGAGACCCAGGAGGGGCCTGGCTGCCTGTTGGATGCCACAGCCTGGGGCCAGAGGACCTGCCCCAAGCTGTCACCAGGCCTGGGACAGGGCGGCCCAAGGGAGGAGGCAGCGTCTCTGGCCCCAGGGCCTGGGGAGCCCTGGCTGAGGGCACGGGGGCCTCGGACAGGGTCTGGCCCCCTGCTGGATGCCACTGCCCAGGCTTAGAGGGGTGCATGGCCACTCCGGGTATTTACCCCTCACCCCCAGGGAAGTGAGCTGTGCTCCCCCTGGTGAGCATGTGCCAACAGCCTCCCTTCTGGGGTGGCCGCCCGTGCCTGCAGCTCTGTGTCAGTTGGCTGCCGCCCCGGGGTCCGCATCACAAGCCACCCCGCGCGCTGGGGGCCCTTTGCTCCCCAGCCTGCACCCTCGCACTCTGCCTGGAGTCGGGTCAGCTGCACGGCCACGTGTCCTCCACGTGCTCCTTCTGGGCCCAGGTTGTAAGGGCAGCACTGGCTGAAGGGTAAGAGGGCCACCCGTGTGGGTGCAGCTCGGGCCTCCGCCCACACTACATCCTCGAGGGTCGCATTGGCCAAAGAAGGCCCCTCGGCCCAGCCCCGGCTCGGGAGGGATGGACACTCCACCCCGGGAGGCCAAGGTGAGGATCCGGGGGTCCTGCTCTCCACCAGTCCTTGTCTGTGTGATGGCACGTCCCTGCGGCAGCCCCAGAGGTGACAAGAACCAAGGCCAGTTCGTGGCAAGGGTCCTGCCCAGCGTCAGCGTGCGGTGGCGCTGCTCAATCTAGTGGAGCAGGGGTCCCCTCGTCTCGTGCTGATCGCTGGGGCCTGACGTGTGCCAGTTCAGCAGGATGGTGGATTCTGGAGTCAGACCCAGCTGTGAAGAAAGGGCCCCCAGGGGCTTCCGTGGTGGCGCAGTGGTTGAAAATCCGCCTGCCCGTGCAGGGCACATGGGTTCGAGCCCTGGCCCGGGTAGATCCCACATGCCGCGGAGCAACTGAGCCCATGCGCCACAACTACTGAAGCCCGTGCGCCACAACTACTGAAGCCTGCACGCCTAGATCCTGTGCCCCGCAACGAGAGAAGCCACCGCAATGAGAAGCCTGCTCACCGCAATGAAGAGTAGCCCCCGCTCGCTGCAACTAGAGAAAGCCTGCACGCAGCAACGACCCAACGCAGCCAAAAAAATAATTAACTAATTAATTAATTAATCTTAAAAAAGGGCCCCCAGCCCGTCAGGGAACTGAGTGGACCAGCTGTGGGCCATCTAGCTTCCCCAGCCTGGCCCCGCGGGCAGATGTATCCTCATCCGGCCACCCCTCGGGTGAACTGCCCTTTGCTTTAGCGAGGCAGGTCGTGCAGCCTCTCAGGTGATGGCTCCAAGGACAGGGAGCCGTGGCCGGCAGGCCCTCTAGGTGAGGCCTGAAGTCAGGTGACCCGCAGGTGGCGTGGACCTGGTCCACCGCATGAGGGTCCTCAGAATCTGGGCCCCTAGCCCCAGGGGAGGCGAGGCATCCGAGGTGGGGGGCGCACTGGGGAGGCCTGGGGGCCGCGAAGGTGACCCCCACGTGGAGTCCGGAGGAGGTGCTGCCTGGGCAGGGGCCCGGCCTCTCCTGGGGGCTGGGAGGAGTTGGAAGGGGGCGGGTGAGGCTCTCCAGCGGCCTGAGCCCTTCCCCAGGGAGGCACCGCCCACCCCGCAGAGTATGCAGACCTGGTTCCTCACTTTTCATCTCTACTTTTTTTTTTTTTTTTTTTTTTTGCGGTACGCGGGCCTCTCACTGTTGTGGCCTCTCCCGTTGTGGAGCACAGGCTCCGGATGCGCAGGCTCAGCGGCCATGGCTCACGCACTCCGCGGCACGTGGGATCCTCCCGGACCGGGGCACGAACCCGTGTCCCCTGCACCGGCAGGCGGACTCCCAACCACTGCGCCACCAGGGCAGCCCCCTGGTTCCTCACTTTAGAGTGCTGATGAGCCCCTGGGTGGGGAGAGCACCAGCCGGCTGCGCTCTGAGCTCAGGAAGAAATCCCCGGAGGGAGGGAGTGGGACTGAGCAGAGGCCTTCAGCTGGGCCCTGCCCGAGGCTGAGCGGCACCTCTGACCCCAGCCTGGAGAGCCTGGGGCCGGCTGTTCAGGATGGGAGTCTTGGGGCTTCACCTTGTGACTTCCATGAGGCAGCTCGGTAGCGGCTGTGCAGACCCTGCAGCGCCGCACTTTGTGATGGAGCGTTTAACCCTTGCAACAGGACTTGCCCAGAGCCCAGGGCGCTGAGCTGGGACTTTGATGCAGCACTGCCCATGGGCGGTCCTGTGGTCCCCAGAGGCGGCACCACAGGCACCTGATCCTCCACAGCATCAGGCCAAGCCCCCTCGACCCTTCCCTCTCTCACCTGCTGTGGTGGCCCCTCCCCATCGGGCGGGCGGGGCTCCTCCAGAGGCTCTTGTCTCTGGGCTGGCCACCTTGGGGCAGTCATGGGGTGCAGGGAGCCAGGGCGGCCTCCAGCCCCCCGAGCCCGGGGCCTTGGTCCCTCAGACTCTGAGAAATGGTCCTGACCACCTGAGGGAGCTTGGGGGTCTCTCCCCAGAGGAGCCTCCAGACTAGAGAGACAGAGAGAGAGACACACACACACGCGCGCGCACATGCACCCACCCCTGACCTTGAGACCCTAGCCCTGCGGGACTCCTGACTACAGCACTGAGAGAATAAAGATGCTGTTTGAAGTTGCTGGACTTGTGGTGATTTCCTGCACAGCAGTGGGAAACGGATAATTTACTTATTATTTTATGGTTTATTTCCTGCTCTCTCATCCCCACTCTGGTAGACTGTATTTGCCAAAGATGCTGTACCTGTGTAGTGTTTTTCCTCTACGTGACCTGTAGGAGACTGTGTCTGTGCCCCCCTGGGATGTGGGCTGAGCACTGCTGCACCTCACAAAAATGCCAGGCACGTCCGCCAGCCTCTCTTGGACACTCCCTCTGGGAACCAGCCGCCATGCTGTGAGGAAGCCCAACCAGTCAGCTGCCGTGTGGAGATGCCAGTCCAGCTACAGCCCCCATTATCTGCCAGCCATCAGCTGTCCAGTCACTCTAGCCTTCAAGTCCTCCCAGCTGTCGGGGTCAGAGAGAGCCGTCCAGCTGCACCCAGGACGAACCGTCCACTGCAGAGCCCATGAGCACAGTATTGGCTGCATCATGCTTCCCACACACCAGGGCCACCTCCCTGGTGAAAGGCAGTGGACACTGCCCTCGGGCAGGCAGCCTGGCACACAATGTGCTCAGTAAAGACTCCTGGGGTACATTTACTGACGAGCCCCACGGGTGCATCCTGTGGAGTCCCATGGCTTCAGGTGCTAATTGGTGGGTGTGAGAGGCCCCCAGAGGACGTGGTGGCACTGGATGGGAAGAAGGCGATCGTTTTCTGGGCAACATGGAATTGGCGTGTTCTCTCCCAGCCTCCACTGTCCAGGGAGCTGAGAGGACAGCCATGGCCGGGGCACACAGTGCACCTGTATGATGTTTCTGTGGCCTTCTACCAGCCATTCCTGGCAGACAGGATGGACCCTGGTCCCTCGTGGCCTCTGCTCCCCAGACCCTGCTGTGAGCGCCTCCTTGAACTTGCCCCACCCCAGGCCAGCAAGTGGCAAAGAGGAGTCTGAAGAGAAAGGAGCCAGCCTGGAGCCCACCACCTGAGTCAGGAAGGGGCAGCACCTTCCCTGGGCTGGGAGAGCCTGTCTTGCCCACTGTGCAGGGCGCCGGGTGGTCGGGCGAGCCCTCCAAAGCCTGCATACGGGGACTCGGCCCCTTTCCCACCTGCCCGGCTGTGACTAACGAGAGAAGAAAGCTCAGCTGAGACCATGCAGAGTCAGGGAGCACACAGGGCTCCCCAGGCTCGGGGACCGCCAGGAGCTGAGGCCAGGCCTGCTGGCCCAAAGACCTTCTAGGAAGCCAGTCCGACCCCGAGGCAAAGTCCAGGACCAGGGAGCTTACCAGGTGCCTAAGCCAGTCAGAGACATGGGTACCCTGCTTGGTCCCAGGCTGCCCCGAAGGCCCCCGTGCCTCTCCCCAGTTCTGAATGCAGTCTCTGCAGCAGGCCTTGCACTGGGTCCCCTTCCCCAGTGGAGGGAGTGAATGAGCGACCTGTGTGTGTGACAGAGTGAGGGGCTGGCTGGCTCTGGGCTGGGGCGGGGGGGCGGGGCCCAGCATCCTTGAGCATCACGTTTTGGGGCTGGATGTGGCGGGAACTGTCCCTGACTTGGTGTGGCTGAGCAGAGGACTCGAGGAGGTTCAGGGTGGGCCTTACTGCGTGTCTCAGGACGAGACGGGACGACTGGGCGGGAGGGGGGTGCCACAGAGCCCAGGCGCGGCTGTAGGTCGGCGCCCCTCGGCCTGAGGCCAGGAGCTGTGAGGAGGGCCCCCATGTGCACAAGCTTGGGACCAAACCCGTAGCTGGTCCAGCGGCCTGGCTGGAGCCACAGTGTGAGGGGCAGAGGCCAGGTGGCCAGACACAGCAGCCCAGTGCAGACGCGCTCTCCCCCTCAGACAGGCAGACGTACCACCAGCTCGCCATCACCCCTCTGAACGCCGAGGGCTTTAAAGGGAGCCCCAGACCTGGCAACGCATCTGGCCTAGAGCCCAAACCCCTGGCCTGGGGCCTGTGTTCTGCCACTTGCTGGGCCATCCCTGTGGGACGGGTCCTTGTTCTCCGCATGGCCCCGCCTCACAGCCCAGCCCCACCCAGAGGGACGTGGGGGAAAGGAGGAAGGGGCAAGAGGTGCCCACTGTGCAGATGGGGCCGGGCCACCCCCATGACATCTTAAGAAGTGCGGTCTCACTCCCCATTGTATGACACTTTTCTTATTATAAAATATTAGATATTCATGCCAGGAACAAGGTAAAAACCCTGGTAGATAAACGCCCCCAGCACATGGCTAGGCTGCCCCTGGTGATGTCTTGCCCACAGTCCCTCCAGACTTTTGCTTCTATGCGCATAGATGGTTGCATCTAAGACTGAGTTTTTAGATTATAAAAGTCACATAACAGTAAAGAGAATTGGGGGCCTCTCTGGGTCATGCCCTCCCATCTCAGCTGACCCTGGAGGGCCGTGGCAGGGACCGCCCCCTGCTATGGGCGCACCCACTGCTCCACCGTTCTTTACCTTGTCACCGCGCCTTGGGCAATAGGCGCACCTCCGCTCCCTGAGCCCAGCCCTCCCGGTTTCTCCTCGCACTGGAGGCTCCCCACCTCCGCCGCCCCAATCCCCGCCCCCGCCCAGCTCTGCGCCACAACCCCCGCCAAGAGGCCAGACCTGGGCAGGTGGGCAGCTGGAGCCCGGACGCCTAATGCGGTGCTGGCCTGGCGGCCCTCTGGCCCTGAGTGCCCCTCCCACCCCGGGTCCCTCCAAGGCCTCACCCGTCCCGCGGCTCAGGCCCCCGTCCTAGGGTCCCTGGCGCCCCCCCTTCGCCGGCCTGCGCGCGACTGCCTCCCCACCTGCGCCGCACACCCTTGGAGGCGGGCGTCCCGCGGTGGATCCCGCCGCACGGAGGTGCCAGCAACTTTGTTGACTAAATTCCTGAACCCGCCTGAACCGCGGAGCTAAAAATAACCGGCGCTCCCGCGCAGCGCCCGGCCAGGCCGCGCAGTGTCACCCGTGTCGGGAGACCGGAATGTCCCGGCGCCACCACGCTAGCGGGGCTGGACGCGGGCTCCTGGGAAGAGGCTGCCGGGTCACGGCCAGCTGGGCTGCAGGGGAAGGAGGCACCGAGGAGCACCCCTTGGCTCCCCGAAACTCTGTGGCCGCCCCGTCGCGGACGCGAGGCCTCGGAGGCCTCGGCCCCGGTCCCGCGAGCCCCGCGCGCCCCGCGCGCCCCGCGCCCTCTGCCCGTGCAGTCCCCCGAGGCGGCCACCAGAGGGCCCTGCCCCTCCTCTCCCTGGCGGCGGGTCACCACCCCTTCCCACAGCTGTTCCCCGCAGGAGATTGACAGCTGGGCTCCGGGTTGCCATGGGGATAGGCAAATGAGAGCGACGGGTCTGGGGCTCCGATTGGCCCGGAGGCGCGTACCCCTCCCAGAAAGGCGGGCCCAGGCGCCCGGCACTATAAGGGGGAGCGCACGGCTCGGCGCTCGGCGGTGGAGGCGGGGCCGGGCTGTACGCGGGCGGAGCGAGGGGAACCCGAGCAGCCGGAGGCGGTGGCCGCACCGCCACCCGCCGGGCCACCGCCCGGCCGCCGGCTCGGGAACAGGGGACCGCGGCCGGCCTGCACCCGCCGGGGAGCGACCCAGGGCTGCCCGAGAGGCCCTACCGGCGGCGTCCCCAGTGGCCACCCCTGAGTTGGCTGCGTGAAACTTTTCCCCGCGCGCTTCGGCTCGGAGCCCGCGCCTCTCGCCACCGCCCCCGCAGGGACCCGCCGCCCGTGGGGAGCGAAGGGGGGGGAGAGGCCCGTGGCTCCCCCCCCGCCTCCTGTTGGGGCTCAGCCGGGCGAGGCGGCGGGCCCCCCCGGGCGATGGCCGTGGAGCTGACGATGGGCGCCGAGCTGCCCAGCAGCCCGCTGGCCATCGAGTACGTCAATGACTTCGACCTGATGAAGTTCGAGGTGAAGAAGGAGCCGCCCGAGGCCGAGCGCTTCTGCCACCGTCTGCCGCCCGGCTCGCTATCCTCGACGCCGCTCAGCACGCCCTGCTCCTCCGTGCCCTCCTCGCCCAGCTTCTGCGCGCCCAGCCCGGGCACCGGCGGCGGCGCGGGGGGCGGCGGCGGCGCGGCGCAGGTCGGGGCTGCCCCGGGGCCGGCAAGCGGGGGCCCCGGCGCCGTCGGGGGCGCCTCGGGGAAGCCGGCGCTGGAGGATCTGTACTGGATGAGCGGCTACCAGCACCACCTGAACCCCGAGGCGCTCAACCTGACGCCCGAGGACGCGGTGGAGGCGCTCATCGGCAGCGGCCACCACACCGGGCACCACGGTGCGCACCACCACCCAGAGGCCGCCGCGGCCTACGAGGCCTTCCGGGGCCAGGGCTATGCGGGCGGCGGCGGCGCGGACGACATGGGCGCCGGCCACCACCACGGCACGCACCACGCCGCCCACCACCATCACCACCACCACCACCACGGCGGCGCGGGCCATGGCGGCGGCGGCACGGGCCACCACGTGCGCCTGGAGGAGCGCTTTTCCGACGACCAGCTGGTGTCCATGTCCGTCCGCGAGCTAAACAGGCAGCTCCGCGGCTTCAGTAAGGAGGAGGTCATCCGGCTGAAGCAGAAGCGGCGCACGCTCAAGAACCGCGGCTACGCTCAGTCGTGCCGCTTCAAGCGGGTGCAGCAGCGGCACATTCTGGAGAGCGAGAAGTGCCAGCTCCAGAGCCAGGTGGAGCAGCTGAAGCTGGAGGTGGGGCGCCTGGCCAAGGAGCGGGACCTGTACAAGGAGAAATACGAGAAGCTGGCCGGCCGGGGCGGCCCCGGGGGCGCGGGCGGAGCCGGCTTCCCGCGGGAGTCCTCGCCGGGAGTCGGGGCCAAGGGCGCTTCCGACTTCTTCCTGTGAGCACCAGACCCCGAGCCCGCGCCGCCGCCGAGAAGAGGCTCGCGCGGGCGGCCCGGGGCCTCGGCTCGGACTCCGCGGCCCAGGGCGAGGACGCATGGCCGGGCCGAGGCGCCCGCCGCGCGCGGGCGCACGCGTTAACGCCGCCGCCTCCGGCCGGGCCGACCCCGCGAGCCCCGCTGCGGCGTCTGCAGGCTCCGGACTGCAGGCCCCTTCCGCGGCGCGGCCTCCTCGCTCCCGGCCCGCGCACCTTACCGGGTGGCCGTCCTGACGCTGCCACGACTCCTCTGCTCGGAGCGCGGCGATTCCCGGGAGAGTTGGGCCGGGTCGAAGTCCTTCCTGGCGTCCGCTTGTACATACGTGAGATGCGGTTCTGCGCCCGACCTCACCCGGACCGCCGCGAGGGTCTCCGCCGCCGCCCCGCGCTCCTTCGCGCTCCTTCGTTTCCTTTCTTTTGGCCTCCCTACCCTGCCCTTTTCTACTCCTTTTTAAAGCGGTCTTATTTTCGAAGTATTTATATTTATTTTGTTCGGTGATTAGAAAAGAAAACCCTAGAGGAAGCTCCCTGCTTCCCGGCCGGGGTTGCCCTCGGACGTCGCGTGTCCCAGCATGTGTCGCTCGCTCGGAGGGGCCTGGCCCCTGCCTGCCCTCCTGCCTGCCTAGCCCCCACCCTGCCACTGGCGTCCCCTAGAGATTGAAGCCGAGGAGAATTATCTATGCTGTGTTCAGTCCTGCTGCCCTACTGTACTCCACGGGGGGAGGGGGGTGGGAGCTGGCCCGGACTCCCGAGCTGCTATTTCTCTATGCACCAGATCGTATTTATGACTCCCGGGAAAGTATATCTTATTTTAACCCTCAAGAGAAGTGAAAGAAGAAAAGTAATGCACAGTATTTCTAGCAGAAAAACAATTTTTTTTAAAGAGGAGGTTTCGCCTGATTCTCCTGGCATGGGGGCGGGTGGAGAAAGTGTTTTTGTTTTAATTTAAAATGTGTTTCGTTTTTTGTGGATTCTTCTTTTAAGAGCTGATCACTTTTTGGAGTAGCCGGAAGAGAGGGTGGGGAGGCCGGTGTTCTGGCCCCTGCAAGCCCCCAGCCCCGGACTGCAGCCCATCCTGCACTCCTTCAGCGCCTGCTTCTGCTGGGTGCAGGAGACTCCAACTCGTTGCAAGTTTCGTTGTGTTGTTGTATTTCGTTGGGTTCTTTTTCCTTTTGCTACGAAACTGAAGAAAGAAAAACACACACAAAATAAATCCGTTTAGATCCAAAAGTCACTGGAGCCTGGCTGGTTTTTCTGTGGCTTTCGTTTTTGCCATATTTCTTCCTGAATAGAAAGAAAAGGAGGTCCCTGAACTGGGCCCTGCCTTAGCTCTGGGTGACCCGCCTGGGCCGACAGGGAGAGATTGACCAGAGTTGTTAAAAAAGGCTGCTGTCAGGGCCCGACCTGAAGGCACCTGCCCTGCCACCCCTGGGCTGCCCCACTGGGAGGAGGGCTGCACAGGGCGGCCCTGGCCCCGCTAAGGCAGGACGCGGCCCGGTGCGTGAGGCCGTCCTTGGTGGTGACCCCACACACAGCGCCGATGCGTCCTGGTGGCAAGCGCTGTCCTCAGCTCTTCTGAGCCTGAGGTCTCCCACCTGAAGGGCCGAGGCCTGGACTGCGAGGGCACCAGGGAGGGCAGCACCTCTGGAAACTTCACGCTAAGAGCTGGGGCCACGTGAGATACTTGACCGTTACCTCTGTTCACAACGGGAGGGGGGGTGGAGTCCGGTGAAGTCTGTGGTTTGCACGTTTGGAGAAGAGCTTGCCACGGAACTTGCCAAGGCTCCCCGCTTTTCTGTCTGGGGACAGCAAGGCTCCTCCTCGGGGCTGGGACAGCTGCAGGTCCCGCGAGGATGTCGCCTGAGTTTGTTTTAGTGTCTCTGTCTGCAAGACAGAGAAAAGCCGAGGGCTGCCCCCTCCCTCTTTGCCATAGAATGAAACTTAGAACCGAGAGGTTGGGTCTCCGTGAGGGTTTGAGCAAAATCCCCAAACCCAGGGGCTGAGTCCTCCAAGGCTCAGGGAGGGGAGCGAGCTGCCCTCTCCGCGGGCAAAAACGCTGGAGCAGAGAGAAGTAGAAGTGTGGGCGTGGGGGAGTGAGTTAAGGGGACCAGGTGGGGAGACTGCAGCGTGGCGAGGGGGAGGGGGAGCACCCGGCGGGGCCCAGCCAACCTCAGGACGGCCCCGCGACTCAGACGCCTGCCGACGACGAGGGGCCCAGAGTCTGGGTGCGTGCGAGGGCCGGTCCGCTGGCTGGTTTTGATGAGGGCACCTTAGTTTCCACTGCTGCTGCCTGAGGGGCCATTGGAGAGCCATCCTCCGGGCAGAGAAAGCGGATGGAGGCTGAGGGCCGGGCAGCCTGACGGTCTTCTTTTGCGGGGAGGGGTTGGTGGGCAGGGAGCCGCGCTCATCCGTCTCCCTCCAGCACCCCAGGCCTCTCAGAGCCCAGTACTCGGGGCCTGGACAGGGCAGTGGGGCTGGGGTGGGGCGGGGAGGCTCGGGAAGTACCCCCGCCCCCGCGCCCCAGTGCTTGGGTTCCTCTGCAGGGAGGGGCTGAGTGCTGGGTTTGGTTTCACTTTCTTCTATTTTCTTTTGCTTTTCCCTCCCTGCTTCCCTCTTTCTTTTTCCTTCCTTTCTTCCCCCACCTCTTCTTTCCTCTGGTTTTCCCTCTGGGATAAGATGGAGAAGACAAATGAACATGGAGGACAGGGAAACTATTGGGGGAGGCAGGAGGAATGCTTACTTTTGTGTTTAGAGACAGATCTTTTCCAAAAAGCTTTCAGGGGATCCACGAACTCCTGCAGGAAAGCAGCCAGCCTGTGGAAAGCATCTCTGAGTCCCTGGAGCACCTCTGAGTCCTCCAGGAGTGCAGAGCTTAGGCCCCCTACCTGCTCCCTCCTCCTAGCTGGGCGCCGTCGGGCAGGTGCTGGGGGCGGAGCTTCTGCCCGCGGGGGAGGTGCTGCTGCAGCCGGGGGCGGGGCGGGGCCCAGGGGTGGGGCCGGGAGAGGGAGGTGCGTGGTGGACCGACTCCACCTCACTGGGCCTGGGGCCACGAGAGTAGGGGGACCACAGGCGTGTGACAGCCAGTGCTCAGGTGTGTCTCTATCTGCCTGTTGAGTGTGATGTGACTTGTGTCCCTGTAGGTGTGGGGAGGGCAGGGCAGCACCGAGATCCCTGGAGCCACCTGGACTGGTCTGAGAGGGAGCTGGCGGGGCAGCGAGGCCCCCGCCTGGGGTAGGGGTGACTGCAGTGTCCAGGCTGCAGGACGAGCCTCCACTCAACGCCCAGGTCCCTGGGCTGCTGTGCCCGCCTGGATGTTCAGGGGGCCGTGGTGGTACCCTTGCCTCGGACACTCCTGGCAGGGCCTATCCCAGAGCCTCTCACCTTGTCAGCTCACACCTCCATCCTCTGCCCTCCGGACGGGGGCTCCCCAGAACCAGCATACAGGCAGAATCTGCACCTAGCGGCCTTGGGGCCCCAAGCACCCTGGCCACCCCCTGACCCTGCCCCCACCTCTGGGGGGATCCATTCTTCATTCCTTTGTTACTTCATTCAGTTGGACTCCCAACTACTCTGTGCCAGGCCCGGTGGGGACCACAGCAGGGACCAAAATGACAGCCCTCACCCGGCGTTCCAAGGGAGAGAGACAATCACCCACCCAGTAAGCAAGTTCCTTAGACGGCAGCAGCGGCTGAGTGCCTGGAGGAAAGGAGGGGGTGGCGGTTGGGGGGGGGTGGTCTAGGACATTAGAGCAGATTTGGGGCAGCCTGGAAGGCAGCATGAGGACCTCGTGTTCCCAGAGGGCCCAGGAGTCGGCCTCTGGAGGCCTGGGGGCTGAGTGAGCGGACTGTGACCCGTGGCCCTGGAGAGGACAGGGCAGCATACACACACACTGGACACGTGCACACTCATTACACTCGACATACACAGATCCACACGTAGATGACCGCGCAGCTGTGGCTCCCACACACGCACTCAATGCACTCCACACACTCCCCCGCATGGCTGCCCCACTGCGGGCGGTGGGTGGCACGGTGGAGTCCCTCTCCCCCACCCTCACCTCTCCCCCACCCTCACCTCTCCCCAGCCCTCGCCCACCACAGCTGTGCTCACTGCCGCCCGCTGGGATCCCCAGGGCCACCCCTGCACCCACAGCCCCAGCTCCCAGCCCAGGGAGGCTGCCTGAGCTGAGGCCCCAGCACCCCACACCCCATCCGGGCCCTGCTCCGCCCCTGCATTTCAGGCCCTCACCCCACACACAGAGCACCCAGCTAGGCCTCATCTTCCCCTTGTGCGAGGATCCCTACACCCCAAACACAAGCAAACAGAGCACAGCTGCTGCCCTCATCCTCCAGCTGGTTAAGGATTCCAGGAAAAACCTGAGCTGGGATTCGAGGGGACCGAGATGGGCCCTGGGCCCCTTCCCCAGCTGCTGGCCCTAGGGGATGCCCAGGGCTGCTCGGTACTGGGGCCCCCACTTCTGTTCGCAGTCGGCAGCGCCCCCCTCCCCCGCCTCTCTCCATTTCCACACCAGCCCAGCCCTCTGCAGCGGAAGGCTGTCCGCTGGCCCCTCCCCGGCCTCCTATTTATAGCTGCTCCTGGGTGGGGCCGGCCAAGGCCAAGGTGTCCTCTTCCCTGGCCTCCCCCCTCCCCAGGATGGGCGCACACACAGACACGCACACGCAGGTAGACACAGCCACACGCGTGGGCTGAGACGTGCAAATGCACAAACCCACATACACACGCACACACAGGACTGGACGTGCTCAGGAGCACACAGATCCAGGAAACCATGACAGCACACGCGGGACCTGCACAGACACACACAGGGACCGCATGGGTTTTCTGTCCCGGGCCTAGGCCCTTCACCCTGGCCTGTGACCTCATGAGCTCTGACACTGGCCACCCCAGGGAAGTGCCACCCTCAGCTATTGCCCAGCCCCAGACCGTACAGCTGCCCCACCTGCCCCTTTATCCTCTCTCTCTGGCCAGCCTGGGTCCTCTGTGCCACTAGTGAGGTTCCAGATGCCCTCCAGGATGGAGGCCCCCTCCCACTGCCTGGGCTAAGAGCAGAGGCCTCTTCAGGCTCACCTCGCGTCACCCCCATGTGGTAAAGGCCAGGCCCTGCCCCAGTGGGAACCATCACCAGTTGCACTGGACTGGGGGCTCCATGTCCAGAATTCACTCTCTCAGTGGCTACCAGGTCCAGACCCGGGCTGGGCCTGCGTGATGCCTGGCTGGCCTGGCCTAGAAGGGCGCAGGGAGCTGTGAAGGATTCTCAGCTGCAGACTGACCTGTGGGGAACTGGTGGGGCCGGGGCTGTGTGACCTGCCCACCAGGCAGGGCTGGGAGCCTGGGGCCCAAGGAAGGGTCAAACCATCCCGTGGCACTGGCCCTGGGACTCTCTGGCCCCAGGCCGAGGGACTTGGGACACGGTGAGCACTGGGCGTCAGGACAAGTCACCCAGACCCCAGTGGGCCTGGGTCTTCTCACCTCTAGCCGCTCGGGGAAGCAGACAAGTGGCGGTTTGAGCTGGCCACAGAGATGACGGGCTGCGTTGTCCCCAGCACTTGAGGGGACAGTTGGGAGACAGGGAAGGGCCACCAGTCCCGTGGAGGTCCAAAGCTGCCCCCCCAGCCCGTAGCCCTGCCCGCGGCTCTGACCCCACAGGGCCAGCTCTGTTATCTCCCTGGGCCCAGCTACACCGTCAGCAGTTCCTGAGGCCACAGCGTCCGGCCACGGGCCAGGGAGGCCCTGCTGGGGTGCAGGGAGCTTGGCCTCACCCCTGCTCTCCCAGATACAAGCCCAGCCCGCCTGGCCACCACGGGGACACCACACCGGATCGAAGGAGGGCCAGCCTGGAGAAAAGTCTGCCTTTCCTCCAGGGGGAGGGGACTCATTCATTCACTCAAAGCTATTCATGAAGCACCTACTGTGTGCTAAGGTCTATTCTAGAAGGTGAGCACAGAACTGGGAACAGGACAGACAGCCCACTGCCTGGGGGTCCTATTCTGGTGGGAGGCTGCCCTCCAGCCTGGGGGCCAGGCCAGCAGAGGAGGCGGAAAGGCCGGCTGTCCTGCGTTTGCTGCTGGGGAGCCGGCGGCGTAGCGCTGGGGCCCGGGGAAGTGGGACAGTGAGCCCAGGTCACTGCGGGGGAAGTTTTGCTAAAAGGACAGCAGATCAACAACGGGGCGGGGAAGAAAGTTAGAGAAGGTGGTTGTGGACCTGGGGGTGAGGGCGCGGGGCTGGGCAAGGCCGAAGGGCGGGAGCTGGAAGGATCGGACCGGCGGGGGCTGCAGTGCTGGGAGGGGGGGTGCTGCGGGGAGGGCAGGGCCGCTGCGGGGCACCCCTCGCTCCCACCACGCCCTCGCTGGCGCCGAGCTCCCGGCACACCTGCCCCTGGGCCGTTCCCGAGGCTCCCGCCGCCACCGACGCAGCCTCGCCCGCGGCCCCAGCGCAGCAGCGACGAGTAATTTGCCGTTGGCGGGCTCAGCGCCGGCCTAATTCGCGGTGACACCGCTCAGCTGCTGAGGGCTCGAGTTGTCACAGCCGATTAGCCGCGACCCCGGAGGAAAGAAGGCTGGCAGCGGGGGCGGCGGAGGGGAGGGGACGCGGAGGGGCCGGCGCAGGGGCGGGGCAGGCCCAGTGCGCCGGGCGCGCTCTCCCGCCTCCGTGTCCTCCTCCGCCCCCTCCTTCAGCGTCCAGGCTGACCCGGCGTCCTCGCCTCGGGAGTTGAACGGGTCGGGAACATTCTCAGGACTCGGGCGCCAAGCTAGACTCCTGCTAAAATGCAGACGCCCTGAACCTCAGGGCGGCAAGAACCAGCATTTCTAGGGCGCTCGGGGCTGAGGCCCCAGGGCAGGGGGTGTGGAGACCAGAAGGTTTTCTTTTGGGGCCGCGTTGGATCGCAGGAGGAAACAGGTTTGGGAGGATGGAGGGGCCTGCAGGCAGACGCCCCCAAGGGTCAGGGGGTGGTGCTGCAAGAAGCAGACTGTGGGTGTGGGACCTCAACCCAGTGTTGATGGGGGCAGCGTGCGGAAGGCGTGCTCCAGCTGCCTGCAGCAGCAGCCTCCTCCTACCCGTCTTGGCCCTGGCACTGCCCTGAGCCTTGCCACTTCCTCCACACTGGCCTCCCTGACTCTGGAGCGCTTGCTGGCTGACACCCCAGTTAGCTGTCCTGAGGCCAGCTGGGATCGGCCATGCCGGCCTCAAGGGGAATTGTTCCCCATCGCTGGGCCACTGCCTTCCCAGATAGCCACGCTCTGCGCCCCCGCCCCGACTTGCCTCTGCCCCCATTCCACCGTTCCCTCCCTTCCCAGTCCCCACAGGGGCGGGCGCCTGGGCCTCTTGCCTTGTGGCCTCGGCCATGTCCCTTGTGACTCCACCTCGACACCTGCATCACTTCAGTCGGGGCCCAGCCCCCAGGAGGCTGCCCCCCCTCCCACAGGCCCTCCCCTGACGCCCCTCCCTCCCACCCTGTCCTCAGAGAGGGGCCCAGGAACGCCACGGTGGAGTGTCCAGCATGTGCCAGATTCCAGATCGCCCGATGGCCTCCTAGGAATGGTCCTGGATGGCAAGGGCCCATTTTGCAGATGAGGGGCTGGGCATGGAGAAGCCAGGGACTGTCCTCAAGGTCGCTCAGTGGGGCCCAGCTGGACCCCAGAGGCCAGTCGACAGCGATGCAATTGCCAGTTCCTCTGTTAAGGAGAGATCCACTGCCCCTTCTCCCGCAGTGTCAGACCGGGGGGAGGGGCGGGGTCCCCTCAGGCTCCCTCAGGCTCCCTCAAGCTCTCTGCAGGGCACAGGTGCCCCAGCGAGCAGCTGATGACCTGGCCAGGGGGCACAGCCCACTACTTCCCCGAGACACAAGGGGTTTTAAACACCACTGGCCATGGTTAGGGTCCACCCAGACCTGACCCCGGCTTCTCCCTCGTGCCTCTGGTCTCTCCTCTTCAACTCCAGGCAGGAGCCGCCTGTGGCTCCCCAGTGCCCTCACCCCCAGCTCCTGAGGGATCTGACTGTAGCCCTGGGGCCTCAGGGCTCTCTGATTCCTGTCCCAGGTGCCTTCTTCCTTCCTCACCTTCCCCACTAACTCCCACCTGGTCCCAGCATCCCGCTTGCCCACTCCTGGTGACCCCACACTCATCCACCCCAGATACGGTGGTGAATGGAGCCCCACCCACCCCCACTGGTTCAGCCCCAGCTCCACCCCCACTGCCTCGGGCCACGACACAACTGAAACCTCCCTATCCTCAGGGGACCCCACCGTTTGGGGTTTGGGAGGGGGCTGCGGCGTGGCCAGAGGGGAACCGGAGGATGGTGGCGGGGGTCCCTGGCCTGCACCCACCACCGGCCCGAGGCTTTCCTCAAGTGCTGCCGTGGGGGTGGGGGCCCCGCCTTCCCAGGGTGGGGCACGTGACTTCGCGACTGTGGGTGTGAGTGGCAGAGGGTGTCAAAAAGTGGCACTTCCAGATGTGTGTGTCAGTGGGTGAGACGCTCTGGCTGGGTCACTGCAGGACACAGACAGACATGGATCAGTACACAGAGCACGTGGAAGCACAGCCCTGGGACCCGTGACTCCAGGGTGGGCAGGTGTGAGCACTGCCCCCACCTCGAACTGCAGGGGCAGGGCTGGGGGGGGGGCTCTGCTCTATTGGGAAGGGAGCCGGTCAGCAAGTTAAATCCGTAAATGATAGAGTAAGTCGGAGAGCAAGGTGAGGTAAGCACAGGAGACAGCGCGGCTGGGTGGGGCGGAGGAGCAGGAGGGAGGGGGGGTGGGGGAGGGCGGGGACTGCAGGGGGAGGGGAGAGCAGGGGCGGGAGGGAACGAGCCCTCCAGGCAGAGGCATCGGCAGGTGCAGGGGCGCCTGGCTGGGCCTGAAGGGCAGGTGGGGCCCACAAAGCTGCAGGGCAGGGGCTGGGGGAGGGCTGAGGGGAAGCAGCGCAGGTCACAGAAGTCTGGTTGGTGTGGGAACAGGGCAAGGCCCCCCCCAACACCGCTTCCCGTCCTTAGGGACAGATCTTGGGGGATGGAGCTGGAGGCCACCACCAGGTGCAGGGAGGAGGCTGGCCAGGCCGTTGAGTTCTCTCTCCCTCCCCTGAGCTGTAGTTCAGAGGGGCAAGAGCCCTCAGTTTTCCAGCGGGAGTGTGGGATTATGAGAATAGAACTAGCTCCCCTGGTTTGCTTGGGGATGAAATGGGGCAGGGTACAGCCATGGCGGGGCATGGATGGTCCCCTCACCCTCTTGCTCCTCCTGAGGGTAGGTGCTCACGCGGTCCCCTGACCGGCCATCATCTCAGCCCTCCGGTTTCTGGGGGTGCTGTACCAGGGCACGCACTTCCCCGGGCTGCCTAGGGTGAGACCGGAGCCAACGGCTGCCCCGTTCTAGCGTCAGTCTCCTCTGTGGTTGGGGGTGACAGAGATGTCCCCCGTGGGTGTAGTGAGGGTAACTTGGCCCCCACAGTGATCAGAGCCCCTCCTTCCATCCCACCAGCCCTCCAAGAGAGCCAAGGCAGGAGGCTGGTCTGGGTGCCCCCGAGGGGCAGCCCCTAGGGGACTTTTGTGGGTGCTTGGAGACAGCCCACCAGCACTATGACACCCCAAGGGCTCAGGAAGCATGGGGTGGTGTGGAGGGTTCTGCCTGGGGCTGGCGAGCCAGAAAAGGCCTCAGTGCCCCTTCTCTAGAGTGGAATAGGGGCTGCCCATGCCTTGGAAGTGGGTCATGGCAGTTGAGGTGGGCGGAGGCCCGGCCTAAAGGCCGGGTTGGGTTGGGGGGACACCTCCGCAGGCTCCCCTGCCCCAATCACCAGCCACACCAAGGCTGGAGCCAGGCCTGACTTTACTCCCAGCTCTGCCCCTCACCAGCTGGAAGTTGGGGGAGTGACTACTGTGGGCTCAGTCACCTCATCGGTAAAAAGGACACGGAGCTCTCCCTGCCCACACAGGGTCCTTGTGAGGGACAAATGAGAAAAGCAAGTTCTCTGTCAGTCTGGGAAGGCTTCCTGGAAGAGGAGGCGCTGTACGGAGGGGAGGTCATGGAGCAAGACATGCCTCTCCAGGGGCACTGGGGCAGGGTTTGCAGAAGGGGCTGTCCCCAGTCCATGGACACTTTTGTGGAAGCCACTACCTGCAGGAGCTTAGCGCCAGGCTCCTGGTCCTGGTGGGAGGTGGGCAGGGAAGGAAGAAGCATAGGAGGGACACGCAGAGGTGCCCAGCCCTCCGCCCCTCAGATTTCCTCCACCTCAATCTAGGTCTGTCCCTGCACTGCCCTTGTCCAGACCTGTGCACCAGGGGTTATTCCTGGGGGACCGTCCCGTTCCCATCTCTCAGCACTTCCTACTGAGTTTGGGGAGCTGAATGAAGCTGAGTTCAGAAAATCTGGTGCATGGACAGGGCACTTAGGGCCATGTTGAGATTATGATCCAGGAAAGCATGACTTTTAGCCACAGGCAACAGGCCCACAATCCAGCATCCAGGTCTAGACCCCAAGACTCCTGCCACCACAATCCAGACCACTGTTGGTGTAGCAGCTGGAACCTGGGGTCAGGACTGGCCACCTGGAGTGAGAAGACACTTGATAAATATGAGTAAGCTGGCTGGATGGACGGACAGACAGAAAACTGGATGGGTGACTAGGAAGACAGAAGGAGAGATGGGCGGGTGAGAAGATGGAAGGATGGTGGCTGGATAGAAGGATCTATGGATGGTTGATGATGGATGGACAAATACAGTGATGAATGGATGGGGGATAGATGGATGGCTGGGTGGATGGATGGATGGATGGATGGGTGGGTGGGTGGATGGGGAATGGATGGATGGCTGGGTGGGTGGGTGGATGGGTGGATAGGTACATGGATGCTGTAGAAAGCTATGGGGCAACTCCACACTATTATTCTCCCACCAGAACCTTCTCACATCTCTCTCCTTCTCTCCTCTTTTCAGAGCCCTCCTCAACTCTTGCACTTGCATTTTCGAGAAGCCTGTGTCATCACTGGGGCCCCCAGTGCTCCCCTCTCCTCTCCCGCGCTTGCCTCTCTCCGGACTCCTGTCACCTTACTGCTCTATTCACTCTGTCTCTCTTGACCGCAGAATATCAGCTTCAGGAGGGCAGGGTCTGTGTGACTCCGCTGTTGGTTCCCTAGAGCTGACACCAGTCCCTGGCACAGAGGAGGTGCTTAACAAGTAAGTGTTGAAAGGAGAAAACAAAGGAAAGAGGGGTGGCGAGAGGGACCGACCTTGTAAGGCCCCCTCCAGCCCGCGTTCCTTCTCCGTACAGCAATCACCTTGCCCACACACGGCTGCCCCCTAAGCTGTTCTCTGGCTCCTGCTGCCCTCCAGGTAGCCTGGGTTGCTCAAGAAGTGCTGAGACCCTCCCTCTCAATCCCCGCCCTCTTCTGAGCGTCGAGGGCGCCCAGAGCCACTGTCCATCCGTCTGCGACTCCTGCCCACTGCCATCTCTCCCCAAGACTGAAGTCCGCGCTTCACCTGCTACCACCAGAGTGAGCCCAGGCGGGGGCCTGGCACACAGGCGGGGGCACAGGGCAGCGTCAGGCCGCCCCCCACTGGCCAGGTCTCTGCTCCGCGTCCGCTGATGGGGTCCTTCATCCTGCAGGTACCTCCTGGGTACAGGTGGCCTCCTGACCATCAGTGATCACGTCCCTTCCGCTTGCCAAGACGGGGGACACTGAGCGCTCTGCAAACAGAGACGTGCTCTCACCACGCTCCCCCCCGCACCGCCCCGATCCGTGCCCACAGCCAGCTTCCCCAACAGCAGATCTCTGGTCCCCTGTGGCTGGCAGAGGCCACAGGGCGGCCAGTGGCTCTGACCACAGATGTTGGTGTCCCAGGCCCAGAACAGAACCTCTGGCTTCTCTCCTGCTGGGCGTCCCTTCTCTGGCTTTCGTGGCTCTGCTTTGCTCTTGGTCCCACAGACCACCCCTCTCTCTATTGTTTCTCTGTCATGTTGGTCACTTTTGGGGGGACACCAAGAAGTGACACCCCTGCCCTCACCGCCATGTCTAACAGAAGTCTGGGTTCCCGACTTGACGGGGCCCTGGTGTTTCCACACTGAGCCAGGCTGCGCAGAGCTCAGACCCTTCCTGTTGCAGGGCTTTCCCCAAGCTGTGAGGGTGGGAGGGCCCCAGCAAAGGGCTTGGGGAGGCCCGTGGAGGGCGGCCTGAGCCAGCCAGGTCCGGCTGGAGCTGCCTTTGGGAGGGGGCAGGCAGAGCCTCTGGCAGCTGGGCAGGTGTGAGGCCCACCCCAATCCAGGCCTCGGCCCTGGGCCTGCAGGCCCTCTCGTGGCTGCAGGTCAGTGAAGGGGGCTGTCGCTGCCTCCCCATCCCTTGTCCCCATTAGGGGGACAATGGGAGAATAAGCACTTTTCTTTCTTCATTTCCCCGCTGTCTGCTAATATCATATTGATGGTAATTCCTCTTTAATGGGCTATTTGCGGTAATTATGATGCACGGAGTGAGTAATTGTATCTGACTCCCAGCGCCCACCATGGCTGCAGGGATGGGCAGGCGGGGGTGTAGCAGCCTTTGGCCCGCTCAGCCGGGGCAGCTCGGCCCTCTGCCTGGGACCAACCCCCAGCCCTTGACCCCTCGGTGCAGGGGTCCT